>NC_041380.1:80186040-80225742 GCF_002162155.2 Triticum dicoccoides
GGGGGGGTTGATCTATTTATAGGCATAGGAGGAGCTAGGAGAGTCCAAATGAGGTGCGGTTTTCGGCCATGCGATCGTGATCGAACGCTCTAGGACATGGAGCAGAGTTTGGTGGGTTTTGGGCCAAATTGGAGGGGTGTTGGGCTGCAACACACACAAGGCCTTTTTGGTCCCTCGGTTAACCGTTGGAGTATCAAACGAAGTCCAAATGATACGAAACTTGACAGGCGGTCTACCGGTAGTAAACCAAGGCCGCTTGACAAGTCTCGGTCCAATCCAGAAATGTTTAATCCCCACACATGAAAGAAAGCTAGAAATGACCACCGAAGGAGAACGAAGTGCCGGAATGCAAAACGGACAACGGGGAAAATGCTCGAATGCATGAGATGAACACGTATGCAAATGCAATGCACATGATGACATGATATGAGATGCATGACAACGACAACAACACACGGAGGCAAATCCCGAACCCGAGAAAATAAAATAACTTAATGCCGGAAACGGCAAGAGTTGGAGTACAAATAGGGAAAGTAACATCCGGGGTGTTACAACACTCCACCACTATGAAAGGATCTCGTCCCGAGATCTAGGACTGAAAGAACGCCGGGTACTCAGAACGGAGGTGATCCTCGCGTTCCCAGGTAGCTTCACGGTCGGAATGGTGTGACCACTTGACTTTGAGAAATTTGATTGACTTGTTGCGAGTCTTGCGCTCAGTCTCTTCAAGAATAGCAACTGGGTGCTCACGATAAGAGAGATCTTCTTGGAGCTCAATGTCCTCGAAGTTGATGGTGCGGTCAGGAGTCTTGAAGCACTTTCGACGCTGAGAGACATGGAGCACGTCATGACCATTTGCAAAGTTTGAAGGAAGCTCGAGTTGATAGGCGAGGTCGCCTCTCTTGCTGACAATCTTGAAAGGTCCCACGTATCTAGGGGCAAGCTTCCCTTTGATACCGAAGCGACGAGTACCTTTCATAGGAGAGACGCGGAGGTAAACATGACCTCCGATCTCGAAAGCCAAAACACGGTGCTTACTATCATAGTAGCTCTTCTGGCGGGATTGGGCTGCTTTGAGGTTATCACAAATGACTTTGCACATTTCTTCTGCTTATGTGATTAAGTCATTACCCAAAAGCTGACGTTCACCGGTTTCAGACCAATTGAGAGGGGTACGGCACTTCCTGCCATACAGAATTTCAAAAGGGGCCTTGCCCGAACTTGCTTGAAAACTGTTGTTGTAGGAGAATTCAGCATAAGGAAGACAATCCTCCCACTTCATGCCGAAGGAGATCACACACGCCCTGAGCATATCTTCAAGAATCTGGTTGACACGCTTGACTTGACCGCTTGTTTGACGATGGAAAGCTGTGCTGAAGCGGATGTTGGTGCCC
Organism: Triticum dicoccoides; assembly: GCF_002162155.2. Classification (NCBI taxonomy): domain Eukaryota; kingdom Viridiplantae; phylum Streptophyta; class Magnoliopsida; order Poales; family Poaceae; genus Triticum; species Triticum dicoccoides. Next base: position 80,187,435 of record NC_041380.1, read on the forward strand.
ATGGCCTTCTGAAAAGAATCCCAAAACTTCGAGGTAAAGATGCTGCCACGGTCTGAAGAGATCACTTGAGGAATACCATGCAGAGAGACAATAGGAGAGGTATAGAGTTCCGCCAATTGAGCTGCAGTGATCGACTCTTTGATAGGCAGAAAATGAGCCACTTTGGTGAGTTTGTCGATGGCAACGAATATAGCATCATTGCCACGCTTGGACTTTGGAAACCCAGTCACGAAGTCCAGTTCAATGTGGTCAAACTTCCATTCTGGAATGGCAAGAGGTTGGAGGAGACCTGCTGGCCTTTGGTGTTCTGCCTTCACTCTTCTGCAGACATCACATTCATTCACGAATTGAGCGATCTCGCGCTTCATTCGAGTCCACCAATAAGCTTGCTTAAGGTCTTGATACATCTTCGTGCTCCCAGGGTGTATGGAGAGGAGAGAATTGTGAGCCTCGTTCATGATCACTTTACGGAGGTCACCTTTGGGCACAACAATACGATCCTCGAAGAAGAGAGTGTCCTTGTCATCAAGGCGGTAGCACTTGTACTTGGACTGACTCTTGGCAATCCCAATCTTCACCTTTTTCACCATAGCATCAAGAAGCTGGGCTTGGCTAATCTGGTCTTCTAAGGTAGGAGAGACTAGAAGGTTGGTGAGGAAACCTTGAGGAACAACTTGCAGGTTAAGTTTGCAGAAAGCTTCACAAAGCTCGGGTTGATAAGGCTTGAGAATCAGACTGTTGCAGTAGGCCTTTCTGCTCAAAGCGTCAACAATCACATTGGCCTTGCCTGGAGTATACTCAATACTCAGATTATACTCTTGAATCATTTTGACCCAACGAGTTTGCCTGAGGTTGAGATTAGGCTGAGTGAAGATGTACTTGAGACTCTTGTGATCAGTGAAAATGTCCACTTTTCTTCCCAATAGAAGATGTCTCCAAGTCAAAAGAGCATGCATAACTGCCGCCAACTCGAGATCATGAGTGGGGTAGTTCTTCTCATTAGGCTTCAACTGGCGAGATGTATAAGCAACAACCTTCTTCTCTTGCATCAATACTGCGCCAAGGCCTTGGAGAGAGGCATCACAAAAGACCTCGTACGGCTTGGATTCATCAGGCGGAGTCAGAACTGGAGCAGTGATCAACTTCTCTTTCAAAGTGTTGAAAGCAATATCACACTCCGGAGACCAAACGTACTTGACGTGCTTCTGAAGAAGATTAGAGAGAGGCTTCACGATCTTAGAAAAGTTTTTAACGAATCTTTGGCAATAGCTTGAGAGACCGAGAAAACTACGGAGTTGCTTCACGTTCTGAGGAGGTTCCCATTTCACAATTGCGGACACCTTCACAGGATTCACGGCAATGCCCTTGGCAGAGATGATATGACCAAGATAAAGAACCTCATCAAGCCAAAATTCACACTTGGAGAACTTGGCATAGAACTGATGTTCCCTGAGCTTATCGAGAACCAAACGCAAGTGCTTGGCATGATCTTCCTTGTTCTTCGAGAAAACCAGAATATCGTCGAGATAGACCAAAACAAAGTCATTGATGTAGGCGTTGAAGATGAAGTTCATCATGCGAGAGAACGTCGGAGGAGCGTTGGCGAGGCCAAAAGACATGACAGTGTATTCATATGAACCAAAGCTTGTTCTGAATGCTGTCTTGGGAATATCTTCTTCACGAATGCGAATCTGGTGATAACCCATACGGAGATCAAGCTTGGAGAATACTTGGGCACCTTTGAGTTGTTCGAACAGCTCATTGATGTTGGGAAGTGGGTATTTGTTCTTGATGGTCTTCTTGTTCACTGGACGGTAATCAACACAAAGTCGGTCCGTTCCATCCTTCTTCTTCACAAAAAGAACACCACAACCCCATGGAGAAGAATTAGGCCGGATGAGACCCATTTTCTCTTGCATATCGAGTTGCTTCTTCAGCTCCTTCAACTCTTCAGGTCCGAGCTTGTAAGGACGTTTGCACACAGGTTCCGTGCCAGGCTCAAGATCAATAACGAATTCAACTGGCCGGTGTGGAGGCATTCCTGGGAGCTCTTCTGGAAAGACATCTTGGTATTCGCAAACGACTGGAATTTGAGAGATGGCATCCAATTCACCCTTCTCATTGAGAGAAAACAGATGAATGGTATCATCATGAGCGGCAAAGACAATTACATCCTCAGACGAATGAGTCAATTGAATCTGCCTGGCTGCACAATCAAGCTGAGCCTTGTGCTTAGAAAGCCAATCCATCCCGAGAATAAGATCAATATCCGAGTCACCGAGAACCGTTGGAGAAGCCAAGAACTTGTAGTCACCCAAAGTGATAGAAACATCCGGAACGATGGAGTTAGCCTGCATGCGCTTACCGGGAGAGACAACTGCTAAAGGACTAGGCAAAACTTGCGAAACCAAATCATGCCTATTTGTAAACGGTCTCGAGATGAAGCAATGCGATGCACCAGTGTCAAAAAGAACTTTTGCAGGAATATCATTAACAGGAAGGTTACCCATGATCACATCTGACGAGTCCTCTGCCTGAGCTGCATTCATCAAATTGACCTTGGCATGCTTGCGGTTATGCTTGACCACAGCTGTACTTGCCGATCTGACAGGAGGAGGAGGAGGAAGACGCCTCTGGTTGAGACACTTGTTGGCATGGTGACCCTTCTGTTGGCACTTGTTGCACGTGACCTCTGAAAGCGGGCGGTGATACGGAGCACTCGATCTTGGAGGTTGAGACGAAGTCTTGTTCTGAAAGCCAGGGTTGGGTGGGTGGGAAGAACCACTACCACCTTTGCTCTTCTGCTGATACGGCTGACGGAACGGAGGAGGAGGAAGCCAAAACTTCTGCTGCTTGGCCACTTGAGTAGAGGAAGAAGGAGTAATATCTCTAACTCGCTTCTTGGAAGCATCACACCTCAACTGAGCAGCCTCTTGCTTCAGTGCCATGTTGTAGAACTCATCGTATCTCAAGGGCTCGAAGAGGACAAGAGCGAGCTGAATATCTTCTCTGAGACCACCCCTGAACTGGTATATCATGCTCTTCTCATCAGGGATGTCCTGCTTGGCAAAGCGGGCAAGCTTCTGGAACAACTTGTTGTAGTCATAGACAGACAAAGAGCCTTGCTTCAGATTGCGGAATTCCTCACGCTTGCTTTCAACCACGCTCTGCGGAATATGATGAGCTCGGAAATCTCGACGGAAATCATCCCAAGTGATAACACGTCCACCTCTGGAGTCCTTGTACTGCTGGAACCATTCTGCAGCTTGATCTTTGAGTTGGAAGGAAGCGAACTTGACAAAGTCCTCAGGCCTGACATTACTGCACTCGAAATGCTTACACAGATCCACAAGCCAATCGTCAGCATCGGTTGCCTCAACACAATTGCTGAAAGTCTTTGGCCCATTAGCAAGGAACTGGTTGAGTGTAGCAAAGTGACTCTGATTGCTGCCTTGATTCCCATGACTGCCTTGATTGCGCTCTTGGAGAATTTGCATGATCAGCTGTGTGTTTGCGTTGGTTGCGGCCATCACAGCTTGCCATGCCTCTGGAGGAGGTGGGGGTGGTGGCGGATCAGGATTCGGAGTCGTGCGCGTTGGAGGATCCATCCTGAAGAGGTTGACCACCATTAGCACATTGACAGATAAATATTGAAGCTGAATCCAACGGAATGAAAATTGCAACATATAGTCTTCACATCCGAACAAAACGAACGAATGCATTCCTCTTCAAATGGTCACGTATCCATAAATTGAGAGGCCACGTAGAATTAAGGTAGAGAAATAAATCAACAAGGTACGGATCAAGAACGAATAATCGGTAAGAAATCCCAATCTCAAACCAATATCCGTGGAAGAAAAACTACAGCTACTAGAATTCCCACCTATGAAACTCCCGAACCTTTACGGTTATGCAATCAGGTGTTGGGGATATAGGGGAAGCATAATATCTCACCCAAACTAGCAAATCCTACATCCAGCTGTATCCATCCTTCAACACATAACCAAGAAACCTTCGGAAACCATCTACCTCAACCTTCGAAAAGCATCTGTTATACAAGTTATGGCGATACTCCCAAACTCCCGCCCCAGTACTAGGTGGCGTCGAGGTTATCTCACCAACGAACTGCATAAAAGAGATTTTCGATGTCGGCGTACTAAACTCAGGTATTCAGAACTGCAACGATAAAATTATGATGACAACACCTCAGAGCTCAACTCCCCGGGACACTTCCACTAAACCCCTGATAGGAGGCACCAAGTCAACGTTCTCATCATAAAACCATCGGAACGATTCCAAGATACCCGCGTGATCCTAAATTTTTTTTTAGTGAAATTTGAGAAGAGAAGAGTCAAAACTCTATGTCAGGATGCCTTACCAGAGCGATGAGGAGACTGGGAAGTAAAAATAATTCCTAAACTCTCCGATATATAATTCCTAAAAGACTCAAAACATTTTTCTAGACACAACTCGGCCGCTAATAACGATCAAGCAATGGGGCTCCTAAGGTCGGGGAAGGCTCTGATTACCAACTTGTAACACCCTCGATGTGACTATAGCTCCCACGTGTCGAGGCACGACTTAGAGACATAATCGCATTGAAGGCATTTGTCGCAAGTTAGGCAATCTTCACAACATCCCATGTAATAATAATAAAAGGGGAGAAACATAGTTGGCTTACACTCGCCACGTCAATCAAGTACATAAATAACATTACATCATCCATACACTCAAGGCCCGACTACGGCGTCAAAATAAAAGAGAACCCAACATGCGACAATGGTCACATTCACCCCCAACGGGGCACCACTACTGATCATCGGGAAAGGAAACATAGTATCGTTGAGAGTCTTCGTCGAACTCCCACTTGAGCTCGTACGCGTCTCCTGGAGCGGAATCATCAGGCCCTGCATCTGGTGTAATAGTAATCTGTGAGCCACAGGGACTCAGCAATCTCGCACCCTCGCGATCAAGACTATTTAAGATTATAGGTAAGGCAAGGTAAGTATATGAGTGGAGCTGCAGCAAGCGACTAGCAAATATGGTGGCTAACTTATTCGCAAAAGAGAGCGAAAAGAGGAGGCAAAGCATGAGCGAGAAACTAGAGAGCAACCTGCGCAAACATTACTCCAACACCGTGTCCACTTCCCGGACTCCGCCGAGAAGAGGCCATCACGGTAACACACTCAGTTGATTCATTTTAATTGAATTAAGGTTCAAGTCATCTACAACCGGACATTAACAAATTCCCATCTGCCCGTAACCGCGGGCACGGCTTTCGAAAGTTCAATCCCTACAGGGGAGTCCCAACTTAGCCCATGACAAGCTCTCACGGTCAACGAAGGAATAGACCTCCTCCCAAGACGTTCCGATCAGACTCGGTATCTCGGTAACTCAAGACACTTCGACAGGTTAAAACAAGACCAACAACACCGCCCGAATGTGCCGAAAAATCCTGATAGGAGCTGCACATATCTCTTTCTCAGGGCACACTCAGATTGTCCTAGGTACAGGTAGGCCAGCCCAGAGTTGCCCCTGGTGGCCACCGCTAGCTGACAGGTGGACCAACACTCAGAGGAGCACTGGCCCGGGGAGGTTAAAATAAGATGACCCTTGAGTCTGCAGAACCCAAGGGAAAGAAAAAGGGTTACGTGACAAATGGTAAAACCAAGGTCGGGCATTGCTGGAAAAGCTTTAATCAAGGCGAAATATCAAGGGGTTCCCATTATAACCCAACCGCGTAAGGAACGCAAAATCCGGGAACATAACACCGATATGACGGAAACTAGGGCGGCAAGAGTGGAACAAAACACTAGGCGAGAGGCCGAGCCTTCCACCCTTTGCGAAGTATATAGATGCATTAAGATAACATGGCAATATAATGATATCCCAACAAGTAAATAAAAGATGTTCCAACAAGGAACGGCCTCCGATCTTCACCTGCAACTAGTAACGCTATAAGAGGGGCTGAGCAAAGCGGTAACATAGCCAATCAACGGTTTGCTAGGACAATGGTGGGTTAGAGGTTGGACATGGCAATTTGGGAGGCTTGCAAGCAAGTGGTAGGCATCGTAGCAATGGCATAGCAAAAGAGCGAGCAAACTAGCATAGCAAAGATAGTAGTGATTTCGAGGGTATGATCATCTTGCCTGCACAGTTGTTAGAGTTGACTGGATCCTCAAAAGCAAACTCAACGGGCTCCTCTTTAGCGAACTCTTCTCCCGGCTCTACTAAAACAAGACAAAGAAGCAACAAGGATACAATCAACCACGTGCAAAACAAGCAATATGATGAAATGATGATATGCTATGCGGGATGCGATGCGGGATGCAAAATGCAAGATATGACAGGAAATGCATGAACCTGGCCTCAACTTAGAAAAACCAAGTGTGCCACTGGAAAGATGAGATGAAATCGCTTGAAAACGATATAAAGAACGCCGGAATCGGAGTTACGGTTTGGAAATGGCAAGCGATTCAAAAATGACACCGGTCTGCGATTTACAGCAAGTAGGCATCTAAATGCAATGAAAAGAACATGCTACAGCACCCAAACATGACAACAAAATACATGGCAGGGATGCACACAAGATGCTTGACAAAAGTCTAGCACTGAGCTACGGCCAAATCATCCATTAACAGGTTCCAACAAGCATGGCAAAAATGCAAATGGAAAACAGATCTTAGACTTGGTGAAATTAACACGTGTTTGGAATTTCAGATCATATAGCCCTCTTCGGAGCAACAAAACAACATGCTACAGGAACTGAACATGACAAAGAAAGACATGGCGTGGAGCTACTCAACAAGCTTAACAAAAGTCCCTTAGTGACCTTGAGCCAAAAGGGATCACAAAATATACTAACAAGCACACGAACATAGCAAAAACATAATCAGTTTTCAGACTTAGTGAAAACTGGGACATGCTGAAACATAACTCACGAAGGCATGTTTACGAGCTCGATGCACTCACCACGGTGCAAGTCATGGCAAGACAAGCATACACCCATAAAGAAGGCACAAAATACAAGCTAGGCATGGCAGGAACAATGGCATAGCATGCACGGATCAACTACAATAACATCGGCAAAATCGCAAACAAGTTAACGATCTGCCCAGATTCGCAATGAAGCAAAAGTACAGCTCGACTGACTCAAGCTAGGGTGCTCCATAATTGCAAACAAAGACATGGATGGATAGAGCACTACAAGATTAACAAAACTCCCTTACTGATCATCCTCAAAAGAGGCACGGATCACTAGGAAACAACAAGAACATATGGCATCATGAACTAAACAATCCCAGGACTTGGTGAAATTACTAAGTCCCTGAAAACAGAATTAGCAAGTGCAACACTTTGCAAGCTTGCACAAGTCACCACACACATCCTAAAAATACATGGGTTGCACCTCTGGATAGATGACAAAACCCTTAACAAAACATATGAAGAACTCACGGGCTTATCGTGCACACATTAATCATGGCAAAAATGACAAAAGTTCTAAACGGAGTAACAGATCTGACAATTAACTCAAGTAGCCCTCTTCTAACAGCATTTCAGGCATAAAGATGAACTCCAATGAAAATGACGCAATGGAATGAAATGATGTAATCTCTGAGATGAACAATTTGATATGCTATATGCCCAAATCGGAGCTACGGATGCAAAGTTACGGGGCCGCGAACAGGGGCATTTGGACTGAAAATTTAGGGACTTGGAGAAAAAAAACAACCCAAGATCTAGGGTTTACTGTTCACGGCATGCGAACCGAGAACTCCGGCGAGGCGGCGGCAGCTCCGGCGAGGTCGCAAAACCGGCGGGGAGGCGTGGAAGGGCCGGATCCGGGCCGGATCTAGCGGCGGCGGCCGGCGGCGATGCGGCAGCGGCGGGGCGGCGGCGCGGCGCGGGCGAGCTGCCCGGGGGCGGCACGGCGAGCTGCGGTGGCGCGGCGGCGATGCGGCAGCGGCAGGGCAGTGGCGGATGGCGGCGAGCGCGGGCGCGGCGCGGTGGAGGAGAGGGCGCGGGCGGCGGCGCGGCGATGGGCCGGGAGGGCCGGCTTCGGGTTCCCGCGGCCCGCGGTTGGAGGCGGCGGCGGCGGACATGTGGTGGGCGGCGATTGGGCGAGGGGGCGGCGGCGGACGCGTCCGGCCGGGGCGGACGTGTCCGGGCGGCGCGGATCTGGGAATTAGGGTTTCGGGGAAAGGAAGATCCGGATTTCGGGGGGTGATCTATTTATAGGCATAGGAGGAGCTAGGAGAATCCAAATGAGGTGCGGTTTTCGGCCACGCGATCGTGATCGAACACTCTAGGACATGGAGCAGAGTTTGTTGGGTTTTGGGCCAAATTGGAGGGGTGTTGGGCTGCAACACACACGAGGCCTTTTTGGTCCCTCGGTTAACCGTTGGAGTATCAAATGAAGTCCAAATGATACGAAACTTGACAGGCGGTCTACCGGTAGTAAACCAAGGCCGCTTGGCAAGTCTCGGTCCAATCCGGAAATGTTTAATCCCCACACATGAAAGAAAGCTAGAAATGACCACCGGAGGAGAACGAAGCGCCGGAATGCAAAACGGACAACGGGGAAAATGCTCGAATGCATGAGATGAACACGTATGCAAATGCAATGCACATGATGACATGATATGAGATGCATGACAACGACAACAACACACGGAGGCAAAACCCAAACCCGAGAAAATAAAATAACTTAACGCCAGAAACGGCAAGAGTTGGAGTACAAATAGGGAAATTAACATCCGGGGTGTTACACTGTGAAGCCTAGCTGCTGTTGCAATGTTCTTTGAAGATATCGTCTGCATCCCGTGGTTGCAAATCTAGTTGTTGTAGTTTATTCTGCACCATCTATTTAGGTAAAATTAATTTTAATCGCATGCACTGGTCCGAATTGATCATCAAGGGTTCATCTAAACTAATGAAAGAAGGGTGTGTGCATACACGACAATATATCTGCTTCCCTCTATTTTTATGCTTGTTCGAGGTGCCAACCCAAAAGAACAAATATTTTTCTTGATGGGGTTGGTAGCTCCATAATTAATAGAAGCAGCAAATTAGTCATGCAAGTTCGAAAGATCATGAACACACAAACAAGTAATGAACAGAGGCTCGGAGAAGTGATGTAATAGCTAGCATCAGAAAATGTAGGGTAAAACGAAAAAAAGCAGGGGAACCACATGCTAGTTTGCTGATGTGTAATGAAGCATAGAGAACATTAAGCAGTCTGATGGAACCAACAGGTGACATCAGAACAAAACTAAATCATATTAACTATATGTGCACTGGTATGTAATTTAGCGCATGTAACATGTTCACTGCCAGAAGTATGGCCCTACAGGTGCAAGAAGAATAACGCGTCTCATGAAAAACTGAATGATGCCCTGAAGAAATTCGAAGGTGTGGTGCTTGTGCTAGGAAAGTGAACGTAGGCGCCGGCCATTGGATAATAGTACCTGATTCTCGGCGGCGTATGGGTATCGTTGTCATAATTGATAGCTAAGGATCATCGATGGTGCTCGTGTTGCGGTTGAGTTTGGGCTGGCTGTCGCTGTCGCTGAAGCGGCTCCGGTGCTACGGTTGCGGCGCCTGTCGACATACAAGAAAGCTCATCTGTGGTAAGTGAACAGTTGCACGATAAAGAGAAAAACCAAAGGAGTACAAATCGAAATAACCTGATGAGGCTACGGTGTCGGTAAAGCAGAGCCGGTGGAGTTGAATATGGCATCCGTGGAGCGGGTCCGGTGCAGTGGACGAAGGCTTCGGTGGGCGCGTTGTACAGTGCTTTCGATGAGGCGGATCTGTTGTGGTGGACGAGGGCTTGTATGAAGGGCCAGCGAAGGGGCAGACGAGGGATTCAGTGAAGGGCCTACGCTGTGGTGGACGAAGGAGCCGGTTAAGAAGATCCGGTGCGGTGGACCATGATGGCGGTCAAGGACATCTGGAGCAGTGGACAAGTCAGTCACTGAAGCGGCCCCGATGAAGTGGTGAGTTGGCAGTTGGGGGTTCCAAGGTGCGGAAGGTAGATCCGATGGGGTGTGAGGTCCACCGCCACGGCGAAGGACTAGATTCGGCGGCTTGCCATGGTTGGGGGGTCGGAGAGGGGAAGGGGAGGGGCTCAGGGGAAGAATGTTGTGGGTAAAGAGGGGAAAACAATGGAGTTACCAAAGCAGCCCGTTTTTGTTCATGTGGCAGGGGTAAAACAGGAATATCGCAGGGCTAAACTTTCGGTCGCGTGATATTTCGATGTCAGCGGTAAGTTTGAAAGCTTTTGGCGCCTAAAATTATAAGTATTCTACTCTCGTACGGCCGACTATGATATCATGGCCGACAATTTGTTTGTTTTACACGCAAAAAAATGTGCAAGTTTTGAAAATCAATGTCTCAACTCGAAACTTAGATTGTCCATTCAATTCAAATATGGATCATTGAGCTACTACAAGCAAATACCATCATACGGTCCAATTCAAATGAAATTCCAAATGTGTTTATCCTAAATATGATGACAAAAGAAAAAATGTGTATGTGTATGAATAAAGTGGATGATTATAAAGTTTGAACATTCCCGTATGTGTATATCTCTAGGTATGATATATGAATTTGAAATCATGAAATCCCGGCTTAAAAAATGTACCTCCGTTTAAATGAATTACAAAAGCTAATGATGGAGTCGAATTCCAAAATTCCAATCTTAGGTTTGTAATTCTGGTACATCAAGGTATATCACGCATGTTCAAAAGTATCGTTATCTCATAGTACAAACTGTGAAACAAATTGATCAACCATGAGTGCACAATATCTCAATTATGCTAAAGTGCCTCAAATATAGACACCTCACTCTTTATCTGAAGTCAACCCCCCCCACCACCACCACACACACACTCACACACATAGATAAGTCGTTCTCTCCCCCAAACACCAACGCACGAGCACATTAACACCCCTCTCTCTTGTAAAGTACGGACCCCAGCATAGGTCTCTATCACTTTGTCCCTCGGCCATGCACACATCTCTTCCCTCACTCTCTAGGTCTCCCGCTATCTCTCTTACCCAAGCACACGCACTATGTAGAGTGTATATTTCACATACACACAAAACGTCGCCCCCAAACGTCTATCTCCCTAGTTATGTGGTTCTCGCGCACTCACCTCACACACCACCCCCACTGCAAACAAGCACACTTTGTCTCCTTATGCACCACTCTCCCCTTTCTATCTCTCCCACATGCGGACCCGCCCCAGCTCCCTCCCTGTATACATATATGTCATGACTCTTTGCATAGCTCCCTAATGTATAATCATTCTTGATTTCGCACATTGTTCTCTACACCATCTATTCTAGATCTCTCATGAAGTCCCTATCACACACATGATGCCTCGCTTCCCTTGCGTCTCCGTTCATAGGCAAATTTCCTCCACACACAGACACAAAGAATCTGTTATCATTGCCTCAATCTCTATCATATCACACACGCACGCACACACACTCTCTCTCTCTCTCTCTCTCTCTCTCTCTCTCTCTCTCTCTCTCTCGCAAACACGCTCAACAAGGGTTTCCCCGTGCATAACTTACCGTCTATTCATCAACAGTCGTGGCAGTACGGCGAACATGAGACATGAAAAAGAATAAATCTACATGTGCTTAGACCACCTAGTATGACTACTAGGACTAGAGCAAGCCAAAAAGCGCGCCGCCGTCACCCCCCTCCTTGTCAGCGACGGGAAAATCTTTGTTTTACACAGTCAAGAAGTCATTGTGCTAAGGCCCCACATGCCGAGGCATTGAATAGAATGTAGATGCTAGTTTATGGAAGCAAGTATCGATAATACGTTTGTATCTCCATACTTATATTTCTTCTCTTATAAAAAACCGAGTTGGTGATGATGGTACGTGTGCCATCTTGCAACATAGACCGTCCGATCTATATCTTACGGATGGAAATTAAACGAAAAGATACCCGCACCCCTCTCCACATTTGCAGACAAGGCCTTCCCTCGTTCATCCTTATATCCAACAAACCTCATTGTTGAGCAATTAAGAAAGGAAGCCTCTGGAATAAACTGGCCTGGTGGCCGCTACCGGCGTCATCAATCCCTATGCCTCCGCTCAGTCCGACCACCAACCACCACCACACCCCACTCCTCTTCACCTTATCTCATATTTCTCGAGATATCATTAGTTTTTACACATGGGATTACTCCCGCAAGGGTCAATCACAACAAGTGTTTTATAAAAAATGCATCTTGATGTTCCGTGCAATGCACAAAACTTGCTAGTACTCCTACACAAGACTAAGTTGGTGATGCTGGTGTGTCTGCCATCCGTCGTTTCTGACCATTAGATCTACATCTAACGATTGTGAGGTAAGTTGTTGCCTTTTCTCACCAACATCCCACTTTTCTACCAATTTGCAGAAAAACCCATAATTAATATCTTAAAACCAACCACATCCCTCCGTGACCTCACCAAAACAGCCCAAGGAATATATTCTAATTGAAACATAATATATCTCTAATGACAAATGTATATCAAAATTAGAGTGTTTTGTACCAAGTTTGTGAATAAGTATTATTCTAATTATGATTCGTTGCAACGAACTTGAACATTGCTAGTATTTCTAACCATGCATTTTTTCCTAGTATTCCATAGTTTCAAGTTTTCCATCAAGATATTAGTCACTCATGGTTGATATTTACTTTCAATCATGTACACATATGCACTATCTATCTAGCCTTGCTTATTGGCTTCCAAAGCTTAACTTTCACTCCTACTTACAATATGTAGAGTATTTAACAAAAAACTACCACTTTCAACCAGCCCTAGGAAGAATCTGTTGTACAAAAAATAGCAAAAACATACCCAAAATTTCTTAATCCATGCCAAAGACTACCTAGTACTCCTACCGATTAGGTTCGTTTAAACCCATTTATGACAGGGTTGGCCCACACGTCCGTGCTGACGAGGCAGCTTAAACCAACACATTTTGTTTGACCGTTGACACGAGGGACCCACATCTGACCTTCTATCCTGTTATTCCCCCTCAAATCATTATTTTTCCTGAACATTACTTCAAACAGTACTGATGTGTGTTCGTCGGTGGCGCCGGTGATGAGCGAGTTGGCCGCCGCTCCGCCGGACGGGCCGGACGCCGCGCTGGCCTCCGCACGGGTGGGCAGGCTTGCCCGAGCGTGACTTTGCTCGAGCCAGATGACTAGCCTTAGCGTGGCGCGCACGAGCAAGCCGCCGCGCTGCCGTGCCAATCTAACTAGCAAACCTTGCAGACAAGCAGCTGGACGGAGCTATCTTGGCTAGCTAGCGGCCGCGAGCGCCGGACGGAGCTGGCATCCGGGCTGCCGTAACATGGGCTCCGCACCGCCGCCGGCGGTAGCTGCATCCCATGGTCGAGGATGACTAGGTGGATGGGCCGGAGGTAGGAGGTCACTCGAGGATTTTTGTTGGTAAGAGCATCTACAATGGTTGATAAGGTAGTCTTATCTTAAGTTTGCCATGTATGCAAGTGTTAGTAGTTTTTTGGCATTTTAGTGGTTTCTTGCATTATTAGAGCAAGTACAATAGAGCTGAGTCAGCGGACTATAAGAATTAAACTAGTATATTTCTTCTTAGTTGGAGGAAAGAAAAGAGGAGAGAGAAGGTAAGCGGGCTCTTCGTGAAGAGCCAGCTCTAACACGTGCTCCTAGGAACATTGTGAGAATGAGAAGTGGGCCACATAATAAAAAAGTAGTACACTCTTTTGATCTATTATTGTACATGTTGGCTATAAGATAGGCTGTAGATGACATGGCACTGGCTTATAGCCAGCAGCAGATGATAGGGGTTTCTTGTAAGGAACAATGTACGTACTACTAGTGACAAAAGGAGATTCTAGGTTGCGTTGTACTCCAACGAGTACTACTAGTGGTCGCGGGAGTGTATACCTCGTTTTGTGGGTTCAATCCCGGCCGAACGCACGGCGGACTTTTTTTAAAAAATAGTACTACTACACTTTGCTGCGAGCCAATATTTTACACGGGTAGTTCGAGTTTTGAAGTCAAACGGACGTGCGGCCCCACAATCTGGGTGCACTGGACAGCCTAGCCACATGAACGAGTTTTCCTTCCCAGCATCCCGTGGCTCGCATGCTCGCCCTAGCCGCACCTCGCTTGCAGCTTCCTAATCAACTAGTAGCATATTTAAACTAGCGCCTCCCAATTAAGCCCGAGGAGCCGGAAAATCCTGGCGGGGCATTGGGAACTGTGCAATATGGCTCTGTACGTAAAGTGCTCTACTCCCTTCGTCTAGGTGTGTAAGTCACCTTACGAAAACCAAATAATCCCAAAATACTTAGGCACCGTACATTAACTCCCTTCTCGTTTTTTGTTTTGTGGCATATCAACCAATAAGATATGTGGGCTGTGCATGCTTTCAATGACTTGAGACTACCAAACATAACATGAAGTGGTTAGTTCATTGCATGCAATGCTATTAATTAGCAAAAAGACATTAAGTTTTCTCGTTTTCCTCTCCGCCTTGGTCGCGATCCACAACATAAGATGACTTACATACCTAGACGGAGGAAGTACTACTACTTGGTAGCTTGTGGCGTTGCCACTACAGGAAACAGCTAATTTGCCGTCAGGGGGCGCCTTTGCCGTCAGCTTTTCGTCGGGCAGACGACAAAGAAAGGGTTTGCCGTCATCAGTAGACGGCAAAGAAACACAGACGGTAAAATAGAATTTGCCGTCCGCGAAAAAAACACAGACGGCAAAGAGCTCACTTTGCCGTCTGCAAACCAAAACATAGACGGCAAAATAATTTGCGGTCTTCGTTTTTTTCTACAAACGGAAAAATGAGCACTTTGCTGTTTGTAGAAAAAAATGAAGACGGCAAAGTACTTTGCTGTCTGTAAAAAAATATCCAAGACGGCAAAGAGAAAGCACAGCACGCGGATGAACTACGCGGATTGATGACATGGCAGCAATCCAACACCGTCCGCTCCTCATGTGCACGATCCACACCACCCATTACCAACATGCCTGCACAACCACCCACCACACCACCTGCCACACACGGACGCAGTCCACACACACCCATGTGCCGTCTCCCTTATCCTCACACACACACACACCAGCCACCAACCACCCACGCACACACAATGCCACCAGCCACCAACCGCCCATGCACACACATGCCACCAGCCACCAACCACCCATGCTCACGGCGAGCGGAGCGGACGGCGACTGGCGCCAGGGAGCACGGCGGCCGGTGCACGGGAGCACGGCGGCCGGCGCGCGGGAGCATGGCTTGGCGGCGGCACGGGCTAGGGCAGCAGCTGCCGCGTCGGAGCGTCGCTGGGCTGCGACGGCCGCGGCGGAGCACGGCGGGGCCACAGCGTGGGCGTACGTGGTCGGGCGCCGGCACGGCGAGCAAGGCCTGGCGACTGCGGGATCCTCTTCCCCATCCTGCCGCGGACCTCCCCTCCTCTGCGCTCACGCATGACGACCTCTTCTACATCGTCTATGGATGGGTTCTGGCCATGGCAGGGGAACGGAGCCATCCACCTCCCTGGCCCCTTGCGCGCTGGCGGCGCGGACCTCGACCTCCCCGGCGGCTTGGAGTCAACCACCTCCCGGCGGCGCGTGCGCTGCAAGGGCCAGTTGCCCAGTTCGTCAAATAGAGTAGTTTTTTTTAGAAGTTGAAATAGAGTTTGCTTGTTCGTGGATGAGTGAGTGATGATGGATATATACTATAAATGGGCTAGTTCTATCATGTAAAATCCATTCGTTCATCATTGATTTTTATACTGGTTGTTGCGAAATATCTATGAAAGACTTTGCGTATGCCTTCGACCATGTAGGGCCTCTGCACCTACAATGTTGGTTCATATATTTTTTAAATAATAAAAAATTCTTTACCGTCTGGAATATATGAGGCTGATGGCAAAGATATAGTCTAACTGACGGCAAAGATGGTTTTCTTTGCTGTCTGCTTTTACTGGGCTTGACGGCAAAGATAGAGTTGGCAGATGGCAAAGTCTTTGCCGTCTTCCCGATGAAAAGCTGACGGCAAAGTATTCTTTGCCGACTTATCTTTGCCGTCTGAGTTTGCCGTTTGCTTCTTGACGGCAAAATCTTTGCTGTCTGGATTTGGGTCTTTGCCATCTGGATTCACAGACGGCAAATCTTTGCACGCATGGACTTCACTCCATTATCGGCTCTACTATAAAAGAAATTCCTCTTGACGTGTTTTTTCTGAAACAGAGGCAAAAGCTTTGCTTCATCTCATTCATAAAGAAGGAACTACTAACAAAGTTCGACGAGATCCATTACACCTCCACAAATGGAAGTGAAAAGCCTAGTCTCGCTGTATCAAATAACTCAAATGTTCTGCCTCCGCAGTAACCATCACTGATAAATAGGCTGCTAGTGTGTGCGTGAGAGCATCGACTGAGTAGGCCAGCTCCGTGAGAAGAGCGGTTGAATAGAGCACCGAGAGTACCCACTAGGCCACTACGCAGGTGTACTTCCCCTGTATTGATTGTACAACGATGGTTCTAGAGAACAGTAGTACCCTCCACTTCCAACTATAGCTCCTTGGCCCTGAGATTCAAGAGTTCAAAACTGGTGCACTATACTAGACTAGACTAGAAGTACAGTACATCACACTACTAGTTGAGAAAAGTAGTACTAGTACTGCTACAGTACGAGTACGTACTCCTCCGTCACATAATGTAAGATGTTTTTTGACACTAGTTGGCGTATACAAAAAATGGCAAAAACATACCCAAAATTTCTTAATCCAGACCAAAAACTACTACCTAGTGCCAAAAATTTCTTACTAGTGCTATTATTTACAGTATAATGCAATCCCATGACGTTCCATAATCCCTTTCTTTCAAAAAAAATCTCTTCTGGAGAGAAGATTGCTATCTCCACGCGAGCTTCTCATAGGCCAGCGCCACCGCATGCAGTCATGTGAGAGAGAGGGAGACATCCATGCAGCATGCAGAGAGAGGAGAACGCGGGCGGACAACCAATGGGCTGCATGTGGCATTTATAGCTGCTAGCTCCTCCCATCCATGCGCCAGGGGTATTTCCGTCCAGAAAGCATGCAGCGAGCCCCTGCCTTGGTATCCGGGTCTGCTCTTATGCGCAGAGTAAAAATAATCGGAGGGAGTACTAGTAGTAAATAATAGCCCCACCCCTTCGCTGAGGAATGATCTACAGTTGGAAGGGACGAGGCCCTGCGGTTACTACGCTCTTATCTCCTCCTCGCCAGTTCCCCTCCCCCCGAAGAGAAGGCAGTTCGTCGCTGCTCCCATGGATTCTCCAGGCGGTTCTCCTCCTCGTCGGGGCTGGGAGACCTTGGAGGATGATCCTATGGGAGAAATCGCACGCCGCTCCGACGTCCTCACCGCCGCAAGACTCGGTGCTTCCTGCACCAACTTTTTCAAGACGCTGCTTAAACAGGCCATGCTTGTTTGTCTTCCATGCATCCTCAAGAAGAAGGTTCTTCTACGGGACAATCCTTCGAACAGTCCACCGCTCCCTGGCCATGGTTGCACGTTGACTCCGCTAGAGTTGCCGACGTTGAGAGGTAGTCAGATTTTGTCTGATGAGCAGGCCAGTAATGGAGTTTGATCATGTAGTACTTAGTTATTCCATTTCCATCCTGTAATTTCTCTGCCGCCCACTGTCTTATATATAGGGCTAGGTCGGTGCCAACGAAGATTGGCTTGCATACCTCCGGCCGGATACCACCATCATTTTGCACAACATCCACAGTAGTGCGGCCGTTCCGGTAGACCCCTTCTCCACCATTGGGATCGGCCTTCCGGACTGGCTGGGCTTGAATATGTATGATGATGCCTACATGAGATTGAAGAAGATAGCAATTGCGGACCCGACGACAAATCGACGCGGCTACGACGATTACTATCTCATCGCGGTGTTCGACATAAGGATTCCCATCAATGCAAGAGGCGGTAACGGCAGAGGCTGGCGCATGTTGGCGGCGACAGATTTGTACCCCTACACGTTTGAAGACGTCATGCACCATCTAGGCTGCATCTTCGCGGTGACAAGCCAGGGGACTTGTTTCATCAGGTTGCCCTCCAACGGTACAGGAGATTACAAACGGAATGCACAAACCATCATTTGCATCCCTAACGGCACTCCGTTATTTTGCAGGGACCAGTCATCCCCCGATCAAAATAAGATCGCCGATCTTGGATGTGCATTTGCATCCACAATTCGGTCTAACCTGGAACCTTGTAGCTGACTTTGGCATATTGGGATCAACTATCTTAGCAGTCATTACCCATGGTACCACTGATGTGCAACATGGTCACACAATCTACCATGATCGGACCATCACCATCTACCCAGCTATTCCATTTTTTAACCCTCTCGCCTTCTCTTTCATTGTTGTACTAGTAGTATACTTTGTAGTACTAGTAGGAGTACGTTTTACCTTGGAGGACGCGTATAGCTAGCTAGGCCCTTGAAGACTTGAACCCACTAGCTGCCACCATTTTTGTTTTTCCATGTCTTACTATCTCATTCATGTAGCCAAGAGTGGCTATATATAATAAGCCGGTTATTTTACTTCCTCTATACCCATGTAGCCAAGAGTGACTTGAACCCACTAGATGAACGGCGCCGAGTTCGACCCCCGTGATGCTACATGGGTGCCGAGGAACACTCTTGGAGAGTACTCGCTTTTCATTGGGGACAACTACCCCATTGTTAAGCGGATGCCACCTTCCGTGCACGACATGGAAGGCCTGCCTTTCATGAAGCATGGTTGTGTCTTCAGTGCGCACCGCCGGATGATCGACATGCTGGGACACGCTATCCCTGATTTATGCCGCTTCAGCTTGGATGAGTCTCCATTGTGTGGAACCGGACTAGAAAGCTGCGACAATGATTCCCGTTGCCCACTGCTATGGATCGTGCCATCCATGAAGAACACCAGGGACTGTAACCTAGAGGAGGACATGTAGCCCATCTATAACGTGTAAGTGGAGTACGGTAATTGTGAACGGTAGCGCTGTGAATATATGTAGACTAGTCGTGCACAGATTTATCACATGAATTGGAGATGAACTTGTGTGGCATACTGGCATTTGTCCATTAGAATTTATTACTAGTAAATGTGTTATGTGTACGTGCAACTTGTGTAGTTGTTGCACAGGCTCCAACACGCTCTTTAAGAAAAAAAGGTGGCACAGCTTTGGATATACGTGACATGGCGGCATCAAACAGTAGCATCGTTCGCTATAGTTGTAGTACACTCCTACTAGGACGACAACTCCTATAAAACCTTGCGCTTGACTCTTTGCCTCTTCGGGAGGTTCACCAGTTCGTACTCATGTGAACCTTGCACTTGGCTCTTCGCCTCTTCGGAAGGTCCAACAATGATGATACTACAGTACAATATGCTTCTGGCAATCTGACACCGATTGAACTGTTGCACGTCCACCGCGAGGGCGAGGGCGAGGGATAGGGAGAGGGAGAGGGAGAGGGCGCTGTAGTCAAAACCCTCTCCTCGTCCTACAAACCACCGCGCGCGTGGGCGAGGGAGAGCCGTAGTAAGCAAGCTTCTCCTCATTCGGCGAGTTGATGGGACACATCAAAGTAGTACTAGTACTAGTAGTAGTAGTCCATAATGCGTCCTTTCCGATTAATATGGCTTAATTTGAAACGAGAAAAATACACTGGCGGTCAACGTATGTAACAATACGCTCTTTACGGTCACTATATATAGTTTTGCGGTGATTATACGATCACTAGCTCATCGTAGAGCACCGTATTGCACCCTACTGACCGGCCACATAGTCGACGTGGCACTTTGTTGACTAGTTAAATTGTCACCTGGTTTCTGGGTCCCACCTGTCAGTTAGCAGAGCAAAGAAATCAGTTAAACAAAACTTTACGCAGGCGCGACACGAGTCCAACCCTTGCGCGCGAACCGCCCTGGCTGTGTATCTGAGTACATGCACGTGTCCTCCCTCGGTCTTCCAAGAAATAGTGTACATCGGCTATGAAACAAAGAGTGTAGTACATGATGTACATCTACACTTCCAATGCATTTAGCATTTAATCTAAATTGATATTGATTGACTAATGCACCAACTTGTGTTGTAGGTATAGGCTACATGTCTATCCTTAATTACAGCATGCAACGGCCTTCATTTCATCTTCTTATCTCAATGGTCACATGCACACATAAGTCTGCTACTTTTGGGCATTAATTATGCCCTGGTCAATGTGTAAATCTCTAAATGTACAATCTTTCATAGACGTAGGGAGTAAGTTGAGCACTTGAGCGTGAGCGTGTGTTTTGCGTTGTGTGTTGTGTGCCGCAAGGGTGCGTGAGTGTTTCGTGCGTCCATGTGTACGTGTGAGTGTTGCATGTTGCATGCATGCATGCATGCATGCAAGGGGCTTACTCCCTCCCATTGGCATGTTCATATTTCAAGCTTCCTTTGTTCCCTCCATATGGTGATACTCCCTCTGTTCCCAAATAGTATGGAGTAAAAGCCTCCCTCTGTTCCCAAATACGGAGTATTTGTCTTTCTACAGATTTCAACAAGTGACTAGGTACGGAGCAAAATGAGTGAAGTGAGCGTAGAGGCATAGGGATACTATAGAAAGGAAGTCCTCGTGATCCATTATTCCCCATCTCGGTCAGAGAGAACTATTCAACTAGTCTTCACACTGAAGTGACAATACACGCTACAACAGATGGGCCACGTAATTAATAAGCTGAACCAGTGTGTTGGTGTTACTAAATCAGCCTTACATAGTACTGCCATCTCTTCTTCTTCCTCCTCTCTTCTTGTTCCTCCTCTCTTCCCCATCGTCAGCCGCACACCATTTACCCTCGCTCACTGCTTGCCCGCCCGCGCCATCTTCCTTGGTAGCTCGCGCATACCATATCCCCCCGCTCACTGCTCGGCCACACGAGGAGAAGCTTCTTCGCTCGCCCGCCCGAATCAACTTCCCCGCTGGCTCGCAGGCACCCAAAACCCCAATGGCAGAACCGACTGACACGTAGAGCCGCGATTGGAATTCCCTCCCTGATGTTCTCTTGGAGCAGATCTGTAGTCGTATGGACCTACTCAGCACCGTCCGTCTGGCTGCATGCTCGGTGTCTTTGTACCGTCTACTCGTCTGCAACTGCCCGGATTTTTTCAAGACACCCTGCTTGCTGATGCCCGATCCTCGCAGGTGGCCCAGACACCGACTTGACGATCCTACGGAGGTTGCCGTGGTGCCCCTCGACATGCTACCACTACCCATCCACCTATCCTTCATGCGCAGCCACTACTGGGCGGGCATGAAGGCCAACTGGATCGTCCTCATCCACCACACCGATAGTCCATGGCGTCTCATGGATATCTACACCCAGCGAGAGATCACCCTTCCATCGTTGGATACCACCGCCATTGAGCCTCGCGGCCCGCCGGACACTCCTGCCTACTACGCATGAGACGCGTCAAGCTTTTGGCTCGACCTCTGTTTGCAGAAAGTTGTAATCTGCGAAGTGCCCACACCATCAGAAAACGACATGGATTACAAGCTCATTGCCTTGTTCAACATGGGATTAGTCTATCTAGAATCCGGTCGCCATACATGGTTATGGCTCATCATCAATCCTGTTGAGGCAACATTTCTGTCTGATGCTATAGTGCATGATGGCATCGTTTACGCGGTCGATGCACAGATTGGATGCCTATACTGGTGGAATCTATCATCGTGTAATTGTTCTATCTCATCTCATCTTTACCTTATGAATACGACTTCCTGTTCATTTGTTACAAATTTAGAAGGCATAGCATGTCTATAACCACATCATTGCTATATGTTCCTCTCATTTCCTAGATTTTTATGACCACACATGTTATTGTTAGAGTTGATATGAGAACAATTGGCATCTAATGATTGTTAGAATACATATTATGAGCATAACATCATGATTGCTATATGTAACTCTCATTTACAAGATTTTTATAACAACGTATGTTATTGCTTAGAGTTGATATGAGAACAGTAGTAGTAAGTGCTATGGTAGAATATGAGTAGGTGTTGTCATAGCTGTTTTCCTCTCATTGTTACATGATGTTTAAACCATGACATATTGCTAGAATATGAAAGTCATTGGCTTATTTTTTTAACTTGGGGCATGATTATGACCATGGCATTGCAATTCTCTGTCTATGATATGTGTCACTGTTATAATAGTCTTAATTCCACACATACTCTGAGCATGATTGTTTATTTTTGAATTGTTGCAGCAGACGCAAAGGCGCTGGCCTTCATGATTCTAGGACCTGGAATCATACCAGCCGATGGGTGGTGGTTTATCGCTCGTTCAGCTGACGGCGGTCATTTGATGCTCATTCGCACGTACCAAATTAACCAAACCATTACATCAAACCACATGCAGTACAATGCGTGGGGCGTTCATGACATTGATGGCTATGTCTGCTTCATGTTCGAGAAAGATCCCAACTCCGTTGGGCCAGGCATATTCAACTGGAGGCGAGTTTATAGCCTCGGCAACCACTCCTTGTTCCTCGGGCTCAATTATCCGATCATCCAACCAATCTTCGATCATATCACCGGCAATGATTACTGTGCTATGCAACTTCCATTCGTGAGGGGGGCTGTGTTTACACATCATATATACCATGGGTTTCATGAATCACCATATCTAGAGATTCATCGACACAGCTTGTTACCAGATAATCTTCAGGGTGTGAAAGGCTTCAAGCTTCCATGCGATGGATGGCTTTTGCAAACCCGACATGCGGCGATGTGGTTCATGCCAACAGCAAATATGCACAACTTGATTCGTGCTGATATCTAGACTGAGCCATGTATTCTGCTACTGTATCATGACCCTCTTTTGTTGGATATTATGTACTGTTGTTAGTTTGAAGCACTCCTCTGGTTTGAAGGATAGATACCTTCCTGGGATCAAGTGCATCCTAACTCACCTGCGTAGGATGTACTGATAATGATGATGGAGATGCTGTGCAGAAGCCATATATAGACACACACACACACACACACACTATTCTGATCATGGGATCAGAATAATATTCTGATCCCAACATGAACTTCCCGAGTAACGCGCCTGACCTTCCCCGAGTACTAGGTTGAACTTCAGCTAAAAGGTGTCCAGATGGGGCTTACGATATACCGTTGGATAGCTATTGACATCAGTATCATGACCCAAGTTACATTTTTGGCAAAATGTAAGCGGTTTAAGAGCAGTTTTGAAAACCGTTTTTTCTTCATACAAAAAATGTGAATCGTATTTTCAATCGCATTTTTAAACCGTTTATCCGAATGAGGCAAATAATATGACGTTGGAAAGCTGTAGCAAAACCACTCCTTCCACATGTTGAGAGTTTTCTCTAATTCCCTACGGTTAAAGAGTAATTCGGAAAATCATAGGATTTCACATATGGAACACCCGAGTTTGTATTTTTGATGCCATTTCTAAATGGCTAATCCAATTGAGGCAAATAATATGGCATTGAAAATTATGAAAATGCGCTACTTTTTCATGTTAAAAGTTTTTTCTAATTTTGAACGGTTTAAAAGTAATTTAGAAAACGGTACAAGTTCCACCGACTTCGTATTTTCGAGCTAATTTTTTAACAGTACGTCCAAATGTACCAAATGATATGGCGTTGGAAAGCTTGAAGAAATGCGAAACTTTTTTGTATATATTGTTTCTCCTAATTCATTACGGTTTTATGTCAGTTTTGAAAATGGCTAAAAACGTATTTTTGCCATAATTTCTACAAACATTATCGGAATGGGGCAAATAGTATACCACTGAGAAGCTACAGAAAACTTGAAACTTTTTCATGTTGATGGTTTTCTATGAATGTTGGCCATTTTCAAGTAATTTCGAAAACTGCGAGATAATGCATTCTGCCTTTATCGCGAAACAGATTTTTCAAGTATGCACCACGTGAAGAACTTGAACTTCTCAGCATGTGTGCTTGAACTTCACTCTGTTTTTCATGTGTTTTTTTCTCATAGATCTTCATCCACTGCAAGTAGCTCTCCATCCATTCACTGGAATTGAGCAGGTGATATACCGATGGAAAGTTGTTGTAAACACGCAAGTTTCTCGTGTTGATCATCTTTTCATACTAGCGACGATTTTAAAAGTTTTTCATCTAAAATTCATTCAGCATAGTAGTTGAACTTCCTGCTGTTTTCACGTTGAACTTCTATGATGTATTTTTGTTTGTAATTTTCTCATCCATTCGTTAGTGTTACACAAGTAATATTCCTTTTGTACAAACGTCTCTCACAATATTTTTTTTAACTTTCTCCGACCGAGGACTTGAACTTACACAAATGATATTCCTGTTGTTTTGAGGTAAATTAGAAAATGGCGAGATCATGATTTCTGCGTTCATCGCGAACGGAAATGCACTGCGTGAAGTAGTTGAACTTCTGGGGCATGTCTGTTTGAACTTCACTCTGTTTTTGACGTGTTGTTTTTCATGTGTTGTTTTTTGCACTGCGTGAAGTAGTTGAACTTCTAGGGCATGTCTGTTTGAAATTCACTCTGTTTCACTTTATTGTATTTTTCTTATATGAAATACACACCGTGTAGTACGTGAAGTTCTGGTTGTCATCACTTTGAACTTCTCTCTGGTTTGAGAGAATTATTTTAAAACACAAAAAACTACATTGTTATGTATTTTGGACATCTAAATACATGGTGAACCTCTCTCACAATAATTTTTTGAACTTTTCCTCGCCGAGCACTTGAACTTCTAGCAACCATTTTTTCCGTTTATGAGTTGTTTTTAAAAGTGCAAAAAATGGTGTTGTGTTTTTAATTGTTTGAACAGGTAAATCATAGGTTTTAATAAACTCTGAACTTCTATGTTATTTCAATTTGAACCTCACCTTTTTTAGTTTGATTAAAGAATTATATTCGATTTTTATATGAAAAAATCGAGCATTGAAATTCAAGGTGAACCTCTCTTGCAAGGATTTTTTAACCTCCCCGGACAGAGCACTTGAACTTCTTTCAAGAAACATTTTAAGCTTTTATTTTTCTATACTGTTATTCTCACCTGAAATGCATTCCTTACAGTACTTGAACTTCTCGTTGTTTTCACTATGAACTTCTGTCGCATTTTTGTGTATACGTCGAATTACACACAATTGAAGGTTGGACGTCATTTTTTGCCATTTTAAAATATGTAAATGGATGTCGGACGTCCCGCAATATAAATTCTAAACCATGCACGGAGGTGCACATGAACTTTTTGCAACAAATCTAAGTTTTTTATGTAATTCGAACTTCTTTGTTATTTTAAATTGAACTTCTTAGTATTATTGTTAGATAAAAATATGTTTTCAAATAAGCATCAAAATATATTTTTTAGAAATGTAAAGAATTTGAGTTTTCCGTAAACAGCAAATTACTCCTTTTATTTTTATTTGAACTTATTTAATTTTATTCTTTAGTAACAAAGAAAACCTGTGTTTTTTATAAATATTGAACTTCTCTTTTTTTATAATTTGGACTTCTTATTCTGTTTGAAATACTTTATTTTTTCATTTCTTTGAAACTGTAAAACAATGTTCTTTTTATATAAAATAAGCATCAAAGGCAGGTGTTATGTTAATTTGAACTTCTTGCTTTTCTTTTTTTAGATACAAAAAAATTCTGATTTTCTTATAAACATCAACCTGCTATGTATCTTAAAATTGAACTTCTTGGTATAGTTTCAGAGATAGAAAAATGGTCTACTATTTTGTCTTTTAACTTGTAGTCTTTTGGGGGGTTTGTGAACTTCTAGAGTTTATTTTTGTGCAAAGTTACACACACACACACACACACACACACACACACATAATAGAACAACACCCACACACTGATGCTCACATGTTGTTTTCCCCTTCTTTCAATATACACATTGAACGACACCAGTAGCTAGGATGAACTTCTCTCTTTCAACTACCTTTCCACACAATAATATATGAACTTCTCGGAACATAAATTTCATGGAGCACTTTTCTACACACAGAACACACCTGAAGGAGGTTGAAGATGTACACGCGGGATGCATCAACATGTAGGAAAGTTTAGTACTAACTAGCACACGGGAATGAAAGATGTATCAGAAGAAATGCTTGCACATATCAAATCAAAGACAGACCAGAGGAGAACAACAGCAGACTTTCGTCTAGAAAGAAAGTACATAAAACAACAATCTACCTCCCAAAACAACACTAGACATGGGGGGATTTATTCCTCTGTTTTTAGGGTTGATCCCAATCAAAACACACCAATCTTCAAGCTTTTTTTACTTGTTTTCAACCTACACAACCGTAAGATACAAACTAGTTGACAAAATTTTCCACATCAAAATTGGCATACACAAGGATGGGGAAGGGAACGTGAGGAGGACGCAATCATGGACGCATCGCGCTCAGGGAACGTGAGGAGGAGCTCGCCGGAGACAGCACCGCCTCCATGAGTGTGAGATGCGCCGTGAAGGAGTCGTCCTGCTGCTGTAGCAGGAGGTGGACTTCAGCGACCCACTTGCGTTGCTGACACATGTGCGAGGACGAGCGAGCAGCAAGTTGAAGTGGCGGTGCAGTGGCAGGTCAACACCTACAGAACATGTGGGCAGCGGCGCCCCAGCGTTCTCCGGCGCGCGACGGGAAGGTGCCCGGCGGCGGGGTGTGGGCCGGCAGTAGTTGGGGGCGCGTCAGGTGCAGGGTGGGCAACGGCGCGCTAGGAAGAGGTGGGTGCGGCGGCCTCGCGCCGGAGTGGGCGGGGCTGGCGGCGCGCCAGGAAGTAGGCGGTGGCGGCGGCCTCACGCCAGAAGAGATGGGGGCGGCGTGCCTGGAAGGAGGCGGGGCCGGTGGAGCGCCTGGAAGGAGGTGGGGGTGGGAGGCGCGCCGGAGCAGGGCGGGCGGCGGCAAGAGGTCGGGGGGTTGGTGGTGGAGCGACAAGGGGATAACTGGTCGGGGCGTTTGGGTTTTTTCTTTCGCTTGCGGGATCTCAGTAAGATGTGGTCGGGCCCTTATAGGGCCTCACATGATCCAAATAACTATTCTAATCCCAGGATTAGAATAGTGTTGTCCTATATATATCAGTTAGGCTTCAAGTGCATACTTGGTAGAATGCATAACATGTCTATAACCACATCATTGCTACATTTCCTCTCATTTCCTAGGTTTTTATGACCACACATGTTATTGTTAGAGTTGATATGAGAACAATTAGCATCTAATGATTGTTAGAATACATGTTATGAGCATAACATCATGATTGCTATATGTTACTCTTGTTTACAAGATTTTTATAACAACACATGTTATTGCTTAGAGTTGATATGAGAACAGTAGTAGTAAGTGCTATGGTAGAATATGAATAGGCGTTGTCATAGCTGTTTTCCTCTCATTGTTACATGATGTTTGAACCATGACATATTGCTAGAATATGAACGCCATTGGCTTATTTTTTTAACTTGGGGTATGATTATGACCACGGCATTGCAATTCTCTATCTATGATATGTGTCACTGTTATAATAGTCTTAATTCCACACATACTCTGAGCATGATTGTTTATTTTTGTCCTTTTGGTCTCCAATTTGAATTGTTGCAGCACACGCAAATGCGCTGGCCTTCATGATTCCAGGAGCTGGAATCATACCAGCCGATGGGTGGTGGTTTATCGCTCGTTCAGCTGACGGCGGTCATTTGATGCTCATTCGCACGTACCAAATTGACCAAACCATTACATCAAACCACATGCAGTACAATGCGTGGGGCGTTCATGACATTGATGGCAATGTCCGCTTCGTGTTCGAGAAAGATCCCAACTCCGTTGGGCCAGGCGTATTCAACTGGAGGCGAGTTTACAGCCTTGGCAACCACTCCTTGTTCCTCGGGCTCAATTATCCGATCATCCAACCAATCATCGATCATATCACCGGTGATCATTACTGTGCTATGCAACTTCCATTCGCGAGGGGGGCTGTGTTTACACATCATACCATGGGTTTCATGAATCACCATATCCAGATATTCGTCGACATAGCTTGTTACCAGATAATCTTTAGGATGTGAAAGGCATCAAGCTTCCATGCGATGGATGGATTTTGCAAACCCAACATGCGGCGATGTGGTTCATGCCAACAACAAATATGCACAACTTGATTCGTGCTGATATCTAGACTGAGCCATGTATTCTGCTGCTGTAGCACGACCCTCTTTTCTTGGATATTATGTACTGTTGTTAGTTTGAAGCACTCCTCTGGTTTGAAGGATAGATAAACCTATGTATAAATTGTGACACTATATACGACTAGTAAGTACTCCAGTACAGTAGAAGTACTAGTATACGTCGGTCAAATTATTCATCATGTCCACACATTGAATTGACGTGACAACACGCTGCGCATGAGGTGAAACAAGAATCCCGGTGGCGTGTTCGGTTATTCTGGACTTCAGATTTGGAGTACCACTTATCTGTCGAAATCTTTCATCATTCACTTAAAACAGTCGATTGATCATACATTGAGTACCATATAACTGGAATTACCGATGCAAGTCGAAGAAGGATTGGCCGGTGCTGCCGGCTGGCGTCAAGTTCGATCCCACGGATCAGGAGCTGATCGAGCACCTTGAGGCCAAAGTGAGTGCTGACTGCGCGAGATTTCAGTCTCTCATCGATTTGTTCATACCAACCATCGACAGCGAGCACGACATATGCTACACCCAACCTGAGAAACTTCCAGGTAAGACACCGATCGGCCGTCTACTTGCACAAACATATTCCTTTGTTTATAGCTCTATTTTTCTTTTTAGACACAGACCTGTTGAAGCAATTACAATTTGACAGTTAATAAAAAGTGAAACAAGTGACTGCAACATGTCAAAGATGTTATGAAAATGCCAACTAGTTACACTAAAACCTGTATTCCACAATACTACAGGTATCACACTGAGTGGCCTAAGGAAGCATTTCTTCCAGCGCAATTCTAGGGCGTTCAAAAAGGGCATGTGGACGCGTCGCAAGATACAGTCGGAGTGCGGCATACGTGATGTGGCACAAGACTGGCAATACCTTGCTGGTGATGGTCAACGGCCGGCAGACGGGCAGCAAAAAAGGTTCTGGTGCTGCACACCAACAAGAACTTCGACGAGTAGAGGACCAACTGGGTGATGCACTAGTACCACCTCGGGGACCTGGAGCAAGAGAAGGAGCGGGAGCTGGTCCTCTGCAAGATTTTCTACCAGACGAACACTAGGGCCAGGAGTAAAAAGATTATAAGTTAGTTTGGTATTGGTAGTTGTACTACCTTGTCGTCCGCAAGTTGGTATTGTTGTTAACGATCTTTTGGTATGAACTTGCATTTGCTTCCAACCATCATGCCGAGGGTCGACGTGGATATAAAGCTGGATCATTTGTTTCGAAACGAATTTTCAGGCACCTGATTTTTATTTGATGGGTACCATAAGCACCCGCCGTTCGAATTCCCAGTTCTCCAATTTTTTCAAAACAAGTGCATGCACTTATTATCACGATAAAAAAACAATATCCGTGTTGCATCCCAGTTATCAGTCTGTACTTGCAGAATTCTCTCGTTTATTGAGCATGTATATTGTTTTATCAGGTCGAGCAAGTTTCAACTGGGCTGTAGACTGCCTAGGGTTGGTTTTGTTTTTAACAGGCCCAGCCTATGACGACAACGGGGCACAAAGATCCAGCTGGTATCTACTGGCCTCTGGGCCGCCAGCGTTAGTTATATTTTGTCTTACAACATCTGCAAGTAGTTTTTTTACTGAATCAAACACATAGCACAGTTCTATTATCCTCTTGAAACGCATGTCCTATATACGTTTTCTAATATCTACCTATAGTTTTACTAGTTCATATACACGCAGCATTATATTGAAAACACATAAAATTCCCTTTTCATATTTACATCCTTATTTTTGTTGTTTTTTCCCACCCAGTGCTGATTTTTTTCCCATTGGTTTTCCCTTAAACCAACTCAATTGTCCCACGTCTTATTTGCTTACAAAAACAAAATGATTGTTTTTGGCAAATCAATAAGTTCTTAAAAAATGTTTATCATTTCGGGATTACAATAGTTCGGACTCCACCGAAATATGCAAAATAAGGTTGAACTTTTTGACGTGGTGCTGGGAAGAAAATGGGCTGTAATAAATTACTTAAAAATTAGCAAATGTGCTGCAAATTATAAAAAATAGCAAATGGGCTTTATGTTGGCTGCCACATATTTGGAGGCTGACTTGTGGGCCTACTAAGTTCATGCGTATACAAGGTTTCTCAAAAAATAAACTTAGTCAACAATCGACTCTACCAGGGTCAGACCATTAGATGTCAATCTAACGACAATCGTGCTTCTTCAGTCTTTGATCTTCCTGCCCCAGCCGCCCAAACCATCGCCGTCGGAACCGCCTGCTCCCGCCTCCCATGGCTGGCAGTGCTGCCGGGCAAGCCTCACGGCCCCATCATACTCGCATCCCTAGTCTGTCAATCCCTCTACTCACCCGCACCTCCTGTTATTTTCCGGCGACAGCAGTCGAACCAGTCAACCCTCGTACTCTCCACCGCGTGGGCAGCCACTGTCGTGTCTTACCCGGCTCCGTGTTGTTCCCTTCGTAGGACTCACCGTCGTCCACCACCCTAGTGCTCTCGGCACGGAGTGGTCAATGATGTCCATCCAACGGCCGTAGTGCTTCTTCAACCTCTGGTCTTCTTGCCCTAGCCGCCCAAAGCAGCGTCGGTCGTGCCGCATGCTCCTGCCTCCCGTGGCCGGCTGTGCTGTCGCGGAGGCCTCACCGTCCCCATACTACTCCCAGCGCTGGCCAGGCCATCCCTCCACTCACCCACTCCCCCTGTTATTCTGCGGCGATGGCAACCTCACACCGCAGCCGAACCAGTGAACCCTTGTACTCCTCTCCGTGTGGGCATCCACTGTCGCGTCTTCCCCGGCTCCGCGTCGTCCCCTTCCTAGGCCTCACCGTCGTCCACCGCCGTGGTGCTCTCAGCGCAGCATGGTCAATGTGGCAACGACCAACTTCCACCGGAAGAGTACTGTACATGGAGAGGCTGACAGCTGGGTCCACGGCAGCCGCGAGGAAGTGCCACCTTATTACGTGCAAAATAATTATTCCACCACCTGACAGCAGGGACCCACCGGACGGGCCACCAGTATTTCGTGGAAAAAATGTTTCCCCCTGACTGCTGGGACCCACCGGACGGGCCACCGTATTTCGTGAAAAAAATGTTTGCCCCTGACTGCTGGGACCCACAGGACGGACCACCGTATTTCGCGAAAAAATGTTCCCCCCACTGTCAGCTCGGACCCACCGGAAGTGCCTCCTTATTACGCACAGAAAAATGAATACCCCCTTGCTAGCTGGGATCCACCATGGTGGGAGGCTGACTTGTGGGCCTACTTAGTTGGCGGGGACGGAGGGCTTTGTCAACTTAGACAATATGAATGATTCTAGATCCAGTGACCGTACGATGTCCATCGAGCGGTCGTCGTGCTTCTTCAATCTCTGCTCTTCCTGCTCCAGCCGCTCAAACAAGCGCCGGCGGGACTGCCTGCTCCCTCCTTTCCGCGGCCGGCTGTGTTGCCACGCAGGCCTCACCGCCCCACCGTACTCCCATCGCTGGCCTAGCCATCCCTCTACTCACCCACACCTGCTATTATTCTCCAGCGACGGCAGACGAACCAGTAAACCCTCGTACAGTCGTACTCCCCTCTGCGTGGGAAACAACTGCCGAGTCTTCCCTGCCTCCATGTCGTTCCCTTCTTAGGCCTCGCCGTCGTCCACCACCCTGGTGCTCTCGGCGTGGCCTGGTCAACGCGGTCAACGACCGACATGCATCTGAAGTGGACTGTACGTGGAGAGGCCGACAGCTGGCTCCATGGTCGCACGCAAGGAAATGCCTCCTTATTACGCGCAAAATAATGATTCCTCCACCTGACATCGGGGACCCACCGAAAGGGCCTCTATATTTCGCGAAAAAAACGTTACCGCCGCTGACAGCTCGGACCCACCAGCTATATCTTCGCACGCAAGGAGTGCCTCCTTATTACGCACAAAAAAATGAATACTCCCCCTGTTAGCTGGGACCCAGTATAGTGGCAGGCTAACTTGTGGGCCTACTAAGTTGACGGGAGGAGGGATTTGTCAACTTAGTCAATATGCACGATTCTAGCTCCAGTGACCGTACGATGTCCATCCAACTGCCGTAGTGCTTCTTCAACCTCTGGTCTTCTTGCTCCAGCCACCCAAACCAGCACCGGTCGTGCCTCGTGCTCCTGCCTCCCGTGGCCGGCTACGATGCGGCGGAGGCCTCACCTCCCCCTACTACTCCCACCGCTGGCTAGGACATCCCTGTACTCACCCACACCCCCTGTTATTCTACGACGACGGCAGCCTCACACCGCAGCGAATCAGTGAACCCTCGTACTCATCTACGCGTGGGCATCCACTGCCGCGTCTTCCCCGGCTCCGCGTCGTCCCCTTCCTAGGCCTCGCCGTCGTCCACCGCCCTAGTGCTCTCGGCGCGGCGTGGTCAATGTGGTCAACGAACGGCTTCCATCGGACATGGACTGTACGTGGAGAGGCTGATAGCTGGTTCCACGGCCGTAGCAAGGAAGTGCCTCCTTATTACGTGAAAAATAATTATTCCTCCACCTGACAGCGGGGACCCACCGGACGGGCCACCGTATTTTGTGAAAAAAACGTTTCCCCCCTGACTGCTGGGACCCACTAGCTACACCTTCGCATGCAAGGAAGTGCGTCTAGAAAAAAAACGATTGGCCCCCAGACTGCTGGGACCCACCAGCTACATATTCGCACGCAACGAAGTGCCTGACAGTCGGGACCCACCTGGTCGAAGCGTACGTAGTGTTGTCATTCTGGTCGCGAATATGTACGTACATACTGGCCGATGTAGAGGCGCGCACGTGACGTAGTAGAGGCGCGCATGTGTCGTAGTAGAGGCACGCACGTAGCATGTACACGTACGTACAACAGCCAGGGTGCAATAAAGAAAATACGGCCACGTATGTGTACATACAGGTGGGGTCTCGAACGCCTACTCGCGCAAACGTACGGCCAGGGCTCATGTACATGACTGGGTCGGAATGGAGAAACAGCATCGTCGTCGTGTTCATGGGGAGGCAACGGAATGCGTCGTGTTCATGGGGAGGCAACAGAATGCGTCGTGTTCATCGGGAGGCAAGAAATGCGTCATGTTCATCGGGAGGCAAAGGAACATGTGGGAGCCAACCGGCTGGGTCAGAATGGAATGCGTGGTCATGTTCATCGGGAGGGCTTGGACAGAACAGGCGATGGAAACGAGACCTGGCGTATCATAGAACGGAGGAAACGGACCTCCTACGGTCGAAACGGGGGTCCTGTTGATCGGGAGGGGTGTGGCGTACCGCAAAACGGAGGAAACGGACCTCCTTCAGTCGAAACGGGGGTCCTATTGATCGGGAGGGGTGTGGCGTACTGCAAAACAGACGAAACGGACCTCCTACGGTCGAAACGGGGGTCATGTTCATCGGGAGGGGTGTGGCGTACTGCAAAACGGGACTCCATGTGATACTGTTCATCTCCACCGTTGACCTCCTCTAGCCTCCACGGACCGTCGACCTCCTCCACCCTCCATGGGCTCCTGTTCATCCAGCCTTCACCGTGCACTACTCCACCGGCTACTATTCAACCACCCCTCCACCATCTACTGTTCATCCAGCCCTCCACACCACGGGGTCCTGTTCAACCACCCCTCCACGGGCACCCCTCCACCGTCTACTGTTCATCCAGCCCTCCACCACACCATGGGGTCCTGTTCATCCAGAGGCAACACCACCGCTCACTGTTCATCCACCCCCCCGGCAACGCTCACTGTTCATCTAATCGATCCGCTTCAGTTAACAGCAGTAGCAAAGGAATCGCTCGATCGGGTTCAGTTAATAGCCATCGATCGATCGCTCGGGTTCAGTAGCGCGTAGCCTGCAGTGCAATTGCTCGGGTTCAGTTAGAGCCAATGCCTCGCACACAAGTGCGTAGGTGTACGAGAGAAACGCGCATCGCTCGGCCCCCGACCTCCCACCGTAACCAGGAACTCCCTGAAATTTTCCTCCCCCTCGCTTCTACCACGGTTTTTTCCGTCATGGACAGCCCAAAGAATGTCATGCAGCTGTGTCTCCGGCCTGCCCAGGATGAAAAGCCCATTTTCTGTCATGATTTTTTGTCATAGAAGAAGGAGCCCACCACATCTATGATGATTCCGGGTTTTGTAACAATTATCGTCATAGAAGTGTCATATGTATGACAAAAAAATTCGTTCGGCCCAAAATGTCACAGATGTCTCTTTTTTTTGTAGTGAAGCCTTGCAAGCAATGTGACTAATGAGTTAGTTACGGGATGTTGCATTACAGAATGAGTAAAGAGACTTGCTAGTAACGAGATTGAACTAGGTATTGAGATACCGACGATCGAATCTCGGGCAAGTAACATACCGATGACAAAGGGAACAATGCATATCGTTATGCGGTTTGACCGATAAAGATCTTCGTAGAATATGTGGGAGCCAATATGAACATCCAGGTTCCACTATTGGTTATTGACCGGAGACGTGTCTCGGTCATGTCTACATAGTTCTCGAACCCGTAGCGTCCGCATGCTTAACATTCGGTGACGATCAATATTATGAGTTAATGTGTTTTGATGTACCGAAGGTTGTTTGGAGTCCCGGATGTGATCACGGACATGACGAGGAGTCTTGGAATGGTCGAGACATAAAGATTGATATAATGGACAGCTATATTCGGACACCGGAAGTGTTCCGGGTTATTTCAGAGAAAACTGGAGTACCGGGGAGTTACCTGAACCCCACCCCCCGGGGGGGTCAATGGGCCTTCATGGGCCTTAGTGCAAATAGAGGGCAGCAAGGGAGCTGTGGAGCGCGCCCCCTAGGCCCAAACCAAATTGGTTTAGGGCTTGGGGGGCCGGTCCCCTCTTTCCTTCTCCCCTCCTCCTCTTTCCTTCCCCTCCTAGTTGGACTAGGAAAGGGGGAACCTACTCCTAGTAGGAATAGGATTCCCCCATTGGGGCGCACCCTATGAGGCCGCCGGGCCCTCTCCTTGCTCCTTTATATATGGGGGCAGGGGGCACCCTAGAACACACAAGTTGATCTCTTAGCCGTGTGCGGTGCCCCCCTCTAGAGATTTCCACCTCGATCATATCGTTGTAGTGCTTAGCCGAAGCCCTGCACCAGTAGCTTCATCATCACCGTCATCACGCGGTCATGCTGACGAAGCCCTGTGCTGAACGTGTGCAGATCACGGAGGTGCCGTACTTTCAGTACTAGGATCAGTCAGATCGTGAAGACGTACGACTACATCAACCGCGTTGTCATAACGCTTCCGCTTACGGTCTACGATGGTACATGGACAAAACTCTTCCCCTCTTGTTGCTATGCATCACCATGATAGATCTTGCGTGTGCGTAGGATTTTTTTTTTTTGAAATTACTGCCAACACCAATATGCTTTATGTTCTAGTTCGAGAGGTAAGTGACATGCTTTTCCATAAACCATCTTATACGGAGACATACCCATTGGATTTTTATATGCAGTTCTATAGGCCCATAATGCATCATCAATTTTCTTGGACGAATCATATCTAGATCTATTAACAGTCTTTGGCAAAATTAATTTAAGCTCTCTATTACTCAGTTCTACTTGACCACTAGACTTTGTGTGGTATGGAGATGCAATTCTATGATTAACATCATACTTAGCAAGCATTTTACGAAATGCACCATGAATAAAATGTGAACCACCATCATTCATTAAGTATCTAGGGACTCCAAACCTCAAAAATAGCTTCTTTAAGTGTGATGCCCCCGATTTAATCGTACACTAATCATACACGTAAACGTGTACGATCAAGATCAGGGACTCACGGAAAGATATCACAACACAACTCTACAAATAAAATAAGTCATACAAGCATCATATTACAAGCCAGGGGCCTCGAGGACTCGAATACAAGAACTCGATCATAGACGAGTCAGCTGGAGCAACAATATCTGAGTACATACATAAGTTAAACAAGTTTGCCTTAAGAAGGCTAGCACAAACTGGGATACAGATCGAAAGAGGCGCAGGCCTCCTGCCTGGGATCCTCCTAAACTACTCCTGGTCGTCGTCAGTAGGCTGCACGTAGTAGTCACTAGTAGAAAAAGGGTCAAATGTGAAGCACATTAGTGCCGGTTTGAATTTGAGCCGGCACTAATGTGACCATTAGTGCCGGTTCCAACGACTAGGCGGGCGGGCATCGTTAGTACCGGTTCGTGGGCAACCTTTAGTACCGATTCATGCCACGAACCGGTTCTAATGTGCCCAGTGCAGCTGTGGTCAGGCTGGGGCCCCCACGAAGACCTTTAGTACTGGTTCATGGCATGAACCGGTACTAGAGTTTCTTAGTAAGCTGATTTTTAGTCCCACCTTGCCAAGAGAGAGGCAGTATGAGTGGTTTATAACTGTGAGTGCAGAGACAATGACGAAGAGGCGCAAAGCTCACCTGCACGTTGATTAGCTTCAGGCCTTTCGAAATAGCATAGATTGCACTGAGCTATGTGTAGTGCAGTATACACTATTCCGAAAGGCTTGAAGCAAATTAACCAGCATTGCACCTCTTTTTTATTTTTAATAACTTATTTGAACTCCGGACTTCTTTTGTGTTCAGTATGCAGCATTCAAAGCGACGTCATCAATTTCCAACATGTTCTGACATCATTTGTTGTTTTTCGGTCATTTACCTAATTGTTTAGAGAGCTAAATGACCATGAAATTGAAAATCACTACAAAATGAACTCTGAAAATGTTGAAACTTGGCATGGTATCATCATTTCACCCGCATAGCACGTGCGAAAGAGTAGAGAGGGTCACGGCAAAAACTGGACGCACTTCGTGTACAAACTGGACAAACTCTTTCGGAGTATCAGGGTTTCGGACGAGAACTCATCTGTTACACGGGCACTTCAATGTTTTTTAAACTTATTTGAACTCCAGACTTTTTTGTGTTCAGTATGCGGCATTCAAAGCGACGTCATCAATTTCCAACATGTTCTGACATCATTTGTTGTTTTTCGGTCATTTACCTAATTGTTTAGAGAGCTAAATGACCGTGAAATTGAAAATCACTACAAAATGAACTCTGAAAATGTTGAAACTTGGCATGGTATCATCATTTCACCCGCATAGCATGTGCGAAAGAGTAGAGAGGGTCACGGCAAAAACTGGACGCACTTCGTGTACTAATTGGACAAACTCTTTCGGAGTATCAGGGTTTCGGACGAGAACTCATCTGTTACATGGGCACTTCAATGTTTTTTAAACTTATTTGAACTCCGGACTTCTTTTGTGTTCAGTATGAAGCATTCAAAGAGACGTCATCAATTTCCAACATGTTCTGACATCATTTGTTGTTTTTCGGTCATTTACCTAATTGTTTAGAGAGTTAATGACCGTGAAATTGAAAATCACTACAAAATGAACTCTGAAAATATTGAAACTTGCAATGGTATTATCATTTCGGAGTATCAGAGTAGAGAGGGTCACAAAAAATAAATAGAAGAAAATAAATAATGCTGAAAAGAAAAAACTATATAAAAAATTTGTTGGGGCGCCGCCCTGTGGGCCTGCCAGACCTAGGGTGTGCAAATGCAGGCCCAGAAGGGCCAGCAGACTCATAGGGCAGCGCGCCCTAGTTAGGCCCAGAAGCCTGCTATATAGAGAAGCTTAAAGGAGCAGCCGCGGCTGGGTTTATAAACCAGTGCGGCTGCCCTTCCCTTGGCGAGGTGGGACTAAACATTGTGCACTGCCGGTGGCAGCGCACAACCATTTAGTACCGGTTGGTGGCTCCAACATGTACTAAAGGGGGGGGGGGCCTTTAGTACCGGTTCGTGCCACGAACCGGTACTAAAGGGGCCGTTTCCCGCCCCTTGGCCCCGCGAAAATTGGCCTTTAGTACCGGTTGGTGGCTCCAACTGGTACTAAAGGCCTCTCATATATATATGGCACTTACGAAAAATTCAGTTTCATCGACCATCACTTCTTCTCGATCCAACTTCTTCGCCGCGCCTGTCGCCCATCGCACGCCGCCCCCGTCGCCCGTCATCGCCGTCACCGCCGTCGCCCCCGCCACCCGTCATCGCCGTCAC
>NC_041380.1:80226383-80245085 GCF_002162155.2 Triticum dicoccoides
CTTAGTTGAATTAATAGAACTAGTTTATTTAGTTGAATTAATAGAACTAGTAAGTGTTTAATGTTTCACCTATATATGAACATATGTTAGATATTAATGTCAAATGTTAGATGAATTAGATATAAATTATATGTTAGATATATATTTAATTTAGTTATGTGAGATTTCATTATCTAATTAACATTTTATTATATAGAACTAGCTACCTTATTTTTAGTAAGAAAATTAATAGAACTAGTTCAGTTGAATTAGTTGAATTAATTAGTTGAACTAGTTAGTTGAATTAGTTCAATTAATTAGGTATATTTTTCGTAAGTGCTTAGTTGAATTAGTTCAATTAATTAGCTGAACTAGTTCAATTAACAGAATTAGTTGAATTAGTAGAACTAATAAGTGTTTAATGTTTCACCTATGAACATAGGAATGTCGCTTGACGACGAACACGATTTCATTATGTGTGAATTCTTCGAAGACCAGCGCGGCCTGTGCGGCAGAAATTTTCTAGTTGATGATAGACACTTCAACATCAAGCTGAATGAGAACTTCGAAATGGATACAGTAAGTCACAACGACAAGTCTTTTTTCGTAATTAAGCATGACTTATGCTTCATTTGCTTCAACTTTTAATTTTAATTTTTCACTATTCTACTAGCGTATCCCCTGCCATGCAAGAATTTTTTTCTTGGATAAGATAGGTTTCAGTCCTAACGAAACTATGGAGGTAGAAAGAGTTTACTTGAAGACCGAGCATGGTTATACCTTCTACGTCAAATTATACAATGCAGACACATACACCTATTTTGAATGCAAAACTTGGCAAGCACTATGCAAGGCTTATGCATTTGAGCCTGATATGGTTATCACCTTTGATATTCGTCCGGAAGATGATATTGATGGTAATAGAGACATCTGGGTCGATGTGCAGACCCCTCCAGTACTACCATTATGTGAGTTTCTCAACCATATTTATGTCTTCAATATGAGATTATTTAAACCAGTTGAATAATTAATAGATCTTAATTTATATTGACAGCTTACTTCCAATCAAGAAAACATGTACGGCGCTTGGTAGACAGGACCGTCCACTGTCCCGGGACTGAACTAAACTGCGAGGAGACAAGTCATTATGTTTCATGGCTTGAGGATCTTGATGCTATCAAGACAAATTTCTTTCCTACACTTAGAAATGTTAGTACTCAAAACGTGCGACCAATAGTGTTCGTACTGAACTACGGTCACATATATTTAGGAAAGATGGTAAGATTTCTACTATTTCTCCTCAGTGCATCTTTTGCATACATTATTTTTAAGCTAAACTTCATTGCTAAGTATGTTACTATACGATGTTCTTCAACATGGACTCCCGATGAATGTTGTGCCTGATTGGATCGAGACTAAAGGTACCATGAATATTGTTAGCTTACGGCCAAGATATCCTACAATGCACTATCGTGCATTCAAGATTTCTAATAGCGAGGAATGCTTAATAGTAAAAGACTGGAGAAAAATTGTGAACGATCACAGAGAAGTACTAGGGGGCAGCAATCAGAAGCGCAACCCACAATTAGGAGACAGGTTCATCTGCATGCTCCAATATGATGAATCAGCAAAGCTATACATGTTCTATGCTATTTTACCTGAGAAAGAGCAGCAGGAGTGATTAATTAGCTAGTTCATGCTCTTAGTACTTGTCCTCTCATGTCCGTGTTCTTCGTCCTGAACTTAATCTCAAAGAGTGGTTTGCTTTTGTGGTGTTATGAACGCTTATAATATCATTACCATTTTGAACTCGATGATATCTTTGCTATGAAAACCGTTGGTGATGATATATATGATTCAAGAGTTTTTATATTAATATGATGATGATGATGATGAGTTATTATATCATTTATGAAAGAAATTGCATATTAGTTTCAACTGGATGGATTCTATCTAAGTGATCAAGTATGTGCCATATCCATATTACCCCGATCACTTAAGTAGGTGATCAAGTATATATAATATGGATATGACATATACTTGACTTAGCTAGGATCCACGCATCCAGTCAAACTAATCTGCGGTACATTCACCTAATGATTTAACAACTCATTATAATGTGAAACAATCATTAAATTAAATTGAAAACACAAAATTAAAGTAAAAATAAAAAATAAAACCAAAACACACCCAAACATTTAGTACCGGTTGGTGTTACCAACCGGTACTAATGTCCTACGCGCCCACGGAGCTGGCTCGTGCCACGTGGTTGCCCTTTAGCACCGGTTCATGCTGAACCGGTACTAAAGGGGGGGGGCCTTTAGTGCCTACAATTTAGTGTCGGTTACTGAACCGGCACTAAAGGGCCTTACGAACAGGTGCTATTGCCCGGTTCTGCACTAGTGAGTAGGCACCTCCCGAGTAGTAGTAGTCATCGACAATGGTGGCGTCTGGATCCTGGGTTCCAACGTCTGGTCGCAACACTTGGGTACAGGAAAGGGGGAAAAGGGGGAGCAAAGCAACCGTGAGTACTCATCCAAAGTACTCGCAAGCAAGGAGCTACACTACATATGTATGCGTTGGTATCAAATGGAATAAGGGTTTCATATGTGGACCGAACTGCAGAATGCCGGAATAAGAGGGGGATAGCTAGTGCTTATCGAAGGCTACGCTTTTGGCCATCTCCATCTTACAGCATGTAGAAGAGAGTAGATGGTAAGTTCACCAAGTAGCATCAAGTAGCATCGTATAGCATAATCCTACCCAGCGATCCTCCCCTCGTCGCCCTGTGAGAGAGCCATCACCGGTTGTATCTGGCACTTGGAAGGGTGTGTTTTATTAGGTATCCGGTTCTAGTTGTCATAAGTTCAAGATACAACTCCGGGTCGTCCTTTTACCGAGGGACACGGCTATTCGAATAGATCAACTTCCCTGCAGGGGTGCACCACATTTCCCAACACGCTCGATCCCCTTTGTCCGGACACACTTTCATGTGTCATGCCTGGCCTCGGAAGATCAACATGTCGCAGCCCTACCTAGGCACAACAGAGAGGTCAGCACGCCGGTCTAAATCCTATGGTGCAGGGGTCTGGGCCCATCGCCCATTGCACACCTGCACGTTGCGTACGCGGCCGGAGAGCAGACCTAGCAAACTCCATTACAAAGGAAGCTGCGTTACGCGGTCCAACCCGGCGCACACCGCTCAGTCGCTGATGTCACGAAGGCTTCGGCTGATACCACGACGTCGAGTGCCCATAACGGTCCCCGATAGATGGTTAGTGCTTATAGGACAGTAGCCAGGCTCAGATCAAATACTCAGATCTCGTTAAGCGTGTTATTTTGAAGTAACCGCGAACGCCGACCAGGGCCAGGCCCACCTCTCTCCTAGGTGGTCTCAACCTGCCCTGTCACTCCGCCTCAAAGTAATAGTCGGGGGCCGTCGGGAAACCAGGGCCACCTCTACCGGGATGGAGCCACCTGCCCCTTCAGCCCCCATCTCCGAACAGTATCATAAGTAATGTAAAAGTAAAAGTATATATCATATGCCCGTGATCACCTCCCGAAGTGATCACGGCCCAGTAGAATAGCATGGCAGACGAACAAGAGTGTAGGGCCACTGATGATAATCTAGCATCCTATACTAAGCATTTAGGATTGCAGGTAAGGTATCAACAGTTGTAGCAACAATGACAGGCTATGCATCAGAATAGGATTAAGGGAAAGCAGTAACATGCTACACTACTCTAATGCAACTAGTATAGAGGATAGTAGGCGATATCTGGTGATCAAGTGGGGGGGGCTTGCCTGGTTGCTCTGGCAAGGAGGACGTGTCGTCAATACCGTAGTCAAACTGGGGTCGCCGGCAGTCTCGGGGTCTACCAGAAAGAAGTAACGGAGGGGGAACACAATAAATAATAGAGCAATCAAAGTATAACATGGCAATGCGCAATGCTAGAGCTGACCTAACGCGGTAGTAAGTGATACTGGTGAAGGGGGGCAAACATCTGGGAAAGTATTCCCGGTGTTCCGCCTTTTTTGATAGACAGGTTGGAGGGGAAAAGTTGCAGGTTTGATAGGCTAGGTACGTGTGGCTGACAAACGGGCTGCGTATCCGGATTCGTCTCGTTGTTCTGAGCAACTTTCATGTACAAAGTATTTTCATCCGAGCTACAGATTATTTTATATTAATTTTTAAAGATTTAATTCATTTTTAGAATTAATAGAATTAATTTAATCAAAAAATGCAATTATGACGTCAGCATGATGTCAGGGTGATGTCAACAGTCAACTAGTCAGTTGACCTAGTCAAACTGACATGAGGGTCCCACTATCATTGTCTAAGACTACCTAAGCAGGTTTAATTAGTTTAGTTAATTGATTAGGTTAATTAAACTCTATTAATTAAGTTAAGTTAATTCAGTTAATTAATTAATTAATAAATTTTATTTTATTATTATTATTTTAATTCTCTTTTTTATATCCTTTTTTACAAACGTTTTGGGGGGTGGGACCCCAAGGTCAGTGGCTCAGTGGGAGCCTAGCGGGCGACGTCCGACGGGCCACGGGCGCCAGCCCGTCTAGGCGCTGGCGGGGGCGCCCGTCGGGGTAGAATCGAGCGATGGTCGCGGCCACAGCGAGGCGCTGGCGGGCGAAGGCGAGAGGAGCTACGGCGGCAGGAGAGCGGAGCCGGCGCTGCGGGGCAGAGGCCGGCGGCGTGGCTAGGTGGCGCAGGCGAGGCAATGGGGCAACGGCGGTGGCTGGCGTGCACAGTGGGACGGTGGGGGTGCGCTTGTGCACTGCGGAAGCAGCAATGGCAGGAGAGGCCGCGTCGAGGGCGCGGGAGCGTGCGGCGTGCAGAGTAGGGCAGCGGCTGGTCGAGACGAGGCCACGCGCGGGTGAGCTTGAGCGCTAGACAGTGCGGGCTCGGGCACGGCCAAAGGCAGGCTGAGGAGCGCAGGTAGAGCGAGCAGGCGCGGGGCGGGGCCGGCGGTGCGCGACGCATACAGAGGAAACATGGGGGAGATGGGGTTCCATACCCCCGATTCAGGGGTTCGCCGATGAGGTGCGGGGAAGTCCGTAGAGGGGGAGGACGTGGACGACGTGCGGCGACGGAGTCGAGGCAGCACGGGGCTCCGGCGAGGTATTCCTCCAGGCGACGGTGACGGCGACGCGACGTCCAACTTGGGGTCCGCGGTTGAGGAGGAGGTCGGGGACGAGTGACGGAGAAGGGGAGGCGGCACCAACGATGGCGGTTGGCGGGGCGGCTTCGGCATGGATTCCGGGCGGCGGCGGCGAACGCCCCCGATCCGATCTGGATCGGGGAGGGGGCAGAGGGGGAGTGGAGCGAGTGGGGGGAAGTGTTGCAACTGGGGGAGGGGTTAGGGTTACGGGGTGTGGGGGGTTAAGTGGTGGGGCGGGCCGGCCTGGGGTTGGCTTGGTGCGCCAAGGCCCAGTGGCGCAGAGGGGGTTTCCTTTTCTTTATTTTTGTTTTACTTTTCTTTTCTCTTTTTATTTATTTTGTTTCTTCACTTTTTGTTTATCTTTCTTTTACTGTTTAATATTTTATAGTTTTACAAAAAGTGAAACCCTACCTAAAATAGAGTAACAATTATAACTACTACAACAAAAGGTTTTATCCCTGAACAAAATAGTATAGTATTTTATAAAATCCAAGACGCATTTGTTTAATTGTTTTACCTACTATTTCAGTTACTCAAGTGCATTTAAACCTTTTATAAAAATGTGGTTTCTCCACCATAATTACCTATGCATTATTTGACACAACCCGAACAATTTAGTTTTAATATTTGAAAACTTTTGTTGTTTGCCTAATTTTGAATTTGAATTTCGAATCAGTTTTGAACTAACGCGAGATTAACAACAGTAATCGTGGTGACATGGCATCGTTAACGTGGGATTACTATAGCCTAATTATCCGGGCATCACAATTCTC
The DNA here is from genome assembly GCF_002162155.2 of Triticum dicoccoides. Taxonomy (NCBI): domain Eukaryota; kingdom Viridiplantae; phylum Streptophyta; class Magnoliopsida; order Poales; family Poaceae; genus Triticum; species Triticum dicoccoides. Next base: position 80,232,316 of record NC_041380.1, read on the forward strand.
CTCCACTACAAGAAATCTCGTCCCGAGATTTAAGGGGTAGTGAAAGGGGGAAAGGTTTGGTAACGAATCTAGCGGGTCTTCTCATCCTGGCTTGCTCTTCTCGAAGAGGCTGGTCCAATACATTGATGTCTTCATTTCCCTGCTTCAAGTCATCAAGATGAAGTCGGCACCCTTTCTTCGGGGGTTCCATCGTACTTACGAAAGAATAAGGGGGGCTATTCCGGGAGAATGAACCTCTACAAGGTTGACTATCTGGTCGATAACATCAGGGAAGGTGGCAGAAAGTAACTCTCGAATTGAAATTTAAGAAAATATCGTGAGCAAAGTAATGAGGTTTCATGGGATGTTTCAAGCGAGCAGGCAACAGTTCGATGCCTGAAACAGGGCGTGAAAGGGGCTCGAAGCAATCGGGAATAAGTATTGCGTCCGGTAACAGATTTGATGATCTCTCGGAAGGTGGCTCATGAATTAAATACGAGTCCACACGAGAGGAACAACCTTGGGAAGAGGGGGTGCAGGAGAGACAGGTTTCGATCCTGTGGAACTGTGGGTTATGGGCCCACCATGTGGGTTAAAATAGGAAGGTGGTGATGTCTTGCACGATCATGCAAGCAAGGCATGTCAGAGGATAGCCCGCTAGTTATGTTGGCATCAATACTGGTACCAAGGGCGAGGGACGAAGAGAACCATTTTCCTGCTCGTTGAAACGAGGAGGACCAAAAGGCAAAGTTTTCGTCCATCGGTGGCTACCGGAATGTCATCAACCATAGTAACAGGGTCTTGCTGACAGTATTGTACAACGAGGGGTTTACTTAAGCAGGAGAATATTACTGCTTAGATCATATAGATCACAAGAAAGGTTAAACCAAACAATGGAAAGGAAAAATATGATTATCAGATTAAACAGAACAATGGAAAGGAAAATGTGTTAAAACACATATTCCAGGGGTATATCCTTCCCATGGACAAGCAGAGCACGATATCCATGACAGGATAGAAAGTACAAAACCATTTAGGTAATGGGAGAGGAATTTTCATGGCATTATCCATACAACGGTGTTTGGATAATGGATAAAGAAAACTTAGCATTGCGCTTTCAATGCTCTTATTGAAAATCGGAGTACCACAGACATGCTTCGAGATAGAATGGACATGTTCAACAGGCAAAGGTCAGATTTTGGATACTCAAAGGATCCATCTGGAACAACTTGTAGAATAAGGCTTACAATTTCCTCAGGGAAGAATGGATAACCTTGCTAAAAAGGATGAACTATAACCATAAGTCCTCCGGCCAGGTGTGCTAGGCATGACATCACCTTACCGGGTCATATAAAGATGTTATAACTCCTGGAAATAGGTTCCAACCATCATATCTGACCGAGATTCAGATCTGATTGGTGTTAGGATAACTCAGACTTAGGGTGCCTGAGAAGAAAGGTGCAACACAAATTGTCGAGATGACATTGTAAGAATCTCGGGAATTGAACTATGGAAGAGAGTTCCACAACAAGAGTTCATCATTAAACCAAGGATAGGATGAGGATGTGGCTGATGGACTCAGCGACAACTCATCGAGATTTCCAAAAAGATGGGATTCCACAATTATGTGAACAAGGAGATAACATTTGTCAGATCAAATGATATAATGATGTATGCTCAAGGAAAACATACAGAATTAAACATTGGTTCAAAGGTGCGCCCGAAATATGGGCCAAGTAGCACGATCAATGTTAGAATGGTGATTCAATAACCAAAAGACTTAGAATGAATCTATCGACCATTCACTTCAAAGCAATAGGGTTGCTAGAATTTTGAAGTCGCATAGCATAGTTCAATTGTCGGTTTTCCGGTTAGTAACAACACGGGGACCAAGGAATGAACGGATATGGCAAGAAGTACCATATGTATCAAGAATTCTTGAGAGGTGGTGAAATTCTCATGACATTCTTAACTTAAAAAGATGGTAATACTTCAAGGTAAAGGACAACAAATGTTGGATAGCAAGGATCTCAAGGTATACACAAAACATGAAGAAGTTTGTGTTGGAGGGAAGGCAATACTATGATCGATGATAACACAAATCATCGAGGGCAAGGATGGCATTTCTCATCATGAATTTGATTGATATCCCGGAAGAGCTCATAATGTTGATGATGAGCATGACACAATTGTCGAGAGATTTCACGAAGAAGCAATCGAACAACGACGACATCAAGAAAAAGCAATGGTGAAGTGAAGGGTCATTGGAACCACGGATACGATATACTCAGAATCAAGCTTGATGTTCTAGGTGAAATGATAAGATGAGGAAGATCGATGTAAGCTTGGCTCATAGTCAAAAGTTGTGCTCCTGGAATAAGGACCAGGTAGCACAGTTAAAATTTAGCACGATAATGATATAGCCAATCAGGCTTGGGATGACTTGAAGGATTATTAAACTCGTAAGCAACAAAAATTACTTAGAGTTATTGAATCAGATTGCGGACTCGATTCACTATTTGTTGTTCTCGGTTGAAGACAACCCAGAACCCAGGAAAATTAGAATCAAAACAGTTGATGGAGAACCCCTAAGAAGTTATGTAGTTCCATGATATTCTCGAGATACCAGAGTGTAATACTCTACAGTAGCGCAGAGTAGATGGTGGACACATGAAATGATCTGTAGAAGACAAGTACTTAAACTTCCATGAGAAAAGGTATTTAAAGGAGAACATGGTCGGAACCACGATTGCAAAAGGTCCCAGATATAAGATGAACATATACCAAAGGAATAATTAATTTAAGAGAAGCTTTAACGACAAGATCTACATCATGTACATGGGCATGAACACAAAGTTCAAGGTCGACTCCCACTTCTCCAATGCATAACCTTTCATTCACTTCTCACTTTCGAGGAAGTTGTAGTGTTGAAATTTTATCTGGCAAAATACCAGAAGTGTATGACTTGTGAAAAGTTTCGAGTTCACACATATTAAGGAAGGCGTAGGTTCAACCCATCAGGGTATCGTGGAAATATATACCACAAGCTTCAATAGTAAATACCACCAGCTCGAAAGCTGAGCATGGTTGAGAAAGCAGAGGATACAATTTACCAAAGGCATTATGTATCTGAGGGAAGGCTCACAAGGTTATTGAATATAAAGGACGTTGTTGGATAAAATCAACCAAAGTATCTGCCGGTCCATAATGGAGCTGATGTGAGTATCAGCACACGATCATAGGACAAAGCAAAGCAAGGGCTTTGGATTATAGAAACAACTGACTAATTCAAAGCTCAAGGCAAAGGAATTAAGATTTCCAAATCAAAGGATCAAAAGCAAACGCTCTAATTAAGGATGGATAAGTTGAGTAAGCTTAGGGGTAAAATCGACTAAACTTTGATTGGTCGAGATCCAGCTCATGTTTAAGACAATGTCTGAGCCGAAAGGATGAACTCTAGGATCTGATTGAGGATTGCGAGCATTCACAACATATTGAATCAATGTACTCAAAATGATAGTGACAAAGGCTGCCAATAAGATTACTATACGTATGGGATTAACCATAATGCAAGCAAGCAAGAATTTCAAGAGCAATAAGCTGCTAAGGATTTTCGGAATATCGAATATTATTTCGAAGAACTTAGTGAAACACATAAACAACTGGGGATGGGCGGATACTCGGTAAGTGCAAGGAATTATCCGTTGGGGTGTTCATGTGGGTAATGAACTGCAAGGCAGTAGCCACAAAGTATTCTCGAAACAATAGAGAGAATTTTGGGGGTATATTGTAATAAGAAGATCAATGGGATTGAAAGGACAAGTGTATGTAGTTATCCATAATAATATAACAGTGGTTGGGAATTTGCAAAGGCGGTGGGCACAAGTGTCTCGAGAGAACATCGGAGATTATCTTCAGAATCTTCTGGTGAAGCAGTCGATCATCTGTGAAGAAGGGGCTCTTCGGCAGGAAGTGGTAACGAGAACCTAGAGTTAGATTTTAGCAAAATCATCTAACCCGAATAGAAGAGAGATCAGAGTCTCGGAGTATAGGTCGAGGAATAAAAGATCCTAATACCACCCAATGGCGATGTGGGCCCATGGGCCGCACAGCCATGTTAGTAAAAGTTTTGTAAAGTCTAGAATCGACTTCGGCCAAGGAGTTGGAAAGGGGATTCGTACAGGCAGTCGGCTCTGATACCAACTTGTGACGCCCCGATTTAATCATACACTAATCATACACGCAAATGTGTACGATCAAAATCAGGGACTCACGGAAAGATATCACAACACAACTCTACAAATAAAATAAGTCATACAAGCATCATATTACAAGCCAAGGGCCTCGAGGGCTCGAATACAAGAACTCAATCATAGACGAGTCAGCGGAAGCAACAATATCTGAGTATAGACATAAGTTAAACAAGTTTGCCTTAAGAAGGCTAGCACAAACTAGGATACAGATCGAAAGAGGCACATGCCTCCTGCCTGGGATCCTCCTAAACTACTCCTAATCATCGTCAGCGGGCTGCACGTAGTAGGTGGCCTCTGGCTCCTGGGCTCCAACGTCTGGTCGCAACAATCGGTTATAGGAAAGGGGGAAAGGGGGGAGCAAATCAACCGTGAGTACTCATCCAAAGTACTCGCAAGCAAGGAGCTGCACTACATATGTATGCATTGGTATCAAATGGAATAAGGGTATCATATGTGGACTGAACTGCAGAATGCCGGAATAAGAGGGGGATAGCTAGTCCTTATCGAAGGCTACGCTTCTGGCCATCTCCATCTTGCAGCATGTAGAAGAGAGTAGATGGTAAGTTCACCAAGTAGCATCAAGTAGCATCATATAGCATAATCCTACCCGGCGATCCTCCCCTTGTCGCCCTATGAGAGAGCCATCACCGGTTGTATCTGGCACTTGGAAGGGTGTGTTTTATTAAGTATCCGGTTCTAGTTGTCATAAGGTCAAGGTACAACTCCGGGTCGTCCTTTTACCGAGGGACACGGCTATTCGAATAGATCAACTTCCCTGCAGGGGTGCACCACATTTCCCAACACGCTCGATCCCATTTGTACGGACACACTTTCATGGGTCATTCCCGGCCTCGGAAGATCGACGCATCGTAGCCCTACCTAGGCACAACAGAGAGGTCAGCACGCCGGTCTAAATCCTATGGCGCAGGGGTCTGGGCCCATCGCCCATTGCACACCTGCATGTTGCATACGCGGCCGGAGAGCAGACCTAGCAACCTCCATTACAAAGGAAGTTGCGTTACGTGGTCCAACCCGGCGCGCGCCGCTCAGTCGCTGACGTCACCAGGCCCACCTCTACCGGGATGGAGCGACCTGCCCCTTCAGCCCCCATCTCCAAACAGTATCATAAGTAATGTAACAGTATAAGTATATATCATATGCCCGTGATCACCTCCCGAAGTGATCACGGCCCAGTAGAATAGCATGGCAGACGGACAAGAGTGTAGGGCCACTGATGATAATCTAGCATCCTATACTAAGCATTTAGGATTGCTGGTAAGGTATCAACAGATGTAGCAACAATGATAGGCTATGCATCAGAATAGGATTAACGGAAATCAGTGACATGCTACACTACTCTAATGCATGCAGTATAGAGGAGAGTAGGTGATATCTGGTGATCAAAGGGGGGGCTTGCCTGGTTGCTTTGGCAAGGAGGATGTGTTGTCAACACCGTAGTCGAACTGGGGGTCGCCGGCAGTCTCGGGGTCTACCGGAAAGAAGTAATGGGGGGGGAACATAATAAATAATAGAGCAATCAAAGTATAACATGGCAATGCGTGATGCTAGAGGTGACCTAACACGGTAGTATGTGATAGTGGTGAAGGGGGGCAAACATCCGGGAAAGTATTCCCGGTGTTCCGCATTTTCTGATAAACAGGTTGGAGGGGAAAAGTTGCTGGTTTGATAGGCTAGGGACGTGTGGCTGACAAATGGGTTGCGTATCCGGATTCATCTCGTCGTTCTGAGCAACTTTCATGTACAAAGTATTTTCATCGGAGCTATGGATTATTTTATATTAATTTTTAAAGATTTAATTCATTTTTAGAATTAACAGAATTAATTTAATCAGAAATGCAATTATGACGTCAGCATGATGTCAGGGTGATGTCAGAAGTCAACTAGTTAGTTGACCTAGTCAAACTGACATGTGGGTCCCACTGTCATTGTCTAAAACTAACTAAGCAGGTTTAATTAGTTTAGTTATTTGATTAGGTTAATTAAACTCAATTAGTTAAGTTAATTAATTTAGTTAATTAATTAACTAATATATTATTATTATTATTATTTTAATTCTCTTTTTTTATATCCTTTTTTTACAAATGTTTTGGGGGTGGGACCCCAAGGTCAGTGGCTCAGGGGGAGCCTAGCGGGCGACGGCTGACGGGCCACGGGCGCCAGCCCGTCTGGGCGCTGGCGGGGGCGCCCGTCGGGGTAGAATCGAGCGATGGACGCGCCCACGGCGAGGCGTTGGCGGGCGCAGGCGAGAGGAGCTGCGGCGGCCGGAGAGCGGAGCCGGCGCTGCGCGGCAGAGGCCAGCGGCGTAGCTAGGTGGCGCAGGCGAGGCAATGGGGCAACGACGGTGGCTGGCGCGCACAGCGGGACAATGGGGTGCGCTTGCGCGCTGCGGAAGCAGCAACGACAGGAGAGGCCGCGTCGAGGGCGCGGGTGCGTGCGGCGTGCAGAGTAGGGCAGTGGCTGGTCGAGACGAGGACATGCACGGGGGAGCGTGAGCGCTGGACAGTGCGGGCTCGGGCACGGCCAAAGGCAGGCCGAGGCACGCATGGTAGAGTGAGCAGGCGTGGGGCGGGCCGGCGGTGCGCGACGCAGACAGAGGAAACAGGGGGGAGATGGGGTTCCATACCCCCGATGCAGGGGTTCGCCGACGAGGCACGAGGAAGTCCGTCGAGGAGGAGGACGTGGACGACGTGCGGCGACGGAGTCGAGGCAGCGCGGGGCTCCGGTGAGGTGTTCCTCCAGGCGACGGTGACGGCGACGTGACATCCAGCTTGGGGTCCGCGGTTGAGGAGGAGGTTGGGGACGAGTGACGAAGAAGGGGAGGCGGCACTGACAACGGCGGTTGGCGGGGCGGCTCCGGCGTGGATTCCGGGCGGCGGCGGCGAACGCCCCCGATCCGATCTGGATCGGGGAGGGGGCAGAGGGGGAGTGGAGCGAGTGGGGGGAAGTGGTGCGACTGGGGGAGGGGTTAGGGTTATGGGGTGTGGGGGGTTAAGTGGTGGGGCGGGCCGGCCTGGGGTTGGCTTGGTGGGCCAAGGCCTAGTGGCGCAGAGGGGTTTTCCTTTTCTTTATTTTTTTTACTTTTCTTTTTTCCTCTTTTTATTTATTTTGTTTCTTCACTTCTTATTTATCTTTCTTTTACTGTTTTATATTTTATAGTTTTACAAAAAGTGAAACCCTACCTAAAATAGAGTTACAATTATAACTACTACCACAAAAGGTTTTATCCCTGAACAAAATAGTATAGTATTTTATAAAATCCAAAACGCATTTGTTTAATTGTTTTACCTACTATTTTAGTTACTTAAGTGCATTTAAACCTTTTATAAAAATGTGGTTTCTCCACCATAATTACCTATGCATTATTTGACACAACCCGAACAATTTAGTTTTAATATTTGAAAACTTTTGTTGTTTGCCTAATTTTGAATTTGAATTTCGAATTAGTTTTGAACTAACGCGAGATTAATAACAATAACCGTGGTGACGTGGCATCGTTAACATGGGATTACTGTAGCCTAATTATCCGGGCGTCACATTAAGCATCTTAATAGAGGTGTTATGATCAGCCCTACTAGTTGGAATAGCTTCTACCCACTTAGTAACGTAATCAACAGCAACTAAAATATGTGTATACCCATTAGAGGAAGGAAACGGTCCCATATAATCAAAGCCCCAAAGATCAAATGGTTCAATAACAAGAGAATAATTCATAGGCATTTCTTGACGTCTACTAATATTACCAATTCTTTGACATTCATCACAACACAAGACAAACTTACGGGCATCCTTGAAGAGAGTAGGCCAATAAAAACCGGATTGCAATACCTTATGTGCAGTTCTATCTCCAGCATGGTGTCCTCCATAAGCCTCAGAGTGACACTTGCGTAGGATCTGTTCCTGTTCATGCTCAGGTACACAACGTCTAATAACACCATCTACTCCTTGTTTATAAAGGTGTGGGTCATCCCAAAAGTAATGTCTTAAATCATAGAAAAACTTTTTCTTTTGTTGGAATGTGAAACTAGGTGGTATAAATTTAGCAACAATATAATTAGCATAATTAGAATACCATGGAGCAGTACGAGAAGCATTTATGACAGCTAATTGTTCATCAGGAAAGCTATCATCAATAGGTAGTGGGTCATCAAGAACATTCTCTAACCTAGGTAAGTTGTTTGCAACGGGGTTCTCAGCTTCCTTTCTATCAATAATATGCAAATCAAATTATTGTAGTAGGAGAACCCATCTAATAAGTCTAGGTTAAGCATCTTTCTTTTCCATAAGATATTTAGTAGCAGCATGATCGGTGTGAACAGTTACTTTAGAGTCAACAATATAAGGTCTGAACTTATCACAAGCAAACACAACTACTAAAAATTCTTTTTCAGTAGTAGCATAATTTCTCTAGGCACTGTCTAGATTTTTACTAGCATATTGGATAACATTTAATTTATTATCAACTCTTTTTCCTAGAACAGCACCTACAGCATAATCACTAGCATCACACATAATTTCAAAGGGTAAATTCCAATCAGGAGGATGAACAACATGTGCAGATATCAAGGCTTTCTTAAGTATTTCAAATGCTTCTACAGAATCATCATCAAAGACAAAAGGAACATCTTTTTGTAAGAGATTAGTCAGAGGCTTGGAAATTTTTGAGAAGTCTTTAATGAACCTCCTATAAATCCCGGCATTACCAAGGAAACTTCTTATACCTTTAATGTCCTTTGGACACGACATCTTTTCAATAGCATCAACTTTACCTTTATCAACTTCAATACCTCTTTCAGAAATTTTATGCCCCAAGACAATACCTTCATTAACCATAAAGTGGCACTTCTCCCAATTAAAGACAAGATTAGTTTCTTCACATCTCTGCAAAACTTGATCAAGGTTGCTTAAGCAATCATCAAAAGAAGTTCCATATACGGAAAAATCTGAAGGAAATATGCCCTATAGGCAATAATAAAGTTATTATTTATTTCCCTATTTCATGGTAAATGTTTATTATTCATGCTAGAATTGTATTAACCGGAAACATAATACATGTGTGAATACATAGACAAAGATAGTGTCACTAGTATGCCTCTACTTGACTAGCTCATTGATCAAAGATGGTTAAGTTCCCTAACTGTAACGCCCTCGGTGCGGCTATATCTCCTACGTGTCGAAGCATGACTTAGAGGCATAACCGCATTGAAAGCAATGTCGCAAGTAAGGTAATCTTCACAACAACCCATGTAAATATATATAAAAAGGGGAGAGGATACATAGTTGGCTTACACTCGCCACGTCACACAAATACATGAATAACATTACAATCATCCAATACACTCATGGTCCGACTATGGTACCAAAATAAAAGATCAACCCCAACATGCGACATGGTCCCCGATCGCCCCAACTGGGCACCACTACTGATCATCTGGGAAGGACACATAGTAACGGCGAGAGTCTTCATCGAACTCCCACTTGAGCTCAAGCGCCTCATCTGGAACGGTATCATCGGTCCCTGCATCTGGTTTGGAAGTAATCTGTGAGCCACGGGGACTCAGCAATCTCGCACCCTCGCGATCAAGAATATTTAAGCTTATAGGTAAGGCAAGGTAATATGTGGAGCTGCAGCAAGCGACTAGCATATATGGTGGCTAACCTGTTCGCAAAAAAGAGCGAGAAGAGAAGGCAAAGCACGAACGAAGAACTATGATCAAGAAGTGATCCTAGAACAACCTACGTCAAGCATTACTCCAACACCATGTTCACTTCCCGGACTCCGCCGAGAAGAGACCATCACGGTTACACACGCGGTTGATTCATTTTAATTAAGTTAAGTTTCATGTTATCTACAACTGGACATTAACAAATTCCCATCTTCCCATAACCGTGGGCACGACTTTCAAAAGTTCAAATCCCTGCAGGGGAGTCCCAACTTAGCCCATCACAAGCTCTCACGGTCAATGAAGGATATTCCTTCTCCCGAGACATTCCGATCAGACTCGGCATCCCGGTTTTACAAGACATCCTCGACAATGGTAAAACAAGTCCAGCAACACCGTCGGAATGTGTCGACAAATCCCGATAGGAGCTGCACATATCTCATTCTCAGGGCACACTCAGATGAGCTCTCCATACAACTAAAACCAAACCTCGAGTTTCCCCGAGGGGGCGCTGCACAGGTCTCTAGTTTGGACCAACACTCAGAGGAGCACTGGCCCGGGGGGTTTAAATAAGATGACCCTTGGGCTCTGGAAACCCAAGGGAAAAAGAGGCTAGGAGGAAAATGGTAAAACCAAGGTTGGGCATTGCTGGAGGAGTTTTATTCAAGGCGAACTGTCAAGGGGTTCCCATTATAACCCAACCGCGTAAGGAACGCCAAATCCGGGAACATAACACCGATATGACGGAAACTAGGGCGGCAAGAGTGGAACAAAACACTAGGAAAAAGGCCGAGCCTGCCACCCTTTACCAAGTATATAGGTGCATTAAGATAACAAGATAATATAGTGATATCCCAAAAATAAACAATGTTCCAACAAGGAACGATATCCAATCTTCACCTGCAACTAGCAACGCTATAAGAGGGGCTGAGCAAAGCGGTAACATAGCCAATCAACGGTTTGCTAGGACATGGTGGGTTAGAGGTTTGACATGGAAATTTAGGAGGCATGATAAGCAAGTGGTAGGTATCATAGCATAGGCATAGCAAAAGAGCGAGCATCTAGCAAGCAAAGATAGAAGTGATTTCGAGGGTATGATCATCTTGCCTGCAAAGTTATCAGAGTTGACTTCATCCTCGTAAGCAAACTCAACGGGCTCCTCGTTCGCGAACTCATCTCCCGGCTCTACCCAAACAAGACAAAGAAGCAAAAGGAACACAATCAACCGCGTGCAATGCTCAAACAACATGATGCGAACATGGTATGCTATGCGGGATGCGGTATGTGATGCATATGCAAGATTTAACAACGAATGATTGAACCTGGCCTCAACTTGGAAATCCAAGAGTGCCACTGGAAAGGTGAGGTGATTTCGGCTGAAATCGATATAAACAACACCGGAATCGGATGCACGGTTTGGAAATGGCAAGCAAAACAAATATGGCACCGGTCTGCGATAAACAGCAAGTAGCCATCTAAAAGCATCAAGATAATTATGCTACAGCACTCAAACATGACAACAAAATTCATGGCAGGTATCCACTCATGATTCTTGACAAAAGATGAGCACTGAGCTACGGCCAATTCATCCATTAACAGGTTCAAACAAGCACGGCAAAAGTGCAAATGATAACAGGTTTCAGACTTGGTGAAATTAACACAAGTCTGGAATTTAACATCAGGTAGCACACTTTGGAGCATAAAAACTACATGCTACAGGAACTTAACATGGCAAAGAAAGGCATGGAATGAAGCTACTCAAAGCACTTAACAAAAGTCCCTTAGTGACCTTGAGCCAAAAGGGATCAGAAAATACAATTGCAAGCATGTGAACATGGCAAAAACATAATCAGATCTCAGACTTAGTGAAAAACTGGAGCATGCAAAACAGTTAACGAGTAGGCATGTTTACGAGATCGATGCACTCACTATAGAGCATGGCATGACAAACTAAGCATACACCCATCAAGAATACATGGCATAGAAGCTAGACATGGCAAGAACAACAACATAGCATGCACGGATCAATAGCAACTTCCTCGGCAAAATCGCTAACAAGACAAAAATCTGCCAGGATTCATGAAATAGCAAAAGTAGTGCTCGACTGACTCAAGCTAGGATGCTCCATAAATGAAAACAAAGAAATGGATGGATAGAGAACCACAATGTTAACAAATCATCCTTACTGATCATCCTCAAAAGAGTCACGGATCACTAGGAAACAACATGAACATATGGCATAATGACAAAATCAGGACAAGGACTTAGAGAAATTATAAGTCCCTGAAATCAGCATTACCGATTGCACTACTTTGCAAGCTTGTGCTAGTCACCACACATATCACAAAAATACATGGTAAGCACCTCTGTAAAGATGGCATGGCATATAACAAAACTCATGTAGAGCTCAGGAGCATATCATGCACACATTAAACATGACAAAAATGACAAATATCGATTTGATGAAACAGATCTGACAATTTTATCACATAGCCATCTTCCAATAGCATTTCGGGCATCAAGATGAGCTCAAATGAATATGATGCAGTGAGATGAAATGATTTACTCTCTGAGGCGAACATTTTGATATGCTACACGCGCAAATCGGAGCTACGGATGCGGAGATACGACATGCGGAAAAATGCAAATTAGCTAGGGTTTTCAGGGAAGAAGTCAACCCTCGCCCAGATCTGGATCTGGGGGTACTGTAGCGACACGCTTCCCGAGGCGGCGGCGCCCTCGCCGGACTTGACGGAGGCCGGCGGATCCGGACGAGGAGGAGGGTGGAGGGCGGCCGGAGAGGGCCGGACGGCGAGGTACGAGGCGACGGCGAGCGAGCGCTGGCGGGCGGCGAGGC
>NC_041380.1:80245392-80307654 GCF_002162155.2 Triticum dicoccoides
GGGCCGGCCGCGGGCTTCCACGGGCCGCGGCGGCGGTGGGCGCCGGGGTGCCACTTGGCACGCGCGGGTTGGCGCGGACGCGTCCGGTCCGCTCCGGACGTGTCCGGCGACGTGGGGAGCGGAAATTTAGGGTTTCGTCCGGATTTCGGGGAAGTGATCTATATATAGGCATAGAGGGAGCTAGGAAGCTCCAAATGGAGTGCGGTTTTTGGCCACACGATCGTGATCGAACGCTCTAGATGATGGAGAGGGTTTAGGTGGGTTTTGGGCCAAATTGGAAGGGGTGATGGGCTGCAACACAAACGAGGCCTTCTCGGTCCCTCGGTTAACCGTTGGAGTATCAAACGAAGTCCAAATGGTACGAAACTTGACAGGCGATCTACCGGTAGTAAACCAAGGCCGCTTGGCAAGTCTTGGTCCAATCCGGAAATATTTAACCCCCACACATGAAAATAGGTAGAAAGGGGCACCGAAGGAGATAGGGGCGCCGGAATGCAAAACGGACAACGGGGAAAATGCTCGGATGCATGAGACGAACACGTATGCAAATGCAATGCACATGATGACATGATATGAGATGCATGACAAAGGCAACAACACACGGAGACAAAAACCCAAACCCGAGGAAATAAAATAACTTAGCGCCGGAAAACGGCAAGAGTTGGGATACATATAAGGTAAATTACATCCGGGGTGTTACACTAACCATAGACATGAGTTGTTATTTGATCAATGGGATCACATCATTAGGAGAATGATGTGATTGACTTGACCCATTCCGTTAGCTTAGCACTTGATCGTTTGTTTACTGCTATTGCTTTCTTCATGACTTATACATGTTCTTATGACTATGAGATTATTCAACTCCCAAATACCGAAGGAACACTTTGTGTGCTACCAAACATCACAACGTAACTGGGTGATTATAAAGGTGCTCTACAGGTGTCTCCGATGGTACTTGTTGAGTTGGCATAGATCAAGATTAGGATTTGTCACTCCGATTGTCGGAGAGGTATCTCTGGGCCCTCTCGGTAATACACATCACTATAAGCCTTGCAAGCATGATAACTAATGAGTTAGTTACGGGATGATGTATTACGGAACAAGTAAAGAGACTTGCTGGTAACGAGATTGAACTAGGTGTTGGATACCGACGATCGAATCTCGGGCAAGTAACATACCGATGACAAAGAGAACAACGTATAGTGTTATGTGGTTTAACCGATAAAGATCTTCGTAGAATATGTAGGAACCAATATGAACATCCAGGTTCCGCTATTGGTTATTGACCGGAGACGTTTCTCGGTCATGTCTACATAGTTCTCGAACCGTAGGGTCCGCACGCTTAAAGTTCTGTGATGATCGGTTTTATGAGTTTATATGTTTTGATATACCGAAGGAAGTTCGGAGTCCCGGATGTGATCACAGACATGACGAGGAGTCTCAAAATGGTCGAGACATAAAGATTGATATATTGGAAGCCTACATTTGGATATCGGAATAGTTCTGGGTGAAATCGGGATTTTACCGGAGTACCGGAGGGGTTACCGGAACCTCCAGGGGGCTAATCGGCCTTGTTGGGCCATAAGGGAAAGAGAGAGAGGCCGACCTAGGGAAGGCAGCACGCCCCCTTCCCCCTGTCCGAATTGGACTAGTAGAAGGGGCGGCACCCCCCTTTCCTTCTCTTTCTCTCCCTGCCTTTCCCCTCCTAGTAGGAGTAGGAAAGGGAGGAATCCTACTCCTACTAGGAGGAGGATTCCTCCTCCTAGGCGCGCCAACAAGGGCCGGCCGGCCTCCCCCTTGCTCCTTTATATACATGGGCAGGGGGGCACCTCTAGACACACAAGTTGATCAGAAAGATCTCTCCCAGCCATGTGCGGTGCCCCCCTGCACCATAATCCACCTTGGTCATACTGTAGCAGTGTTTAGGCGAAGCCCTGCTGCAGTAGCTTCATCAACATCGTCACCACGCCGTCGTGCTAACGAAACTCTTCCCCGAGCTCTACTGGATCGTGAGTTCGCGGGACGTCACCGAGCTGAACGTGTGCTGAACGCGGAGGTGTCGTACGTTCGGTACCAAGGATTAGTCGATCGTGAAGACGTACGACTAAATCAACCACGTTGTCATAACGCTTCCACTTAATGGTCTATGAGGGTACGTGGACGACACTCTCCCCTCTCATTACTATGCATCACCATGATCCTGCGTGTGCGTAGGATAATTTTGAAATTACTATGTTCCCCAACAGTGGCATCCGAGCCAGGTTTTATGTGTAGATGTTATATGCACGAGTAGAACACAAGTGAGTTGTGGACGATACAAGTCATACTACTTACCAGCATGTCATACTTTGGTCTGTCGGTATTGTTGGATGAAGCGGCCTGGACCGACATTACGCGTACGCTTACGCCAGACTGGTTCTACCGACGTGCTTTGCACACAGGTGGCTAGCGGGTGTCAGTTTCTCCAACTTTAGTTGAACCGAGTGGGGTACGCCCGGTCCTTGAGATGGTTAAAACAGCACCAACTTGACGAATTATCGTTGTGGTTTTGATGCGTAAGAACGATTCTTGCTCAGCCCGTAGCAGCCACGTAAATCTTGCAACAACAAAGTAGAGGACGTCTAACTTGTTTTTGCAGGGCATGTTGTGATGTGATATGGTCAAGACATGATGCTATATTTATTGTATGAGATGATCATGTTTTGTAACGGAGTTATCGGCAACTGGCAGGAGCCATATGGTTCTCGCTTTATTGTATGCAATTTAATCGCCCTGTAATTGCTTTAATTTATCACTAAGCGGTAGCGACAGTCGTAGAAGAAATAGTTGGCGAGATGACAACGATGCTACGATGGAGATCAAGGTGTCGCACCGGTGACGATGGTGATCATGACGGTGCTTCGGAGATGGAGATCACAAGCACATGATGATGATGGCCATATCATATCACTTATATTGATTGCATGTGATGTTTATCATTTATGAATCTTATTCTGCTTTGTTTGACGGTAGCATTATAAGATGATCTCTCCCTAAATTTCAAGATAAAAGTGTTCTCCCTGAGTATGCACCGTTGCCAAAGTTCGTCGTGCCGAGACACCACGTGATGATCGTGTGTGATAAGCTCTACGTCCATCTACAACGGGTGCAAGCCAGTTTTGCACACGCAGAATACTCGGGTTAAACTTGACGAGCCTAGCATATGCAGATATGGCCTCGGAACACTGAGACCGAAAGGTCGAGCGTGAATCATATAGTAGATATGATCAACATAGTGATGTTCACCATTGAAAACTACTCCATTTCACGTGATGATTGGTTATGGTTTAGTTGATATGGATCACGTGATCACTTAGATGATTAGAGGGATGTCTATCTAAGTGGGAGTTCCTAGGTAATATTATTAATTGAACTTAAATTTATCATGAACTTATTATCTGATAGTATTTTTGCTTATCTATGTTGTTGTAGATAGATGGCCCATGCTGTTGTTCCGTTAAATTTTAATGTGTTCCTTGAGAAAGCAAAGTTGAAAGATGATGGTAGCAATTACACGGACTGGGTCCGTAACTTGAGGATTATCCTCATTGCTGCACAGAAGAATTACGTCCTGGAAGCACCGCTGGGTGGCAGGCCTGCTGCAGATGCTGCTGACAATGTTAAGAATGTTTGGCAGAGTAAAGTTGATGACTACTCGATAGTTCAGTGTGCCATGCTTTACGGCTTAGAACCAGGACTTCAACGATGTTTTGAGCATCATGGAGCATATGAGATGTTCCAGGAGTTGAAGCTAATATTTCAAGCAAATGCCCGGATTGAGAGATATGAAATCTCCAATAAGTTCTATAGCTGCAAGATGGAGGAGAATAGTTCTATTAGTGACCATATACTCAAAATGTCTGGGTAACATAATCACTTGACTCAACTAGGAGTTAATCTTCCTGTTGATAGTGTCATTGACAGAGTTCTTCAATCACTGCCACCAAGCTACAAAAGCTTCGTGATGAACTATAATATGCAAGGGATGAATAAGACTATTCCCGAGATCTTCGCGATGCTAAAGGCTGCGGAGGTAGAAATCAAGAAGGAGCATCAAGTGTTGATGGTCAATAAAACCACCAGTTTCAAGAAAAAGGGCAAAGGGAAGAAGAAGGGGAACTTCAATAAGAACGACAAACAAGTTGCTGCTTAGGAGAAGAAACCCAAGTCTGGACCTAAGCCTGAGACTGAGTGCTTCTACTGCAAACAGACTGGTCACTGGAAGCGGAATTGCCCCAAGTATTTGACGGATAAGAAGGTTGGCAAGGTGAACAAAGGTATATGTGATATACATATCATTGATGCGTACCTTACAAGAGCTCGCAGAAGCACGTGGGTATTTGATACTGGTTCTGTTGCTAATATTTGCAACTCAAAACATGGACTGTGGATTAAGCGAAGACTGGCTAAGGACGAGGTGACGATGCGCGTGGGAAATGGTTCCAAAGTCAATGTGATCGTCGTCGGCACCCTACCTCTACATCTACCTTCGAGATTAGTTTTAGACCTAAATAATTGTTATTTGGTGCCACCGTTAAGCATGAACATTATATCTGGATCTTGTTTCATGCGAGATGGTTATTCATTTAAATATGAGAATAATGGTTATTCTATTTATATGAGTAATATCTTCTATGGTCATGCACCCTTAAAGAGTAGTCTATTCTTGTTGAATCTCGATAGTAGTGATACACATATTCATAATGTTGAAGCCAAAAGATGCAGAGTTGATAATGATAGTGCAACTTATTTGTGGCACTGCCGTTTGGGTCATATTGGAATAAAGCGCATGAAGAAACGCCATACTGATGGACTTTTGGAATCACTTGATTATGAATCACTTGGTACTTGCGAACCATGCCTTATGGCAAGATGACTAAAACGCCATTCTTCGAAACTATGGAGCGAGCAACAGATTTGTTAGAAATCATACATACTGATGTATGTGGTCCGATGAATATTGAGGCTCGCGGCGGGTATCGTTATTTTCTCACCTTCACAGATGATTTGAGCAGATATGGGTATATCTACTTAATGAAACATAAGTCTGGAACATTTGAAAAGTTCAAAGAATTTCAGAGTGAAGTGGAAAATCATCGTAACAAGAAAATGAAGTTTCTACGATCTGATCGTGGAGGAGAATATTTGAGTTACGAGTTTGGCCTACATTTGAAACAATGCGGAATAGTTTCGCAACTCATGCCACCCAAAACACAACAGCATAATGGTGTTTCGGAACGTCGTAATTGTACTTTACTGGATATGGTGCAATCTATGATGTCTCTTACTGATTTACCACTATCGTTTTGGGGTTATGCTTTAGAGATGGCTGCATTCCCGTTAAATAGGGCACCATCAAAATCCGTTGAGACGATGCCTTATGAACTATGGTTTGGCAAGAAACCAAAGTTGTCATTTCTTAAAGTTTGGGGCTGCGATGCTTATGTGAAAAAGCTTCAACCTGATAAGCTCGAACCAAAATCGGAGAAATGTGTCTTCATAGGATACCCAAAGGAAACTATTGGGTACACCTTCTATCACAGATCCGAAGGCAAGATATCCGTTGGTAAGAATGGATCCTTTCTAGAGAAGGAGTTTCTCTCGAAAGAAGTGAGTGGGAGGGAAGTAGAACTTGATGAGGTAACTGTACCTGCTCCCTTATTGGAGAGTAGTTCATCACAAAAATCGGTTCCTGTGACATCTACACCAATTAGTGAGGAAACTAATGATGATGATCATGAAACTTCATATCAAGTTACTACCGAACCTCGTAGGTCAACGAGAGCAAGATCCGCACCAGAGTGGTACGGTAATCCAGTTCTGGAGGTCATGTTACTTGACCATGACGAACCTACAAACTATGAGGAAGCGGTGATGAGCCAAGATTCCGCAAAATGGCTTGAGGCCATGAAGTCTCAGATGGGATCCATGTATGAGAACAAAGTGTGGACTTTGGTTGACTTTCCCGATGATCGACAAGCCATCGAGAACAAATGGATCTTCAAGAAAAAGACAGACGCTGATGGTAATGTTACTGTCTACAAAGCTCGACTTGTTGCAAAAGGTTTTCGACAAGTTCAAGGAGTTGACTACGATGAGACCTTCTCACCCATAGTGATGCTTAAGTCCATCTGAATTATGTTAGCAATTGCCACATTTTATGATTATGAAATTTGGCAAATGGATGTAAAGACTACATTCCTGAATGGATTTCTGGAAGAAGAGTTGTATATGATGCAACCTGAAGGTTTTATCGATCCAAAGGGAGCTAACAAAGTGTGCAAGCTCCAGCGATCCATTTATGGACTGGTGCAAGCCTCTCGGAGTTGGAATAAACGTTTTGATAGTGTGATCAAAGCATATGGTCTTATACAGACTTTTGGAGAAGCCTGTATTTACAAGAAAGGGAGTGGGAGCTCTGTAGCATTTCTAATATTATATGTGGATGACATATTATTGATTGGAAATGATATAGAATTTCTGGACAGCATAAAAGGATACTTGAATAAAAGTTTTTCAATGAAAGACCTTGGTGAAGCTGCTTATATATTGGCATCAAGATCTATAGAGATAGATCAAGACGCCTAATTGGACTTTCACAAAGCACATACCTTGATAAAGTTTTGAAGAAGTTCAAAATGGATCAAGCTAAGAAAGGGTTCTTGCCTGTGTTACAAGGTGTGAAGTTGAGTAAGAGTCAATGCCCGACCACTGCAGAACAAAGAGAGAAAATGAAAAGTGTTCCCTATGCTTCAGCCATAGGCTCTATCATGAATGCAATGTTGTGTACCGGACCTGATGTGTGCCTTGCTATTAGCCTAGCAGGGAGGTACCAAAGTAATCCAGGAGTGGATCACTGGACAGCGGTCAAGAACATCCTGAAGTACCTGAAAAGGACCAAGGATATGTTTCTCATTTATGGAGGTGACAAGGAGCTCATCGTAAGTGGTTACGTTGATGCAAGCTTTGACACTGATCCAGACGATTCTAAATCGCAAACCGGATACATGTTTATATTAAACGGTGCAGCTGTCAGTTGGAGCAGTTCTAAATAGAGCATCGTGGCGGGATCTACATGTGAAGCGGAGTACATTGCTGCTTCAGAAGCAGCAAATGAAGGAGTCTGGATAAATGAGTTCATATCCGATCTGGGTGTCATACCTAGTGCATCGGGTCCAATGAAAATCTTTTGTGACAATACTGGTGCAATTGCCTTGGCAAAAGAATCCAGATTTCACAAAAGAACCAAGCACATCAAGAGACGCTTCAACTCCATCCAGGATCAAGTCCAGGTGGGAGACATAGAGATTTGCAAGATACATACGGATCTAAATGTTGCAGACCCGTTCACTAAGCCTCTTCCACGAGCAAAACATGATCAGCACTAAGGCTCCATGGGTGTTAAAATCATTACTGTGTAATCTAGATTATTGACTCTAGTGCAAGTGGGAGACTGAAGGAAATATGCCCTAGAGGCAATAATAAAGTTATTATTTATTTCCTTATTTCATGATAAATGTTTATTATTCATGCTAGAATTGTATTAACCGAAAACATAATACATGTGTGAATACATAGACAAACATAGTGTCACTAGTATGCCTCTACTTGACTAGCTCATTGATCAAAGATGGTTAAGTTTCCTAACCATAGACATGAGTTGTTATTTGATCAATGGGATCACATCATTAGGAGAATGATGTGATTGACTTGACCCATTCTGTTAGCTTAGCACTTGATCGTTTGTTTACTGCTATTGCTTTCTTCATGACTTATACATGTTCTTATGACTATGAGATTATGCAACTCCCGAATACTGGAGAAACACTTTGTGTGCTACCAAACGTCACAACGTAACTAGGTGATTACAAAGGTGCTCAATAGGTGTCTCCGATGGTACTTGTTGAGTTGGCATAGATCAAGATTAGGATTTGTCACTCCGATTATCGGAGAGGTATCTCTGGGACCTCTCGGTAATACACATCACTATAAGCCTTGCAAGCATGATAACTAATGAGTTAGTTACGGGATGATGTATTACAGAATGAGTAAAGAGACTTGCTGGTAACGAGATTGAACTAGGTATTGGATACCGACGATCGAATCTCGGGCAAGTAACATACCGATGACAAAGAGAACAACGTATAGTGTTGTGCGGTTTGACCGATAAAGATCTTCATAGAATATGTAGGAACCAATATGAGCATCTAGGTTCCGCTATTGGTTATTGACCGGAGACGTGTCTCGGTCATGTCTACATAGTTCTTGAACCCGTAGGGTCCGCACGCTTAAAGTTCTGTGACGATCGGTTTTATGAGTTTATATGTTTTGATGTACCGAAGGTAGTTCCGAGTCCCGGATGTGATCACGTACGTGACAAGGAGTCTCGAAATGGTCGAGACCTAAAGATAGATTTATTGGAATCCTACATTTGGACATCGGAATAGTTCCGGGTGAAATCGGGATTTTACCGGAGTATGGAGGGGTTACCGGAACCTCCCGGGGACTAATGGGCCTTGTAGGGCCATAAGGGAAAGAGAGATAGGCCGGCCTAGGGCAGGCAACGCGCCCCCTTCCCCCTGTCTAAATTGGACTAGGAGAAGGGGGGCGCCCCCCTTTCCTTCTCTTTCTCTCCCTGCCTTTCCCCCTCCTAGTAGGAGTAGGAAATGGAGGAATCCTACTCCTACTAGGAGGAGGATTCCTCCTCCTAGGAGCGCCAACAAGGGCCGGTCGGCCTCCCCCTTGCTCCTTTATATACAGGGGCAGGGGGGCACCTCTAGACACACAAGTTGATTAGAAAGATATCTCCCAGCCGTGTGCGGTGCCCCCCTCCACCATAATCCACCTCGGTCATACTATAGCGGTGTTTAGGCGAAGCCCTGCTGCAGTAGCATCATCAACATCGTCACCATGCCGTCGTGCTAATGAAACTCTTCCTCGAGGTGAACTTGATCGTGAGTTCGCGGGACGTCACCGAGCTGAACTTGTGCTGAACGCGGAGGTGCTGTACGTTCGGTACTGAGGATCGGTGGATCATGAAGACGTACGACTACATCAACCGCGTTGTCATAATGCTTCCGCTTAACGATCTATGAGGGTACGTGGACGACACTCTCCCCTCTCTTTGCTATGCATCACCGTGATCCTGCATGTACGTAGGAAAATTCTGAAATTACTACGTTTCGCAACAAAATCATGCATGAAAACCTCAACAATCTTTTCACAGAAGTCAGAGAATATAGCAGTCATACATCTTTGAAACGTAGCAGGTGCATTACATAAACCAAAAGGCATACATCTATAAGCAAAGGTACCAAAAGGGCAAGTAAAGGTGCTCTTTTCTTGATTCTATTTTGACACAGGTATTTGAGAGAAACCAAAATAACCGTCTAGAAAGCAAAAATGCGTATATTTGGATAATCTTTCTAGCATTTGATCAATAAAATGTAAAGGGTAATGATCATTTTTAGTAGCTTTATTTAGTTTGCGGAAATCAATTACCATTCTATAACCTGTAATAATTCTTTGTGGGATCAATTCATCTTTATCATTAGGAACAACAGTAATACCTCCTTTCTTTGGGACACAATGGACAGGTCTTACCCACTGACTATCAGCAACGGGATAAATTATACCTACCTCCAGAAGCTTTAGTATTTCTTTTCTTACCACTTCTTTCATCTTGGGATTTAACCGTCCTTAGTGATCAACAACCGGCTTAGCGTATTTCTCCAATTTTATTTTGTGCTGGCATAGAGTGGGACTAATGCCCTTAAGATCATCAAGATTATATCCAATAGCAGCATGGTGATTCTTCAGAGTTTTCAATAATTTCTCTTCTTCTTGCTCTGAAAGGTTAGCACTAATAATAACAGGATATATCTTCTTTTCATCAGGACAATCATATTTAAGAGTATCGGGCAATGGTTTAAGCTCAAATATGGGATCACCCTTGGGTGGAGGAGGATCCCCTAGAATTTCGACAGGCAAGTTGTGTTTCAAATTAGGTCCCTGTTTAAAGAATAATTCATCTATTTCCGTTCTTTCATTCATAAACATATCATTTTCATGGTCTAGCAAATATTGTTCTAAAGGATCATTACGAGTCACAACAATAGAAGAAATACCAATAATTTCATCTTTACTAGGAAATTCTTTATCATGGGGTTATCTACGAAATTTAGCAAACTTAAAATCATGAGACATATCCCCTAAACCAACAGAAACAATATCCTTTTTGCAGTCTATCTTAGCATTAACAATATTCAAGAAGGGTCTACCAAATATAATGGGACAAAAGTCATCTTGTGGGGAACCAAGAACAAGAAAATCAGTCAGATATTTAACTTTCCCACACAAGACTTCAACATCTCTAACAATCCCAACCGGTGAAATAGTATCTCTATTGGCAAGCTTAATTGTAACATCAATACCTTCTATCTCAGTAGGTGCAATATCATGCATAATTTCTTCATATAAAGAATGAGGTATTGCACTCGCACTAGCACCCATATCACATAAGCCATGATAGCAACTCCTATTTTAACAGAAATAACAGGCGTGCCTACAACAGGTCTATGTTTTTTTTAGTATCGGGTCTAGCAATTCTAGCAGCTTCATCACAAAAGTAAATAACATGCCCATCAATATTATCGGACAAGAGATCTTTAACCATAGCAATACTAGGTTCAACTTTAATTTTCTCAGAGGGTTTGGGTGTTCTAATATTACTTTTGTTGACCATAGTTGAAGCTTTAGCATGATCCTTTATTCTAACAGGGAAACGTGGTTTCTCAATATAAGTGGTAGGAACAATAGGATCAACATTATAAGTGATAGTCGTTTCTTCAACTTTAATAGGTTCAACTACTTTTACTTCAATGTGAGGATGATGTTTAAGCCACTTCTCCTTAGGGAGATCAACATGAGTAGCAAATGATTCACAAAAAGAAGCTCCTATCTCAGAGTCAAGTCCATATTTAGTGCTAAATTCACGAAAAGCATCGGTATCCATAAAAGATTTAACACAATCAAACTTAGGTGTTATACCTGACTCCTTAACTTTGTCGAGTTCCCAATCTTTAGAGTTGCATTTAATTCTTTCCAATAAGTCCCATCTAAATTCAATAATCTTCATCATAAAAGAACCGGTACAAGAAGTATCTAGCATGGAGCGATTATTGAGAGAAAGTCAAGCATAAAATTTTTGCATAATAATTTCTCTTGAAACCTCATGATTGGGGCATGAATATAACATTGACTTAAGCCTCCCCCAAGCTTGAGCGATGCTTTCTCCTTTGCACGGCCAAAAATTATGTGTATATATATATATATATATATATATATATATATATAAAATTACGATCACGATGAACCAGATGCATAGGATAAAACTTCTGATGAAATTCCAATTTCAATCGGCTGTAGTTCCATGATCCAATATCATTGCATAGCCTAAACCATGTCAATGCCTTTCCCTTCAAAGATAAAGGGAAGACCTTCTTCTTGATAACATCCTCGGGCATACCTGCAAGCTTAAATAATCCACAAACTTCATCCACATAGATTAGGTGCAAATCGGGATGCTATGTTCCATCTCCTGTAAAAGTATTAGCTAGCAGTTTCTCTATCATACCCGAAGGAATTTCAAAGTAAAAAATTTCAGTAGGTTGAGGAGCAACGCTTTGCTCTACTAGTCAGGGTGAAGATACCCCAAAAAAGGCCCTCAAAGGATTGTTTTCCATAGTAACAAGTGACAGTAAATTTCAGCACACTATATAAATTTTTCCTTACCAAATTCCACTTACAAAAGGTACTTCACTCTCCGGAAACAGCGCCAGAAAAGAGTCTTGATGACCCACAAGTATAGGAGATCTATCGTAGTCCTTTCGAAGTAAGAGTGTCAAACCCAACGAGGAGCAGAAGGAAATGACAAGCGGTTTTCAGTAAGGTATTCTCTACAAGCACTGAAATTATCTGTAACAGATAGTTTTGTGATAAGGTAATTTGTAACGGGTATAAAGTAACAAAATTAAACAAGGTGCAACAAGGTGGCCCAATCCTTTTTGTAGCAAAGGACAAGCCTATACAAACTCTTATATAAGGGAAAGTGCTCCCGAGGACATATGGGAATTATCGTCAAGCTAGTTTTCGTCACGCTCATATGATTCTCGTTCGTTACTTTGATAATTTGATATGTGGGTGGACCAGTGCTTGGGTACTGCCCTTACTTGGACAATCATCCTATAAGACCCACAATGCGGCTATATCTCCCACGTGTCGGGGCACGACTTAGAGGCATAGCCGCATGCTAGGCATGTCACAAGAGGGGTAATCTTTACACATCCCATGTACTGAATAAGAAAGGGATAAAGAGTCGGCTTACAATCGCCACTTCACACAGTACATAAATATATCATACATCATCCAGAATACAATCAAGGTCCGACTATGGAACCAAAATAAAGAAAGACAACCCCAAGTGCTAGATCCTTGATGGCCCCAACTGGGCTCCTCTACTGATCATCCAGAAAAGAAACATAGTAGCGGCCCGAATCCTCGTCGAACTCCCACTTGAGTTCAGTAGTGTCCCCTACTCTGGCATCATCGGCACCTGCATCTGTTTTGGAAGTATTTGTTAGTCACGGGGACTCAGCAATCTCACACCCGCGAGATCAAGACTATTTAAGCTTAAAGGTAGGAAAGGGTAGTGAGGTGGAGCTGCAGCAAAGCATTAAGCATAAAATGGTGGCTAACTTACGCAAATGAGAGCGAGAAGAGAAGCAAAGCACGGTCGAGAAGCTAATAGTGATCAAGAAGTGATCCTGAAGCTACTTACGTTCAAGCATAACACGAGACCGTGTTCTCTTCCCAGACTCCACCGAAAAGAGACCATCACGGCTACATACGCGGTTGATTCATTTTAATTAAGTTAAGTGTCAAGTTCCCATCTGCCCATAACCGCAAGCTTGGCTTTCGAAAGTTCAAAACCCTGCAGGGGTGTCCCAACTTAGCCCATCACAAGCTCTCACGATCAACAAAGGATATTCCTTCTCCTAGGAAGACCCTATCAAACTCAGAATCCCAGTTACAAGACATTTCGACAATGGTAAAACAAGACCAGCAAGACCACCCGATTGTGCCGACAAATCCTGATAGGAGCTGCACATATCTCGTTCTCAGGGCACACCAGATAAGCTAAGCGTATAGGTACCAACATAGCCCAAGTTGCCAAGGGACGGTCCCGCACGGTGCTCTAGTTTGGACCAACACTCAGAGGAGCACTGGCCCGGGGTTTAAAATAAAGATGACCCTTGATTCTGCAGAACCCAAGGGAAAAGGCTTAGGTGGCAAATGTTAAAACCAAGGTTGGGCCTCACTGGAGGAGTTTTATTCAAGGCGAACTGTCGAGGGGTTCCCGTAACACCCAACCGCGTAAGGAACGCAAAATCAAGAAACATAACACTGGTATGACGGAAACTAGGGCGGCAAGAGTGGAACAAAACACTAGGAATAAGGCCGAGCCTTCCACCCTTTACCAAGTATATAGATGCATTAAATTAAACAATATATAATAATGATATCCCAACAGTATCCATGTTCCAACATGGAACAAACTTCAACTTCAACTGCAACTAGCAATGCTGTAAGAGGGGCTGAGCAAAAGTGGTAACATAGCCAAACAACGGTTTGCTAGGAAGGTGGGTTAGAGGCTTGACATGGAAATATGGGAGGAATGATATAGCAAGTGGTAGGTAGCGCGGCATAGCAAGAGAGTGAACAACTAGCAAGCAAAGATAGAAGTGATTTCGAGGGTATGGTCATCTTGCTTGCAAAGTTCTCAGAGTTGACGAAAAACTTGATCCTCGTAAGCATACTCAACAGGTTCCTCGATCACGTACTCATCTCCCATCTCTACTCAAAGAAAGAACATGAGCAAAGGACCAACAATCAATCACGGTGCAATGCACAAACAACATGATGCAAAACATGGCATGACATGGGGGATGCGATATGCAATGCATATGTGTGCTCCGGAAGGAAAAGCATGAACAAGGCATCAACTTGGCAAACCAAGTGTGCCGCTGGAAAGATGAGATTATTTCCGTCGAAATTAATATAAAGATCACCGGAATCGGATGCAGGATTTGCAAATGGCAAGCAAAACAAGAATGGTACAATTCTACGATTAACAGCATGATGCCATCTAGAATGCAACACGAAACTAAGCTACTGCACTCCAACATAACAACAAAGCATAAGGAAGTGATGTACTCAAGATGCTTGACAAAACATGAACATTGAGCTACAGTTAAATCACACAAGAGTAGGTTCAAACAAGCATGGCAAAAGTGCAAAAGATATCAGCTTCATAGACTTAGTGAAAATAATAACATGCCAGAAACAACATCAGGAAGCACTATTTAGAGCAAGCAAACAACATGTTGCAGGAACATATCATAGCAAACAAAGGCATGGCATTAATCTACTAAATGCATAGATAAAAAGTCCCTTACTGACCATGAGCAAAAAAGGCACATAATATATGATAGCACCCATGTAAACATAGCAAGTTTTATTAACAGTTTCAGACTTAGCAGAAAACTAAGCATGGCATAAACAGAATTATTAAGGCATCTTTGTGAGCTCAAAACACTCATCACAAAGCCTTGCATGACAAGACAAGCATACTAGCAGCAAGAAGACATGTTCATGAAGCTAACCATGGCAAGAGCAAGTTCATAGCATGCAAGGATCACTAACAACAACCATGGAAAAATTGATAAACATGTAAACAATCTGCCAGGAACATTTTATAGAAAAAGTAGAGCAAGATTAAGACATGCTAGGGCATTCCATAATTCCAAACAGGGGCATCGATCGATAGAGCATAACCATATGTCCAAAACATCCTTACTGAAGGTACTCAAAAAAAGCATGGATCTCACTGTAGCATCATGTTTACATCGCATAAAAATAACCGCAGGAAAAGGACTGACCAAAACCTAAGTCCCTGAAAACAGCAATATCACGAAGGCTACTTTGCATGCTTGTGCTAGGTACCACATTGATCACAAAAAACCATGGCAAATACCCATGTAAAGATGGAATGGAATATATCAAAACACATGTAGAGCTCATGCCCATATGATGCACACAACAAATGTGACAAAAATGACAAATCAACATAATCTGCTAAGTAACATCACCTAACAATTTATAGCACTCTTGCATCAGTGATTTAGGCATCAAGATAGACTCAAACAAGCATGCCACAATGGAATGGAATGAAATGAAGAGCATCTCCCAATGAACATTTAGATATATCATGCGCATGAAACGGAGCTACGGTCATGGAGTTATGGCATGATGAACAAGGGCATAAAATGTGTGCAGGGAAAAAGACTTAGGAAAAAATCGACCTCCTAAATCAGATCTAGGGTTCCTCGTGCTCGCGGATCGAGGTTCGCCGGAGATGGTGTAGGAGGCGGCAGGAGCTGGAGAGGGCAACGGAGAGGTTGCCGGAGCTGGGGCGGCGGGAGCCGATCGATGCGGGCCGCGGAGATCGGCGACGGAGGCGGGGCACCACGTGGTGGTGCGGCCGGCGGGGCTCACGGAGCCGGGCGGCGAGGCGGTGGCGGTGGCCGGCTCGGTGGCGGACGAAGGTGGCGGCGGTGGGCGAAGGCGGCGGCGGCGGGCGAAGGCGGCGGAGGGAGGAGGCGCGGGCGATGCGGGCGCGAGGCGGCGGCGGTCGGGCTCGCCGTGCCCGCCGTGGGCTCGCGAGCCGGCGGTGGCTGCCGGCGAGGATCGCCACGTGGCGCACTTGGATTTGCCAGATGGCGGTGGACGGACGCGTCCGACGGACGCGGACATGTCCGGCGGCGGGGGAGGAGCGGGGCTAGGGTTTGGACCCGTATTTGGACGGGGAGAGCACATATTTATAGGTAGGAGGAGGTAGGAGTGTCCAAATGGAGTGTAGTTTTCGACCACGCGATCGTGATCCGATGGCGGAGGACATGGAGATGGTTTGGAAGGGTTATTGGGCCGTTTTGAAGGCTGTTGGGCGGCAACACACATGAGACCTTTCCGGTTACCTGGTTAACCGTTGGAGTACCAAACGGACTCCAAATGACACAAAATTTGACAGGCGGTCTACGAGTGGTATACCAAAGCCGCTTGGAAAATCTCGGTCCATTCTGAGAATGTGTAGCACCCGCTCACGAAAAGAGACAAGAAGGGTGCGCCGGTGCACGTAAGAGTGTCGTATTGCAAAACGGACAATGGGGAAAAATGCTCAGATGCATGAGACGAACACATATGCAAATGATATGCACATGATGACATAATATGAAATGCATGAGACGAACAAAATGCAAAATGAAGACAAAACCCAACCACAAAGGGAATTTCATAACTTAAAGCCGAAAATGGTAGAGTCGGAGTTACAAATATGGTAAGTTACATCCGGGGTGTTACAAAACTCCACCACTACGAAAGGATCTCGTCCCGAGATCTAGGACTAAAAGAACTCCGGATATTCAGAATGGAGGTGGTCCTCGCATTCCCAGGTGGTTTCTCGGTCGGAAAGGTGTGAGCACTTCACTTTTAGGAATTTGATAGACTTGTTGTGAGTCTTGCGCTCGGTTTCTTCAAGAATAGCAACGGGCTGCTCATGATAAGACAGGTCTTCTTGGAGACCAATCTCTTCGAAGTTGATGGTGCGCTCAGGAGTCTTGATGCACTTGTGAAGCTGTGACACGTGAAACACATCATGCACATTTGCCAAGTTGGGCGGAAGCTCAAGTTGATAGGCGAGTTCGCCTCTCTTGCCAATGATCTTGAAAGGACCCACGTATCTAGGGGCAAGGTTCCCTTTGATACCGAAGCGACGAGTACCTTTCATTGGAGAGACGCGGAGGTAGACATGGTCTCCGATCTCGAAAGCCAAGTCACGGTGCTTGCTATCATAGTAACTCTTCTGGCGCGATTCTGCGGCTTTGAGATTTTCACGGATGACTTTACACATTTCTTCAGCCTCTATGATTAAGTCATTGCCAAGAAGTTGGCGTTCACCAGTCTCTGACCAATTAAGAGGAGTGCAGCACTTTCTGCCATAGAGCATCTCGAATGGGGCCTTACCCGAACTCGCTTGGAAACTATTGTTGTAGGAGAACTCGGCATATGGAAGACAATCTTCCCACTTCATACTGAAGGAAATTACACAAGCCCTGAGCATATCCTCAAGGATTTGATTGACTCGCTCCATGACGGTGTCCTGGACTAGGGGGTACTCAACACGTCATCTCCCGATCTGATAGATTGGGCCGAGGACCCCCGTGGCCGTATACTCATGGGCCAGTTCGGACTGCTGCCGCATATAAGAAAGATTCCACAAGACTTGGTGATCAAGACAAGGACTTCTCCCCACCGACGTATTCGGTTAGGACTCTTGTTAACCTAGGCCTCTGGTGCACTATATAAACCAGGGCCAGGCTAGTCGATATATCAACTCCATATACAACAATCATACCATAGGCTAGCTTCTAGGGTTTAGCCTCCTTGATCTCGTGGTAGATCTACTCTTGTACTGCCCATATCATCAATATTAATCAAGCAGGAGTAGGGTATTACCTCCATCGAGAGGGCCCGGACCTGGGTAAAAACATCGTGTCCCTTGTCTCCTGTTACCATTCGGCCTTGATGCACAGTTCGGGACCCCCTACCCGAGATCCGCCGGTTTTGACAGCGACATTGGTGATTTCATTGAGAGTTCCGCTGTGTGATCGACAAAAGGATCGATGGCTCGCCTGCAGATCAACTGCGACTTTGGCATCTTCGTCACCAGCTCGACTGGTCACCTTGGTTCAACCAAGAACTGCGCCCCGTGTTCGGATCACCATGTTCGGACGAGGGCCTTCATCAAACATCAACTCCGATCTCTATCAAGATCATGGAGGAATCATCCATGGAGCTCGGGGGCTCACCGTCAACATTGCCCTCAAGCGACCGTGCTGTTTTTCTGGACAGCGAACTCGTATCTGCCGCCACCACCTTCTCGAGTATCTCTTTGACGATTGCTTTGGTGGAATTTTGCGGAACTGAGTCTACAACAACCCTGGAAAATTTCGTCGAGTTCCGATGGAGGAATCTCTAGCAATCCACGATATACCGGAGCCCTGTCAAATCTGGACGGGAATTTGGATGAGTTTAGGGCGTGGTGTCCAGCTTCTAGCTCGGACGTCCTTTGGAAGATCCAACCGTTGATCAGCTGCGGAATTCCTATATCTACCACCTCTCAAAATTTCAGCTCGATCCGACCGTCTAAACTCCGGGAACCTTCCGATTAGTGCATCACTTTTCGGATCTGTTTGCTGCGCCAAAACGAATCCGACCCGAGTTCATCTTTTTTAAGAACGGGATTTCGGACATCCCTTTTGAAGGAAGTTTTGTATGGGGTATTGTGTTTTCTTCCCGAACACATCCCACTAACTTTAAGATCTTTTGAACATGATCTTCAACATCATGCTGGTGTCAAACCAGTCCGGCAATATTACTCCATGGCTGCCGACCTGTGCTAGACACATTGTCACTTTAGCCGAGCTCAACTTCTTCGGATCACCATCTCGGCAAGCCGAACAAGAGTCTGGCATCGCGAAGGATAAATCATCACCAACATCGCCGCCCCACGGATTACATGAAGCAGGCATACCGGCATCACCGCACGGTCGCTTCAACAAGCCGGCATCGACCACGTCACGACCTGCATTGACAGGGTCGCACTATTGCTTCTTCAAGCTGGTGTCCATCACACCGACCTATTTCGACATCTCGGCGGGACCGGGGGCTTCGCCATCTCTTCATCAACCTACTCCGGACACTTCGGCGTCACTAGCCGACCAGCTCCGTCGCGTTAGCTGGGCCGAGAGCTTTGCCTCGGCGAGTCAACCTTTACCAGCATTGCCATGCCGTCGTTTTATCGCCCAGCAGGCAATGGGTGTGCGGAGCGAGTCCCAATTGTGGGAATCACCTTCCTTCGGATAGCTACAACAAATAAACCAGGTGCTATTAATCCCAGTATTTTTTGCTTGTTTGGGTTCATTTTTCCCAAGGAATTATTACTCTGGTTTGTCCATGATATGTACACAGGTCTATCAAATGGTGACCGCATTAATGGCGGTCGCGTGGTGGTTCGATCAGTTTCCGTACATAGTCCGACGAACGCCGCATCTGGAGCTCGGACCGACCTGCGAATTCAGGCTTTGTCACGCCTTTACCGCATCACGCCGACGCCCTGCATCGACATTGACTTTGGCGCCAGGCCATATTTCTTTTATTACTCACTTTGCATAAATTATTTATTATGCAACGATTTTTTAATTATCATTATTACTATTATCTCCGGTTTGCACTATTTTTTGTGCACAGGAAAATGATCCGGGGACTTCGGCCTCACTCTGCCGGTCTGCATTGATTGTGCTATGTCACCACTTCGGCGTGTCAAGCTCTCCGCTCCGCCACCTCGGGACCGGCTTGAGGGATGGAACCTTGCCCCGCATCAAGCTCGGACCGCGTCATCAATACCGAACACATTAACCAGCTAAGTCGCTTTCATGCTCAAAGCTTTAATTTCTAACTTGTGTTCGGTTTGACCAAGCATTATACTTTTTTGGAAAAAAGTTGCTTGTAAAATTTTTCCTTGTCCATACTTTGTTTGTGACGCATAAATTCAAATACCCCGTTTACTTGGGGGCTTCCTTTATGAAGCTTTTCCTATTGCATATCATTATACTTGTATGGCTTCGTTCCTTGGTCGTGTATTACGCCACAATATGCACCATATTGACTTAAGCGATTTGCAAGCTGGGTTGCCTCGCTCCTGTGTTTATCCCTACGTTCCCGATTGTTCGGCTAGGGAGTAAAGGGAGCACCTCTGCGATTGTCACGGTCGGGTCACCCGAGCCGGACCTCAAACTGGGTGAAGCCGAAAGCTAGTGCTCTTATAGTTTTCAATGATGGTCGGCACACAACGGAACTCATGAGTACAAAAAATCTATTGCACAAGTCTCATAATAACAATGAGCACCGAAGAAAGGTATCGGTGGGGGTACTATTTTCTTCAAAGATGCTTCTTACTCTTTGCAGTAATATAGCATAAGTTCCCTGAGCGCGCTTTGTTTGTTATAGCCTTATGGCCTGATTGCCTGGTTATTGGAAACACCGTCGATATTCTCGACCGATGGAGTACATAACACTTTTCGGTCCTTAACCAAAGAGGGACAAGACGACGGTCGGTTAAGACGCGTTTAAAGTTCGGTTGAACATAGATATGATATAAGTACTTCGGTACATGCAATCATTCTTCTACCCAAGTCACTTGGGGGCTCTTAAGTTTATTTGAGCCGTTTTATAATAATTGTTCTTCTTCTTAGTCGTTGCAAAGTTTTATTATTATTATTTATCACTCCTTTTTTCGACGCGAGTGTGCGGTCACTAGCCGGGGAGCCTAATTTCTCTGTCCAAGCCGCTAGAGTTTAGTTTGCTAAACTGGCCTAATGAGAAGTACTCCGCCCTCGGGATAGGAGGTTGAAGCCATAGGCTGACCCGCTCGAAGTCTTGAGATAGGATATATCATGTTAAAGCACGACAGAAGCACTTCCTTTTTCTAGGACCAATTTTCGGATTGGCACCGAGCACTTGCTCTTGTTCGGACGTCATGTTTTTACTGACATTTCTTGGTTTTCCAAGCTTTTTGGCACTTTTAAACTATTTGTGCTTTTCCAGCATTAGTCTTGCAGTGCAACGCCGGACACCTTTAGGGATTCGGCAAAAACATTCTCAGATATTGCTATATATGCATCGGTTTTGAATTGTGTCTTCGGTCAATAGTTGGGTTGCCCGGCTCCTGCGCTTGCCTCCTACGTTCCGCTTTGTTCGGCTAGGTGTGCAAAGGGAGAACCATTGTTAAGCACCTCAGTGGAGAAAGCCGAAAACTGACTGTCACAATAAGCGTAAACTGGTCAGCGATCCGATGACGGTGTTAAATGACAGGCCATTCATAACAATGGCCGAAGTGTTTACGGCTTCACCTCGACTGTCGCCGAACACTACCGGGGGCTAGTAACTGGCCTCCCAAACTCTCAATATTTTGCTCTTACGTTAGAGCTGAGGTTTCATGATCATGGTTAGCATGACAACCCAAAGAAAGGGACCGATAGCGGGACTATTTTCTTTGGAAGACTTTCTTATGTTAAACAATAAGATAACATATCTCTCCGCGTACCTTTGTTTATAAAACCGTATGGCCAGATTGCCTTGTTTGTCGTAAATCTTTGCCCTCATAAAGGCTTTATAAAGTAAGACAAACACTCCTCGGCTACTGGCCGAGGAGGTGGAAGCAGATGGTCGGTCAACAAAGTTTTGTACAATGCGGATCCGAGCATTAAATGATGTAAAGTACTTGGGTACATAGAGTCATTACACATAATTTGTGATTTTACTACGGATATTGATCCTTAATTCGGCCACCCGTGCCCGCATTTAGGCTCGGGGGCTACTGGGCTTCGGGCTTATTATTTACAAATATTAAAGGGGCACATCGATCCCCTGATCTGGTGTTGCCACCCGACCAGTGTCTCAGGGGCTACTACATTGCTTGACCAATGCAGAAAATTTTATGTGCAATATAGTTTCCGAGGAGATTTTGATCCTCAGGTTGGTCGGCCACACCCAACCTGAGTCTCGAGGACTGAGCACGCCGCTTTTAGTGTCCCGAAGTATTCTGCCGAGCTTGGACTTGATCCTGAGGCCGATTTTGCAAATCAACCTGAATCTCAGTGGCTACTAGGATCAGCGGTCTTACGTCATCCTTCAGGTGCATCTCGGGTTTTAGACCGATACACACCTTGAGGGCTACTGGCTATATATCTCGGCAGAGAATAAATTGCACCAATAAAAAATATTTACAAAAATCAGCCCACATTCAGGGTGGTGCACCACCTCGGAAGCAGCCCGACATAAAGCTCGGGCGCTAGTGGCTGGCTCCATAGAGGGAATTTCCGGCATTAAGCTCGGCTAAACTCCTTCAAACTTCTTTGAACCAAGGTGATTTATGACACCTCGGATATAGTCCGGCGTTGGAGCTCGGATATACAGTCCGCCGTTGGAGCTCGGATACATAGTCCGGCGTTGGAGCTCGGATACATGTGGTGTTAGAGCTGGGAAGCTCTCCGGCATTGGTGCTCGGTTGCAAAAGATACCTCGAATACAGTCCGGCGTTGGAGCTCGGACGCAAGAGGATGCTGCCGCCCGGGAACAACTTCAAACCCGAGGTGTGGCATAAAAATAATAAGGCATTGATAAAGGCCGGAAACTTAAAGGGGCTCCTCGGATACCCGACGTGTAAACCCGTCGAATGCATTTCGGCGATCCTCAAGATCAAAGATAAAGAAGATTTGTTGAACCAGTTTTCAAGACCGATGATCGAAGATGAAGAACGGTTCAGAAGAATCGAGGAGCGTCCCTAACTTGAAGACCGGTTCAGGGGGCTACTGACGGTGTCCTGGACTAGGGGTACTCAACACGTCATCTCCCGATCTGATAGATTGGGCCGAGGACCCCCGTGGCCGTATACTCATGGGCCAGTTCGGACTGCTGCCGCATACAAGGAAGATTCCACAAGACTTGGCGATCAAGACAAGGACTTCTCCCCACCGGTGTATTCGGCTAGGACTCTTGTTAACCTAGGCCTCTAGTGCACTATATAAACCAGGGCCAGGCTAGTCGATATATCAACTCCATATACAACAATCATACCATAGGCTAGCTTCTAGGGTTTAGCCTCCTTGATCTCGTGGTAGATCTACTCTTGTACTACCCATATCATCAATATTAATCAAGCAGGAGTAGGTTATTACCTCCATCGAGAGGGCCCGAACCTGGGTAAAAACATCGTGTCCCTTGTCTCCTGTTACCATCCGGCCTTGACGCACAGTTCGGGACCCCCTACCCGAGATCTGCCGGTTTTAACACCGACACTCCACTTGGCCACTAGTTTGAGGATGGAAGGCTGTGTTGAACCGAATGTTGGTGCCTGTCGGTGTCAAAACCGGCAGATCTCGGGTAGGGGGTCCCGAACTGTGCGTCTAGGCCGAATGGTAAGAGGAGGCACGGGACACGATGTTTTACCCAGGTTCGGGCCCTCTTGATGGAGGTAAAACCCTACGTCCTGCTTGATTAATATTGATGATATGGGTAGTACAAGAGTAGATCTACCACGAGATCGGAGAGGCTAAACCCTAGAAGCTAGCCTATGGTATGATTGTATGTTACGGTTGTTGTCCTACGGAGTAAAACCCTTCGGTTTATATAGACACCGGAGAGGATTAGGTTACACAAGGTCGGTTACAAAGGAGGAGATATCCATATCCGTATTGCCTAGCTTGCCTTCCACGCCAAGTAGAGTCCCATCCGGACACGAGATGAAGTCTTCAATCTTGTATCTTCATAGTCTAAAAGTCCGGCAAATAGAGATAGTCCGGCTGTCCGGAGACCCCCTAATCCAGGACTCCCTCAGTAGCCCCTGAACCAGGCTTCAATGACGATGAGTCCGGCGCGCAGTATTGTCTTCGGCATTGCAAGGCGGTTTCCTTCTCCGAACACATCACAGAAGAATTTGAATACGAGGATAGTGTCCGACCCTGCAAGAGAATAATATTTTCGCAGATCTAGTTTGCTGGCTTGTTTTGGCAGCATGACGTTATGTCATGGCCCGGTGATTATTCGAACCATTTCCTTCAACCAGCCCCGCACATAACGCGCGGCAGTTTTTCGACACGTCTTGTCAAAGCAGAGATCGTGTCCCCTTACTACGGGATTCTCATCAATACGGATGTGGGTAACCCAATCGCGCCATTAATTACGGCGCTTGGGGGATAAGCAAGTTTTACCAGGAAAGTGGGGACGGTTAACTTCGTCCGCCCAAATAAAGGGATAGGGATTCACCTTTCTATCCACGCCTTCTTCCTCCTTCGCTTATCCGCTTGCGCACACTCGAGCTCTAGCGCCCAAGTCCACACCTCCCACCTCAACCTTCTCCAACCATGTCCGGAGTAGGCGGCAGATGGATGGTCTCCTCCATCATGGAGGGAGACAATAAGAAGCTGCGCGGAGCCGGATACTTAGCCGCGAACATCGCGCATCGGCTGCCTGCTGCGGGGCAGATCGTCCCTACCCCGTAACTTCACGAGAGGGTAGTTTTCCTTCACCACTTCCTCCGCAGACTAGGGTTTCCCCTCCATCCATTCGTCCGTGGTCTCATGTTTTACTACGGACTGGACTTTCATGATCTAGCCCCCAACTTCATCCTCAATATTTTGGCGTTCATCGTCGTGTGCGAGGCTTTCCTCCGCATCCGGCCCCACTTCGGCCTGTGGTTAAAGACCTTCAATATCAAGCCGAAGGTGGTATGAGGCCAACAGGCAGAATGCGGCGGAGCCATGGTGGGCAAGATGCCCAACATCATATGGCTCGAAGGCTCCTTCATGGACACAATAAAGGGATGGCAATCGGCGGGGTTCTACATCACCGAGCCGCGCGACACCAAATGGGCGGCAACCCCCGAGTTTCGATACGGATTCCCTACACGGCTCACTTCCTGGAAAGAGAAGGGCTTTTCGTGGGGTTCATCGGTGGAGCTGGATGGACTCCAGAAATGTGTCCGGAGTATGGCGAGCAAGAAGCTCAAGCTTGTCAACATAGTCCAAGTTATGCTCATCCGCCGGATCCTCCCGTGTCAACAATGGGATTTTACCTTGTGGGAGTTCGACCCGGCCCAGCACCATACTTTGAGCGAGCTCTTTGATATGACGCACAAGGACGTCTGGAAGGTGCTATTCAAGGGCGCCGAGGTTCCTCCTTCTCTCGCCGAGGACCGCGGACTAAGCGCAAAGCGCCTAGCGTGTTCGGTGAGTTCAATACGTCCCATAGGACATTTATTTTCCGTAGCTTAATTATGTGCGGGGTCTAATCTCCATGCTTTTGACAGGACTGGGTGGAGATGTCGGGGCAGATTAACTGCCTGGCCCCTTTGCCCGAAGATACTGCGGGCGCTCTCCTGACGGAGATGCTGACTCCGGCGCCTTACAAGATGCCGGAGAAGACCAAGAAGGCCAAGGGAACCCGACAGAGTTCTCGGCGCCAGGTGTTATTGGACTCGTCATCCGATAACTCTGCGGCACACTCCTCCCCCGAAGACGAGGAGGAAGAAGAAGATGCTCCCCCTACAGGCGGGGCAGACAAGAAAAGGAAGGCCGCCCCAACTGGAGAGGCCGAAGGTCCAAGCAGTGGAGGACTCTCCTTCCGGACAGCTCCACCGCCGCCGACGAGGGCGAAGACGAGTGGTTTCCCAGGGCCAAGCCCCCGGGGAGATCGTAAGTATTCGGATACCAGAGTAACTCATAGAATTCCTTCGTCGCACTGTTTTTCCTAGCGCCGAACATAATTATGCAGGCCGCCACGAGCCAGTATCGATGTATCGTCGGACGGCTCCATGGGCTTGTCGGACATGGATAGCGATCTAGTCCCGACCGCCACCTCCTCTCATCCTGCCGACGACAGCGAGGTTTTGTCTCAAGAGGCACCGGATCGAGGGGAGACAGTCCCGGAGGCGCCTCAAGGCGACCTTCCGGGCTCCGGGAGCCGAGGGGGCGGGGCCCCTGAGAGCTCTGAGTTCGGCCCTCAGCCGAACACCGCGCCAGAACCTCCAGCGGTTCCAAGCTCAGGCAGGCGGCCTCCTTCTAAGAGGGGCAAGACGCCTGTGCCGGTGACCTCTATCCATCCAGAGGCGCCGGACAATCTGCTGGAAGCGCTTCACAGCGTTTCCATCGACGAGGAGCGCCGCACTATCATGAGTGCGGTGATCCAGAAGGTTCAGTCTGCCAAGAGCGGTTTGACTGAAGCCTTTGCCAGCCCTCTTACAGGCTTCGAGGTAAGTGTTTTAGAATGTAGTAGAAATATTACCGCATAGACAGTAGCCCCTGATGCTTTGTTCGGTGTTCACAAAGAAAATCCGAACAGAGGATCAAATAATATCGTAGGAGACTAATATAAGTATGTCAATATGCATATGTAGGCTTCGCTGCTGGCGTCCGCCGCACTGACTGCGGAGGTCACCGTACTAAAGTAGGACCTCGAGGGGTCCAGGAAAGAACTCGGCCCCGCCAAGAGGCAGCTTGAGGAGAACAAGGGTAAGTAATACCCTATCTATAGATATGTATATATAAAAGAAGATGCGATTGCAAAATGACAGGATCATCGCGTGTTTGCCAGGGGCCACGACCGAGGTGGCGACCCTGAAGCAAGCGCTAACGAAGGCCGAAGATAAAGCGGCCAAGGAGCGCATCGAGCGAGAGAAGCACGAGGCTCGGGTGGGTGAGGTGCAGCAAGAGCTCCAGGCTCTCGTGGCGAAGCACGAGGCGTTGGAGCTTGACTCTAAGACGCGGGAGTCCGAGCTTGCCGCGGCCCTCGACAGTGCAAAAAGTGCCAAGGCCGAAGCCCAAAAGGCCCTCCAAGAGATCGGCGCGATGAAGAAGATAGCGGCGGTAAGGCTTTCTATATGCAAAGCAAGCATGTAAAAGTAAATTACCGATTACTTACCCAAATCCGGAGCTCTCTAGGAGCATTCGCAGATTTGCCCCCCAGTGTGTCCGGTGCCGCACAATTTTACCAGGCCGGGATGGAAGCTCAACGGAGAAGCTGTTCTGGTCTCAGTATGTTGAGGCCGAACACCCGGTGCCAATGAGCGACCAGCTGAAGCAGATGGTCGAGCTACATAAGGTGGCCGATCAAGCCATTAAGGGCTTTATAGTCCGGCTGTGGCCTGGCGACGCCCTTTCGAACAGCTTCTTTGGCCTGGTGAGGCGGCTTGTGGATGCCTGCCTGCAGTTGGAGGTCGTCAAGCGATCTGTCTGCATTGAAGGTGCACGCCGGGCTTTCGCCCGTGTGAAATTGCAGTGGGTCAAGCTAGACGCTGTGAAGCTGATCAAGGAGGGGCCGCCGGAGGGCAAGGATCACCGCCACCCCGAGATTTACTATGAGGGTGTTCTGCCGGGTGCCCGTCTCATCGCGGACGAGTGCTCAAAAGATGTAATATTTGAATGAGACTTGCTCGTTTTATCCTGTGTTTATGAAAACTTGTTTCATACGCGCTATGCAACGCTTGTTTGAATTTAAAATATTACCTTCTGTTTGGCTGTTTATCCAATCTGAGAGATGGCTAGTCCTCGGCTTCTGCCCCCATGCCACGAGTGCTGGGGTGTTCGGGATAAACCTGAGCACTCTTACTCCCATGTCTGGGTCCTTCGAGGGAGGTGCTCAGCACAGCGAGCAAGGCAACCGGACTAATAATGCTTTATCACTCTCACTTAGCCATAGAATTCTATAATTTTAAATTTTGGCGAAGCCCCTGGTATTCGGAAGGCCGAATTCGGGGCGCGATACACGCCTTTAAGCCGGACAGGGCCGGCCCCTCGCTCTAAGCGGCATAAGTCTTTAGGGACTCGAAAACCTCGCCGAACAGCGACCAGTCTCTCGCCTTATCATGACAGTTAGTTTTAGCTTTCTCTACTGAGGTGCTGAACCCAGCAGAACCGGGGCACAATCGCAGTAGTTCTCCTAGCGCTACCTTAGCCGATAGAGCGGAACGTAAGGTACCAAAACATAGGAGGCGGGCAAACCCAACATTGGACCAAAGACATGATTCGGAGCTGATGCATATAATGCTATAAGTTCGGGGTGCCGCACTTGTGAAAGTGTTCGGACTTTTCACACCGTATTGTGGGGTACGTAAGCCTCTGGTGTATTGGTCGTACCAAAGTGTACAGTTGCAAGGCGTCATTAATGAACACACACACACACACACACACACACACACACACACACACACACACACATATATATATATATATATATATATATACATATGACAAGAATGCAATAATAGTCGTGATGTCATGCATTGTTTATTAAAAAAGGTGCGTTAAGGCAGAGTAATACAGATAGTGCGATAAGCAAAGAGTAGGACTATGTCCCTTCCAAGGGCAAGCTGAAGAAGCGAATATTTCGCTCGTTACTGTAATCCACCTGGGAATTCCGTGGTATGACATAATTGTCTGCCTCCTTGGTTGCTGCATCATGTGTTCGGCAAAAGTGCTGCCGGATAGTGTTTCCAGAGATTAAAGTCCTGAAAAAAAGAAAAATAACCAAGCGGGAAGCCCCTAGTGCGGTTTAAGCCGCGTCTTGTGGCGTGCCACAGTTGTGGCCCCCTCCCTATCTGTGCCCACAGTATTTTTAATGCGTAATTATGTACGTGCGACATGAGTTTCGCCGCTGGGCTGGGATTGGGGTGGACGCCGCATTGCTACGCGAGCTCAGATCGCGCCAGGCGGTCTATTTGTCGATTGCTCTGAGCGCGCTTGAAGGTGTCCGGGCTTTGAAGCGCCGAACTGGTTGATTGCCTTGAGAGGCTGCTTTGCGCTTCTGCTGCGAGGGCTGCAGTGTGCTCCTCTGTTCGGAGGGAGCGCTCTGTGTTTCCATTGACTGAAAAAAGTCCGCGAAGTCCTGGCATCTTGAGCATGAGGTATGCATAATGCGGTACCGCATTGAATCTAGCAAATGCGGTTCGCCCGAGCAGCGCGTGATAACCACTACGGAACGGGACTATATCGAAGATTAACTCTTCGCTTCGGAAGTTATCCGGGAATCCGAAGACCACTTCCAGTGTAATTGAGCCTGTGCAACGGGCCTCTACACCTGGAATGACGTCTTTAAAGGTTGTTTTCGTGGGTTTGATCCTCGAGGGGTCTATACCCATTTTGCACACTGTGTCCTGATAAAGTAGGTTCAGGCTACTGCCGCCATCCATAAGGACTCGAGTGAGGTGAAATCCGTCAATGATTGGGTCTAGGACCAGTGCGGCGAATCCGCGATGACGGATACTAGTGGGGTGGTCCCTGCGATCAAAGGTGATCGGACAGGAGGACCAAGGGTTGAACTTTGGGGCGACTGGCTGCAACGCAGATATGTCCCTGAGCGCACACTTCCGCTCCCTCTTGGGGATGTGGGTTGCGTATATCATGTTCACCGTCCGCTCTTGCGGGGGAAACCTCTTTTGTCCTCCAGTGTGCGGCTGCCGGGGCTCCTCCTCATCATCGCTATGCAGCCCCTTGTCCTTGTTTTCGGCAATTAACTTGCCGGCCTGCTTGAACACCCAACAATCCCTATTGGTGTGACTGGCTGGCTTGTCTGGGGTGTCGTGTATTTGACACGAGCGATCGAGTATACTGTCCAAGCTGGACGGACCCGGCGTACTTTGTTTGAATGGCTTTTTCCGCTAACCGGGTTTAGAGCCTTTGAATCCGGCATTGACTGCCGTGTCCTCAGTATTTTCGCTGTTAATGCGGCGCTTACGTTTGTTGTGACGTGACCTCCTATTGTCGTCCTTGGTACCTGAGGTACCATGGTTCTTTGATATGTTATTACTACGAGCCAGCCAGCTATCTTCTCCCGCACAAAAGCGGGTCATGAGCGTCGTGAGAGCTGCCATAGATTTCGGCTTTTCCTAACCAAGGTGCCGGGCTAGCCACTCGTCTCGGATGTTGTGTTTGAAAGCCGCTAAGGCCTCTGCATCCGGATAGTCGACGATCTGATTTTTCTTTGTAAGGAACCGAGTCCAGAATTTCCTGGCCGACTCTTCTGGCTGCTGAATTATGTGGCTCAAGTCATCAGCGTCTGGTGGTCGCACATAAGTGCCCTAAAAGTTGTCGAGGAATGCGGCTTCCAGATCTTCCCAACAGCTAATGGAGTCCGCTGGCAAGCTGTTAAGCCAATGTTGTGCTGGTCCTTTGAGCTTTAGTGGGAGGTATTTGATGGCGTGTAA
The DNA here is from genome assembly GCF_002162155.2 of Triticum dicoccoides. NCBI lineage: Eukaryota > Viridiplantae > Streptophyta > Magnoliopsida > Poales > Poaceae > Triticum > Triticum dicoccoides. The sequence goes on from NC_041380.1 coordinate 80,275,367, forward strand.
GTCATCACCGCGGGCCATGTGGATGTGGAGCAGGAAATCCTCAACCATACTGCGGGATCTGTTGTTCCGTCGTATGATTCAATATTTATAGGTTTGAAACCTTCTGGGAATGTATGTTCCATTACTTCGTCTGTGAAGCATAAGGGGTGTGCGGCGCCTCTGTATTGGGCTATGTCGCGACGCAGCTTGAATGGGTCTTGCCCACTATGTTCGGCCCGACCGGATTTGCTTTTACTGTATCCGACGTGACGTTTATTGTCTCGCAGAGTGGTGCGCCATCCTGATCCGTAGATCGATCTTGCATGCTTTGCTTTGTCCTCCAATATGTCTCACAGGTCTGGCATATCTCCCCATGCCTTTTTATTTGAATGGCGTCGGGGTGGAGGCTGAGCTTTTGGCTGGAATGCCTCTCTATCGCGGCCACGAGGTGGCCGATCAGCCGTATCATACGCTTCTTCCTCCAGTCAGGGTAGTAACCTGCACTTTGGGTAACTCTTGGAGGGGCGCTCAAGTTTATATTCCTCGGCCGCGAGGACTTCAGTCCATCTGTCAGCTAGCAGATCTTGATCAGCTTGAAGCTGTTGCTGCTTTTTCTTCAGGCTATTTGCCGCGGCCATAAGCCGGCGTTTGAAGCGCTCTTGTTCGACGGGATCCTCTGGCACGGTGAATTCATCGTCGCCAAGGCTTGCCTTGTCTTCGAAGGGGGCATGTAATTGTCATCTTCCTCCTCTCCGTCTGCCGCTCTCTCAGGAGAGCTGACTCCTTCATCCTCCTGCTCTAAATCTTGCTGGAGGGGATTGTTGGTGTCTTCGACACTATCCGGAGTGTTATTATCTCTTGTGTCGGTATCACCACTTTTGCTTTGGCGGGACTTAGAGCGGCGCCACTGACGTTGGCGCTTGGGTTGCTTCTTGGACGAGTCATCCTCCGCTATCTCGTCGCCATTGCCTTCATTGGGTGTATCCACCATGTATATGTCATATGACGAGGTGGATTTCTAGTGCCCTATAGGCGATGGTTCATGTTCGTCTCCTACATCGTCATCCATAACGTCGATGTCTTCGGAGTCGAAGTCGAGCATGTTGGTTAAATCATCGACAGTGTCTATGAAGTGGGTGGTGGGTTGGCGTCGAATTTCTTCGTCGTCCGCATCCCAATCCTGTGGGCCATAATCCGGCCAGGGCTCTCCTGACAAAGAGAGAGACTTTAGTGAATTCAGAATGTCGTCGAAGGGCGAGTGCTAAAAGATATCCGCGACGGTGAATTCCATGATCGCCACCCAATCGGATTCGATTGGCAGGGGCGCGGATGGTTTGGAGTCCGAAAAAGAGTCCGGCACCTTGGAGTCACGGGTTGCGCAGAGGGTTAGGCTGGTGTTTGGCTCGATCGCCGTTGAGACTGCAGGCCCTGAGGTGGTGTCTAACCACCCGTCCTCAATTGGCGTAGTTGGCTCCGAGCTAAGGGTCGGAGCTGATGCGGGTGCGGCCTCCGGGGTACCGTTCGGCGGCAGGGCTAGGTCATACCCATCGCGACAGTGCGGCGCGCCTGGCTGTTGCTCGAATCCGTCGAAGATCAACTCTCCGCGAATGTCTGCCGTGTAGTTCAAACTTCCAAATCTGACCTGACGGCCAGGGGCGTAGCTTTCAATCTGCTCTAGATGGCCAAGCGAGTTAGCCAGCAGTGCAAAGCCGCCGAATACGAAGATCTGTCCGGGGTGAAAAGTCTCACCCTGGACCTCATCGCTATTGATGATAGTAGGAGCCATCAAGCCTAACGGCGACGACACAGAGGAACTCTCAATGAAAGCACGAATGTCGATGTCAAAACCGGCGGATCTTGGGTAGGGGGTCCCGAACTGTGCGTCTAGGCCGGATGGTAACAGGAGGCAGGGGACACTATGTTTTACCCTGGTTCGGGCCCTCTTGATGGAGGTAAAACCCTATGTCCTGCTTGATTACTATTGATGATATGGGTAGTACAAGAGTAGATCTACCACGAGATTGGAGAGGCTAAACCCTAGAAGCTAGCCTATGGTATGATTGTATGTTATGGTTGTTGTCCTACGGACTAAAACCCTTCGGTTTATATAGACACCGGAGAGGGTTAGGGTTACACAAGGTTGGTTACAAAGGAGGAGATATCCATATCCGTATTGCCTAGCTTGCCTTCCACGCCAAGCAGAGTCCCATCCGGACACGAGACGAAGTCTTCAATCTTGTATCTTCATAGTCTAACAGTCCGGCTAATAGAGATAGTCCGGCTGTCCGGAGACCCCCTAATCCAGGACTCCCTCAGTGCCCATGGCCTTCTGAAAGGAGTCCCGGAACTTAGAAGTAAAGATGCTTCCACATCTGAAGATATCAATTGTGGAATGTCCTGCAAGGAGACAATCATGGAGGTGTATAGCTCTGCCAGCTGAGCTACTGTGATAGATTCTTTGATTGGAAGGAAAATAGCCACTTTAGTAAGCTTGTCGATGACAATGAAGATAGCATCATTTCCGCACTTGGACTTGGGAAATCTAGTCACAAAGTCCATCTCAATATGGTCAAGCTTCCATTCTAGAATAGCAAGAGGTTGGAGGAGACTAGCTGGTCATTGGTGTTCTGCTTTCACCCTTCTGCAGACATCACATTCATTCACAAACTGAGCAATTTCTCGCTTCATTCGAGTCCACCAATACGACTGCTTGAGGTCCTGGTACATCTTTGTACTTCCAGGATGAATGGATAGAAGGGAATTGCGCGCCTCATTCATAATGACTTTCCGTAGATCACCCTTAGGAACCACAATTCGATCCTCGAAGAATAGAGTGTCTTTGTCATCAATGCGATAGCACTTGTACTTGGGTTGGATCTTGGCAATCCCATTTTTCACCTTCTTCACCATGGCATCAAGAAGTTGTGCCTCACGAATTTGATCTTCCAAAGTAGGAGAGACTTGGAGGTTGGCAAGAAAGCCTTGAGGAACAACTTGGAGATTCAGTTTGCGGAAAGCTTCACAAAGGTCCGGTTGGAAGGGCGTGAGAATTAAGCTGTTGAAGTAAGCCTTCCTACTCAAAGCATCTGCAATGACATTGGCCTTGCCTGGAGTATATTCAATACTCTGATTGTATTCTTGAATCATTTTGACCCAATGAGTCTGCCTGAGGTTGAGGTTGGGCTGAGTGAAGATGTACTTGAGGCTCTTATGATCAGTGAAGATGTCCACTTTCCTTCCCAACAAGAGATGTCTCCATGTTAATAATGCATGGACAACTGCCACCAACTCGAGGTCATGAGTGGGGTAGTTCTTTTCGTTGGGCTTCAATTGACGAGAGGTATAAGCCACAACTTTCTTCTCTTGCATTAGCACAACACCGAGACCTTGCAGGGAGGCATCATAGAAAACTTCAAAAGTTTTGGATTCATCAGGAGGAGTCAAAACAGGAGCTGTGACTAGCTTCTCTTTGAGGGTGTTGAAAGCCATGTCACATTCAGGTGTCCAGACATACTTAACATGCTTCTGGAGGAGGTTGGATAGAGGCTTTGCAATCTTAGAGAAATTCTCAATGAATCTTCAACAATAGCTTGCAAGCCCAAGGAAACTGCGGAGCTGCTTGACATTTTGAGGCGGTTACCAATTCACAATTGCAGACACCTTCTCAGGATTAACAGCGATGCCCTTGGTGGAGATGATATGACCAAGGTAGAGAACTTCTTCAAGCTAGAACTCACACTTGGAAAACTTCTCATAGAATTGATGCTCTCTGAGTTTGTCGAGTACCAATCTCAAGTGCTTGGCATGATCCTCCTTATTCTTGGAAAAGACCAAAATATCATCGACATACACCAAGACAAAATCATTTGTGTAAGGGTTGAAGATGAAGTTCATCATGCGAGAGAACGTTGGAGGAGCATTTACAAGGCCGAAAGACATGACAGTATATTCATAAGAACCATAGCTTGTTCTAAATGCTGTCTTGGGAATATCTTGTTCACGAATGCGAATCTGATGATAACCCATACGGAGATCAAGCTTGGAGAATACTTGGGCACCGTTAAGTTGCTCGAAAAGCTCATTGATGTTGGGAAGTGGATACTTGTTCTTTATTGTCTTCTTGTTCAATGGGCGGTAGTCGACACAAAGTCGGTCTGTTCCATCCTTCTTCTGGACAAAAAGAACACCACAACCCCATGGAGATGAACTCGGTCTGATCAGACCCAGACGCTCTTGTTCATCGAGATGTTTCTTCAATTCCTTTGGTCCAAGCTTGTAAGGACGTTTGCAAACAGGTTCCATGCTAGGCTCAAGATCGATGATGAATTCAACTGGCCGGTGAGGAGGCATTCTCGGAAGTTCTTCTGGAAAGACGTCTTGATATTCACAAACGACTGGAATCTGAGAGATGGCATTCAACTAGTCCCTCTCATTGAGAGAAAAGAGTCGAATGGTATCATCACGAGCGGCATAGATGATCAAATCCTTAGAAGAGCGTGTGAATTGAATTTTCCTGGCAGCACAATCAAGCTGAGCCTCGTACTTAGAAAGCCAGTCCATGCCGAGAATTAGATCAATATCCGAGTCACCAAGAACCATTGGAGAAGACAGAAATTTATAGTCACCCATCTTGATGGAAACATCTGGGATCATCGTGGTAGCCCTCATAGACTTGCCCGGAGAAACCACTCCCATGGGTTTACCCAACATTTCTGAAACGAAGTCATGCTTTGAAACAAATGATCTTGACATGAAACAATGCGATGCACCAGTGTCAAAAAGAACTTTTGCAGGAATAGAGTTAACTGGAAAGGTACCCATGATCACTTCTGAAGAATTCTCTGCCTCAACTGCGTTCATCATGTTGACCGTTGAAAACATGGAATTATGCTTGACCACTGCATTGCTGGTAGATCTGACAGGAGGAGGAGGCGGAAGGCGCCTTTGGTTGAAGCACTTGTTTGCATAGTGCCCTTTCTGCTGACACTTGTTGCAAGTAACTTCTGAGAGCGGACGGTGATAAGGAGCACTTGACCTTGGAGTATCAGACTGAGCTTTGTTCTGATAGCCTGGGTTGGGTGGGTGGGAAGATCCATTGCCACCTTTGCTCTTCTGCTAAAAAGACTGACGAAACGAAGGAGGAGGAGGAGGAGGAGGCAACCAGAACTTCTGTTGCTTAGCTGCCACTTGTGGTGAAGAAGAAGGTTGAACTGCATCCCTGAATCTCTTCTTAGATGCATCACACTTGATCTGAGCGGCTTCTTGCTTTAGTGCTATGTTGTAGAATTCATCATACTTAGTCGGCTCAAGAAGCACGAGAGCTAATTGCAGATCTTCTCTGAGGCCACCTCTAAATTGATAAATCAAGCTCTTTTCATCAGGGACGTCTTGTTTAGCGAAGCGAGCGAGTTTCTGAAACTAGATATTGTATTGATACGTAGACATGCTGCCTTGCTTGAGATTGCGGAACACCTCACACTTCCTCTCAGCAACACTTTGTGGAATGTGGTGAGCTTTGAAGTCTCGGCGGAAATCATCCCAGGTAATCACATGACCTCCTCTGGAATCTTTGTATTGTTGATACCACTCAGCAGCTTGGTCTTTGAGTTGAAACGAAACAAACTTGACAAAGTCCTCAGGCCTGACATTACTACACTCAAAATGTTTGCAGATATCCACGAGCCAGTCGTCGGCGTCTGTGGCCTCGACACAGTTACTGAAGGACTTTGGCTGGTTTGCGAGGAACTGATTGAGGGTAGCAAACTAAGGTTGATTGTTTCCTTGGCCTTGATTTCCTTAGTTGCCTCGCCCTTGGTTGCACTCTTGCAAGAGTTGCAAAAGCATCTGAGTGTTGGAGTTGGTGGCTGCCATGACAGCTTGCCATGCCTCTGGAGGTGGAGGTGGTGGCGGAGGGTTCGGATTCCCATCATTGCGGACCGGATTCTGACGAGTTGGAGGAGCCATCCTGAAGAGGTTGATATCCGTTAGCATCTTGAAAGACATATATTCAAGCTGAATCAATGGATCGAAATTGCAACATGTAGCCTTAACATTTGAACAAGAATGAACGAATGAATTCCAAAGTAAATCATCACACGTCCATAAAGTTGAGAAGCCACTTAGATAAAGTAGATGAATAAAGCAACAAGGTATGGATATGAAACAAAAAATTCGTAAGTATTACCCAATCACAAACCAAGTATCTACGGGAAGAAATACTAGAGCTACTTGAATTCCCACCTATAAAACTCCCGAAACTTTCTGGTTATGCAATCGGGTGTTGTGGATATAGGAGAAGCATAATATCTCACCCAAAACTAGCAAATCCTACATCCAGTTGTATCCATCCTTCAACACATAACCAAGAAACCTTCGGAAATCATTTACCTCAACCTTCGAAAAGCATCCGTTATATGAGTTATGGCAATACTCCCGAACTCCCGCCCCAGTACTGGGTGGCGTTGAGGTTACCTCACCAACAACTGCATAAAAGAGATTTTCGATGTCGGCGAACTCATGTATTCTAGAACTGCAACGATAAAATTGTGATGACAACACCTTGGAGCTCAACTCCCCGGGACACTGCCACAACCCCTAAATGTCAGGAGGCACCAAGAACAATGTTCTTGTCACAAAACCATCGGAACGATTCGAAGATACCTGCGTGATCCTAAAAAGAATTTAGTGAAATTTGAGGAGAGAAGAGTCAAAACTCTACGTCAGGAGGCCCCACCAGAGCGACGAAGGGACTGAGGAGTAAAAAGAATCCTACTCTTCGTTATAAATATATATATAATCCTAAGACTCAAAACATTTTCTTCTAGACTCAACAACGTCAGTGAGTCGATCAAGCAGGGGGCTCCTAAGTCGGGGAAGGCTCTGATTACCAACTTGTAACACCCACAATGCGGCTATATCTCCCACGTGTTGGGGCACGACTTAGAGGCATAGCCGCATGGTAGGCATGCCGCAAGAGGGGTAATCTTTACACATCCCATGTACTGAATAAGAAAGGGATAAAGAGTCGGCTTACAATCGCCACTTCACACAATACATAAATATATCATACATCATCCAGAATACAATCAAGGTCCGACTACAGAACCAAAATAAAGAAAGACTACCCCAAGTGATAGATCCCCGATCGCCCCAACTGGGCTCCTCTACTGATCATCCGAAAAAGAAACATAGTAACGGCCCGAATCCTCGTCGAACTCCCACTTGAGTTCGGTAGCGTCCCCTGCACTGGCATCATCGGCACCTGCATCTATTTTGGAAGTATCTGTGAGTCACGGGGATAGCAATCTCACACCTGCAAGATTAAGACTATTTAAGCTTCAAGCTAGGAAAGGGTAGTGAGGTGGAGCTGCGGCAAAGCACTAAGCATAAATGGTGGCTAACCTACACAAATGAGAGCGAGAAGAGAAGCAAAGCACGGTCAAGAAGCTAATAGTGATCAAGAAGTGATCCTGAAGCTACTTACGTTCAAGAATAACACGAGACCGTGTTCTCTTCCCGAACTCCGCCGAAAAGAGACCATCACGGCTACACACGCGGTTAATTCATTTTAATTAAGTGTCAAGTTCTCTACAACCGGACATTAACAAATTCCCATCTGCCCATAACCGCGGGCATGGCTTTTGAAAGTTTAAAACCCTGCAGGGGTGTCCCAACTTAGCCCATCACAAGCTCTCACGGTCAACGAAGGATATTCCTTCTCCCAGGAACACCCGATCAGACTCGGAATCCCGGTTACAAGACATTTTGACAATGGTAAAACAAGACTAGCAAGACCACCCGACTGTGCCAACAAATCCCGATAGGAGCTGCACATATCTCATTCTCAGGGCACACCGGATAAGCTAAGCATATAGGTACCAACATAACCCAAGTTGCCAAGGGACGGTCCCGCACGGTGCTCTAGTTTGGACCAACACTTAGAGGAGCACTGGCCCGGGGATTTAAAATAAAGATGTCCCTTGAGTCTGCGGAACCCAAGGCAAAAGGCTTAGGTGGCAAATGGTAAAATCAAGGTTGGGCCTCGCTGGAGGAGTTTTATTCAAGGCGAACTGTCAAGGGGTTCCCATAACACCCAACTGCGTAAGGAACACAAAATCAAGGAAGATAACATCGGTATGACGGAAGCTAAGGAGGCAAGAGTGGAACAAAACACCAGGCATAAGGCCGAGCCTTCCACCCTTTACCAAGTATATAGATGCATTAAAGTAAACAAGATATAATAATGATATCCCAACAATATCCATGTTCCAACATGGAACAAACTTCAACTTCACCTGCAACTAGCAACGCTATAAGAGGGCTGAGGAAAAGTGGTAACATAGCCAAACAACGGTTTGCTAGGAAGGTGGGTTAGAGGCTTGACATGGCAATATGGGTGGCATGAGATAGCAAGTGGTAGGTAGGGCAGCATATCAAAAGAGCGAACAACTAGCAAGCAAAGATAGAAGTGATTTTGAGGGTATGGTCATCTTTCCTGCAAAGTTCTCAGAGTTGACGAAAACTTGATCCTCGTAAGCGTACTCAATAGGTTCCTCGATCACGTACTCGTCTCCCGGCTCTACCCAAAGCAAGAACATAAGGAAAGGACCAACAATCAATCATGGTGCAATGCACAAACAACATGATGCAAAACATGGCATAACATGCGGGATGCGATATGCAATGCATATGCGTGCTCCAAAAGGAAAAGGATGAACAATGCATCAACTTGGCAAACCAAGTGTGTCTCTCGAAATATGAGATTATTTCGGTCGAAATCGATATAAAGATCACCGAAATCGGATGCATGGCTTGCAAATGGCAAGCAAAACAAGAATGACACAATTCTGCGATTAACAACATGATGCCATCTAGAATACAACACGAAACTAAGCTACTGCACTCCAACATAGCAACAAAGCATGCGGAAGTGATGTACTCAAGATGATTGACAAAACATGAACACTGAGAGACGGCTAAATCACACAAGAGCAGGATCAAACAAGCATGGCAGAAGTGCCAAAGATACCAGCTTCATAGACTTAGTGAAAATAATAACATGCCAGAAACAACATCAGGAAGCACTATTTATAGCAATTAAACAACATGCTACAGGAACATATCATAGCAAAAAATGGCATGGCATGAATATACTAAATGCATAGATCAAAAGTCCCTTACTGACCATGAGCCAAAAAGGCACAGAAGATATGATGGCACCCATGTAAACATAGCAAGTTTTATTAACAGTTTCAGACTTAGCAGAAAACTAAGCATGGCATAAACAGAATTATGAAGGCATCTTTTTGAGCTCAAAACACTCATCACAAAGCCTTGAATGACAATACAAGCATACTAGCAGCAGGAAGACATGGTCATGAAGCTAACCATGGAAAAAGCAAGTTCATAGCATGCAAGGATCACTAACAACAACCATTGCAAAATTGATTAACATGTAAAGAATCAGCCAGGAACATTTTATAGCAAAAGTAAAGCAAGATTAATCCATGCTAGGGCACTACATAATTGCAAATAGGGGCATGGATCAATACATCATAACCATACGTCCAAAACATCCTTAATGACGGTACTCAAAACAAGCATGGATCTCACTGTAGCATCATGTTTATATGGCATAAAAATAACCGCAGGAAAAGGACTTAGCAAAATCCTAAGTCCCTAAAAACAGCAATATCATGAAGGCTACTTTGCATGCTTGTTCTAGTCACCACATTGATCCCAAAAAAAATGGCAAACACCCCTATAAAGATGGCATGGCATACATCAAAACACATGTAGAGCTCATGCCCATATGATGCACACAACAAATGTGACAAAAATGACAAATCAACATAATCTGCTAAGTAACAGCACCTAACAATTTATAGCACTCTTGCATCAGTGATTTGGGCATCAAGATGAACTCAAAAAAGCATGCCACAATAGAATGAAATGAAGAGCATCTCCCAATGAACATTTTGATATATCATGCGCATGAAACGGAGCTACGGTCATGGAGTTATGGCATGATGAACAGGGGCATAAAATGTGTGCAGGGAAAAAGACTTAGGGAAAAATTGACCTCCCGAATCAGATCTAGGGTTCTTCGAGCTCGCGGATCGAGGTTCGCCGGAGATGGTGCAGGAGGCGGCCAGAGCTAGAGAGGGCAACGGAGAGGTCGCCGGAGCTAGGGATGCGGGCGCCTATCGATGCGGGCCGCGGAGATCGGCGACGGAGGCGGGGAACGACGTGGTGGCGCGATCGGCGGGGCTCGCCGGAGCCGGGCGGCGAGGCGGTGGCGGTGGCCGTCTCGGTGGCAGACGAAGGCAGCGGCGGTGGGCAAAGGTGGCGGAGGGAGGAGGCACGGGCAAAGCGGGCGCGAGGCGGCAGCTGTCGGGCTCGGTGGGCCTGCCGTGGGCTCGCGGGCCGGCGGTGGCTGCCGACGGGGATCACCATGTGGCGCGCTAGCATTGGTCGGGCGGCGGCGGGCAGACGCGTCCGGCGGATGCGGACGTGTCCGGCGGCGCGGGAGGAGCGGGGCTAGGGTTTGGACCCGGATTTGGACGGGGAGAGCACATATTTATAGGTAGGAGGAGGTAGGAGTGTCCAAATGGAGTGTAGTTTTCGACCACGCGATCGTGATCCGACGGCGGAGGACATGGAGATGGTTTGGAAGGGTTATTGGGCCGTTTTGGAGGGGTGTTGGGCTGCAACACACAAGAGGCCTTTAACCGTTGGAGTATCAAACGGACTCCAAATGACACGAAATTTGACAGGCGGTCTACCGGTGGTATACCAAGGCCGCTTGGCAAATCTTAGTCCATTCCGAGAACGTTTAGCACCCGCTCACGAAAAGAGACAAAAGGGGTGCGCCAGTGCACGTAGGAGTGTCGGATTGCAAAATGGACAACGGGAAAAATGCTCGGATGCATGAGATGAACACGTATGCAAATGAGATGCACATGATGACATGATATGAAATTCATGACACGAACAAAATGCAAGACGAATACAAAACCCAACCATGAAGGGAATCTCATAACTTAAAGCCAAAAATGGCAGAGTCGGAGTTACAAATATGGTAAGTTACATCCGGGGTGTTGCACATCCCACTTATGATTAACCCCTATTGCAAGCATCCGCAACTACAAAAGAAGTATTAAGGTAAACCTAACCACAGCATGAAACATATGGATCCAAATCAGCGCCTTACGAAGCAACGCATAAGCTAGGGTTCAAGCTTCTGTCACTCTAGCAACCCATCATCTACTTATTACTTCCCAATGCCTTCCCCTAGGCCCAAATAATGGTGAAGTGACATGTATTCGACGTTCACATGACACCACTAGAGGAAAGACAACATACATCTCATCAAAATATCGAACGAATACCAAATTCACATGACTACTTATAGCAAGACTTCTCCCATGTCCTCAGGAACAAACGTAACTACTCACAAATCATATTCATGTTCATAATCAGAGGGTTATTAATATGCATAAAGGATCGGAACATATGATCTTCCACCAAATAAACCAACAAGCATCAACTACAATGAGTAATCAACACTACTAGCAACCCACAGGTACCAACTGAGGTTTTGAGACAAAGATTGGATACAAGAGATGAACTAGGGTTTGAGATGAGATGGTGCTAGTGAAGATGTTGACGGAGATTGACCCCCTCCCGATGAGAGGATCGATGGTGATGACGATGGTGATGATTTCCCCCTCTCGGAGGAATGTTTCCCCAGCAGAACAGCTCCGCCGGAGCCCCAGATTGGTTCCGCCAAGGTTCCACCTCGAGACGGCGGCGCTTCGTCCCCAAAGCTTCCTCTTCATTTTTTTTCAGGGTGAAAGACTTCATATAGCAAAAGATGGGCACCGGAGGCCTGCCAGGGGCCCACGAGACAGGGGGCGCGCCTCCCACCCTCGTGGATGGTGGGTGGCCCCCCTCTGGTGCTTTCTTTGCCCAATATTTTATATATATTCCAAAACTGACATCCTTGGAGTTTCAGGATTTTTGGAGTTGTGCAGAATAGGTCTCTAATATTTGCTCCTTTTCTAGCCTAGAATTCCAGCTGCCGACATTCTCCCTCTTAGCGTAAACCTTGTAAAATAAGAGAGAATAGCCATAAGTATTGTGACATAATGTGTAATAACAACACATAATGCCATAAATATCGATATAAAAGCATGATGCAAAATGGACGTATTAGTGGTGAGGAGCGTAGTTCCACAGAGGACGACACAGACGAATGTTAACTAAGAGAGTGGTGAGAGCATCGAGCCAAAATCGAGCGGGCACGTTAGAGTGAAAGAGTACCGTGCGAATGCAGTCATTAAGAGTGCGAAGAATGCGCTCGGCTCAGCCGTTCTGCTGTGAGGTGTAAGGACAAGTCAGGCGAAAAGTGGTGTCGTGAGTGGGGAGGAGTTTAAGGAGAGCGATGTTGTCAAACTCTTTTCGCTATCAGTCTGGCGTGCGAGTATGGGGCGACCGAACTGGGTGGTGACATAGGAATAAAAGGCGGTGAGTGTGGCTAAAGCATCAGATTGACGACGAAGAGGAAAAGTCCACACATAATGAGAATAATCATCTAAAATCACCAAGTAGTATAGATAGCCCGTATTACTCGCAACGGGAGACATCCAAACATCACTATAAAGTAATTAAAACGGAAAAGTGGAAACTGAAGTAGACGCACTAAAGGGAAGATGAACTTGCTTGCCTAAGCGGCAAGCCTCACAAGTATGCTTGTTGAGCTTATTACATGAGAAAGAAAAACTCCTAAGAATCTGACGCAAAACTGCGGGGTTGTGGTGGCCCAAGCGAGCATGCCAAAGGTCGACGCCGGCAGCGAGCGCGACATGTGTGGAGGTGGAGGCGCCAGCGTGCATGGGATAAAGCACCATCCGGGTACGGGCGTCCTTCACAGAAAAATCAACACCGTCAAATTCAGAAGTAAGTGGATTCTCACGAGTAAGACGACGAACGGAAACTAAACTAGTGACTAAGTCAGGTGAGACAAGGACATTAGACATAGTGATAGGTGTGGAACTAGAAGTAAAACTAGTGCTACTGATATGGGTGATAGGTAAAGAAGAACCATTGCCAATGGTGATACAAGTGGGTGTGTTAACTAGAGTGGAAGAGGATAGGTTACCGGGATGAGTTGTCGTGTGTGCAGTAGCACCCGAGTCCATGTACCAGTCGACTCCACTGCCATAGTTGCTCGTCGACAGCGCCGAGTGTAGGGTGGCCAGGAAGGCGGGATCCCACGGGGCAGGTACCGGCAGCGGCGGCTGACCTCCACGGGTGGCGCCTGAGCAGGCGCACCGTAGCCACCGAGGGGTGGCGACGTGAGCAGAGCACCGTAGGGCTGGTAGGGGCACCAATGAAAGCCTGGTGGCCCATGGGGCGAGGACCAAGAAGAACCAGTGCAGGGGCCCGCCAGACGGGCATGTGATAAGCATGGACTACGCCCGTCTACGGGTTTTTCCCGGCGGCCCACAGCGGGGTCGGCTGCTGGTAGCGGGGCGACCCCCCGACGCCTGGCGCCTGCTGCTGGCGGCTGCCCCCGCCACCTTGCGACTATTGGAGAGGCGTGCGGGCACGGGCGGTGCGCGCAGCAGCGGATAGTAACTGGTGGGCGCGGGCGGCGTAGGCTGACATGGCGGGGTTGGAGGAGCAGAGTCGCCACAGGTAGTGCCGGCGGCGAGGGCGGTGTGCTGGACCCGCTGCTTCAACTTCGTCATTCGGCGCTCCTCAAGTTTGAGGTACGCAATGACGCACTGGAAAGTGGGCTGCGGCAGTAGGATGAGGTTGGACGCCGCGTTGCCGAAGTTCTCATTGAGACCGGCGGTGAGGGTGCTCAGCATGAGGTCATCAGAGACATTAGCACCAACGTCGCGAAGCTCGCCGGCGAGCATCTTGAGCCCCACACCGCACTTGTCGATGGTGGATTTGTCTTGGTGACAGTCGAAGTACTCATGTTGCAAGAAAACAAGGCGCTAAAGTTTGTTATCGGAGAAGAGTGTGTTGATCTTGGCCCACACGTCGCAAGCGTCGTCGTCCCCGGCGATGACCGTGTGGAAGATGTCCTTCGAGACCGTCTGGTAGAACCAACGGATGATCGTGGCCTTGATAGAGGACCACTCTGGATCGCCACGCATGTACGCGCTGTCCACGAAACCATCAATGTGCTTGGTGAGATAGTACTCGCGGAAGATGAGATTGAAGTAGGTCTTCCACGCGTAGTACGACGTGCTGGAGCTATCGAGACGAATAGGGACCCGGGCCTCAATATTGAGGTCATGGATGGCGGCGGCAGAGGGCTCGGGGCCGGCGAACGGGTTGGAAGAGGGGGTCGTGGATGAGCCGGGAGAGGATGGCCAGCACATGGCGGCGCGCGGGTGAGGGGCGGCGACTAGGGTTAGGGTTTGGTGGAGGAGGGGGAGATGAAGGAAATATGCCCTAGAGGCAATAATAAAGTTATTATTTATTTCCTTATATCATGATAAATGGTTATTATTCATGCAAGAATTGTATTAACCGGAAACTTAGTACATGTGTGAGTACATAGACAAATAGAGTGTCACTAGTATGCCTCTACTTGACTAGCTCACTGAATCAAAGATGGTTAAGTTTCCTAGCCATAGACATGAGTTGTCATTTGATTAACGGGACCACATCATTAGAGAATGATGTGATTGACTTGGCTCCTTCCGTTAGCTTAGCACTTGATCATTTTAGTTTACTGCTATTGCTTTCTTCATGACTTATACATGTTCCTATGACTATGAGATTATTCAACTCCCGATTACCGGAGGAACACTATTTGTGCTACCAAACGTCACAACGTAACTGGGTGATTATAAAGGTGCTCTACAGGTGTCTCCGATGGTACTTGTTGAGTTGGCATAGATCGAGATTAGGATTTGTCACTCCGATTGTCGGAGAGGTATCTTTGGGCCCTCTCGGTAATGCACATCACTATAAGCCTTGCAAGCAATGTAAATAATGAGTTAGTGGCAGAATGATGCATTACAGAACGAGTAAAGAGACTTGCCGGTAATAAGATTGAACTAGGTATTCAGATACAGACGATCGAATCTCGGGCAAGTAACATACTGATGACAAAGGGAACAACGTATATTGTTATGTGGTTCGACCGATAAAGATCTTCGTAGAATATGTAGGAGCCAATATGGGCATCCAGGTTCCGCTATTGGTTATTGACCAGAGAAGTGTCTCAGTCATCTCTACTCCTAATGGACGAGTTGGTGAATAGTCTCCATGGTTTATTTTCGCTGGTTTTTTCGTCTCTCCTCCCACCACCCCCTCCCACCCTGGTTCATCGGTTTATTTTTCTCTTCACTCTTCATTACAACTAGAACTTTCCTAACCTATAACAAATCACGGATCTAACTTCCTTAAATTATGCAAATCAATCGATTCCTTTTATTGGTTCAATTTGTCTTAGGAAACAAATAACAGATTTTCAGGAAACAAATAATACATTTTAATCTAACTTTCCTAACTTATCTAATTCAATTGATTTCTATTATTAGTGAAATTTGTTTTAGGAAACAAATAACAGACACGTCACAACTTTCCTCCCAATAAATAGTTTCTTAACATTTGCAAACTTTCCTAATCAGACACGTCACAAACCCCATTTGCATAGAAATCAGTTCAAAAATCACTACTTTCCTAATTTTTTTACCTTTCCTTGATAACAACCAATATTTCCTATCTTTTCCACCTATTGAAGGAAATCACCCCTCCATCGATATTAGCATTTTTTGGAATGAGATCTTCGGGTTATGATTTTTTTTGCGATTCTTTCCAATTGTGACCTCTCCTCCCACTCCGGCTCCTTCTCGCATAAACACCTCCACCACAGCCAGGTGACACCACCCCAGACCTCCTGCCTCTCCACACCTTCTCCGCCACCTCCTTCTCATACTCCATTAACAATCCCTCCGCCACATTTGTCCACGGCGGTGTCGAGGGCATGGCGCAGCCACGTACGAGCGGTAGAGCAGCACATAGCAGCAAGAAGCAGCACGCAGCAGGCGAGGCGAGCAGCCGATGGTGGAGGGCAGAGATGCGGCCGGCATGGATGAGGGGGTGGGCGGCAGAAGATGGCCATGACTGGAGGCGGCGCGAGGCAGGGGCGCGACAGCGGGGCGAGCGATGGGATAGGTGGCAGCAGATGGGGCGAGTGCAGCCAGCGAGAGTGTGGCGCGCGGCCAGGGTTTGTGTCGCATGGGGCATAGTGGTGCGATGGCTGCGGCAAGCGCGACGGCAGCGGCGGGCGCGACCGACGCGGTGTAGCACGGGCGTGGGCATGGAGAGGGAGTGGCCCCGCGGGTGTGGAAGAAGAGCGGCAGGCTCGGGCATGGGCGTGCATAGGAGCTGGCATGTGCCACGGGGTCAATCCGAGGAGCTCGGTGGCTACCCATGCAATGGCCATGGCGGATGGTGATTCTCGGCCACGGCAAAATACCTAACGAGAGCAAACAAGAGGAGAAACAGGGGAAAGGCAAGAGGAGATCATGGCGGTGTCAATGGCGCCCTTGGGGAAGACATGGGGGCTCGGGGCGGCGCGGATCGAACGACAATGTTGCGGTGGCCCAAGGTTGAGGAAGACGTCAGCGACGTCGATGCGGGGGTGCTGGACTTGATCTCGTTGGCGCAGATGAAGTAGCGAAGGCGTTCGGAGCTCCTTGACAAGCTCCTAGCCAGCAGGGAGGGCAATGGCCGTGTGGACGGGGTTGGTCATGGTGGCCGTGGCATCTGACTTCGTCCAGATTGACGGGATCGAGCAAGTGAGGAGGAGAAGTGGATTTGGGAGGGGCGTCGAGGAGGAGTGAGGCCATGGGGGCAGGGAAGGCAGGGCGTCACCCTTATCCATTCCCCTTCGATGCCAGCAAGGTGGTCGGGCGGGAGCCCGGCTCTGTAGCGACGCGGCTCGGGAACAGGAGAATACGACCGCGCGGGGACTGGATCGCTGAGCCGGTTCAGTGGCAAGGCCCAGGGGGCAGGGAGAATCCCCTTTTACATCGTCCTTTTGGTTTTTCAATGTATTCTAATGTGTTTCTCCTTTTTAACACAATTTTCTATTTATTCTTATCACCTAAATGATCTCTACTCCTAATGTCTCAGTTGGTAGTCTCCGTTCCGGGTATATTTTCGTCCCACCTCCCCTGGGTTTTTTTCGTCCTCCTTCCCACCTCCCAATTTCTTGTAGGTGCTTCTCAAGCTGGAGGACAACATATTAGTCAAGACATTAGGGATCCTCATTGATGTTTTATCTCTCGTCTGCACTTATTTTGTTTGCTCCAATTCTATATATTCTCACGAGTAGATGAGATGTAAGCATGTGCAATGTAGTTCCTTTTTCTACATATGGTGATTGATTTCTTCTTTGGTAACCCAACTAACGGATGGTAATCAAACTTCAAATACCAAAACCAAACGTACAAGACAACAATCAATTCATGTATCACAATCAGATTCTTCTTTAGCACCCAGCTTAACTCACAGATGGTAATCAATCTCCAAATAAAGAAAACAATCACCGTCGTTTACCTCTCGCCAATGTTACATAAAAATGAGAATTTAGATGTATTCTTTGTCATGGAGCTGTGGCTGGCCGATTACATGAAATTAATTCCCTCAGTTGTGGTGGCAAATATAATACACATAATCCATATTGTTATGCACTAGCGCGTGTGCGTGTGAAATAGATGGATTATGGTCCCGTACCCAATAAGATGGATATGTGTGTGTGTTAGAGAGAGAGAGAGGGAGAGGGGGAGAGAGTGAGGAAGAGGGGGGGAGAGGGTGTGTGTGTGAGAATTTGATGGTAAAAAAGGTCGTCAATGTCACTTAATATGTATGAGAATATTAAATGTAATATTAATATAATTGATATTGAACTCTTAAAGTTAATGTGACCCCGTTGCAACGCACGGGCGTTCTTCTAGTGTCTACATAGTTCTCGAACTTGTAGGGTCCGCATGCTTAACGTTCGTTGACGATATAGTATTTATGAGTTATGTATGTTGGTAACCAAATGTTGTTTGGAGTTCCGGATAAGATCACGGACATAACGAGGAACTCCGGAATGGTCCGGAGATAAAGTTTGATATAAGGGATAATAGTGTTTGGTCTCCGGAAGGGTTCCGGAATTCACCGGAAGGGGTTCCGGATGTTTCCCGAAATGTTTGGGTACAAGAACACTTTATTTGGGCCAAAGGGGAAAGCCCACAAGGTTTGGGGAAAGCGCAAAAGGAAGTTTTGTGGAGTCCAGGGGCCAGACGCCAGACGTCTGACCCTGCAGTCCGAGAAGGACTCTTGCCTTTCGGGTGAAACCAACTTTGTGGAGGCTTTTACTCCAAGTTTCGACCCCAATGCTCAACATATAAATCGAGGGGTAGGGCTAGCACCCAAGACACATCAAGAAACACCAAGCCGTGTGCCGACAACCCCGTCCCCTCTAGTTTATCCTCCGTAATAATTTTCGTAGTGCTTAGGCGAAGCGGAGATTGCTCTTCACCAACACCGTCACCATGCTGTCGTGCTACCGAAACTCATATACTACTTCGCCCCTCTTGCTAGATCAAGAAGGCGAGGACGTCATCGAGCTGAACGTGTGCTGAAGGCAGAGGTGCTGTACGTTCGGTACTTAATCGGGACAGATCGTGAAGGTGTACGACTACATCAACCGCATTGATAAATGCTTCCGCTTTCGGTCTATGAGGGTACGTAGACATACTCTCCCCTCTCGTTGCTATGCATCACCATGATCTTGCGTGTGCGTAGGATTTTTTTTTTTAAATTACTATGTTCCCCAACAGTGGCAAATGAGCCAGGTTTATGCGTAGATGTTATATGCATGAGTAGAACCCAAGTGAGTTGTGGGCGATACAAGTCATAGTGCTTACCAGCATCTCATACTTTGCTTCAGCGGTATTGTTGGATGAAGCGGCCTGGACCGACATTACACGTATGCTTACACAAGACTGGTTCTACCGACGTGCTTTGCACACAGGTGGCTGGCGGTGTCAGTTTATCCATCTTTAGTTGAACCAAGTGTGGCTACGCCCGGTCCTTGAGAAGGTTAAAACAACACTAACTTGACGAACTATCGTTGTGGTTTTGATGCGTAGGTAAGAACGGTTCTTGCTCGGCCTGTAGCAACCACGTAAAACTTGCAACAACAAAGTAGAGGACGTCTAACTTGTTTTTGCACGGCATGTTGTGATGTGATATGGTCAAAACATGATGCTATATTTATTGTATGAGATGATCATGTTTT
Organism: Triticum dicoccoides; assembly: GCF_002162155.2. NCBI lineage: Eukaryota > Viridiplantae > Streptophyta > Magnoliopsida > Poales > Poaceae > Triticum > Triticum dicoccoides. The sequence goes on from NC_041380.1 coordinate 80,294,673, forward strand.
GTAACGGAGTTATCGGCAACTGGCAGGAGCCATATGGTTGTCACTTTATTGTATGCAATGCAATCGCCCTGTAATTGCTTTACTTTATCACTAAGCAGTAGCGATAGTCGTAGAAGCAATAATTAGCGAGATGACAATGATGCTACGATGGAGATCAAGGTGTCGCGCCGGTGATGATGGTGATCATGACGGTGCTTTGGATATGGAGATCAAAGGCACAAGATGATGATGGCCATATCATATCAGTTATATTGATTGCATGTAATGTTTATCCTTTATGCATCTTATTTTGGTTTGTTTGATGGTAGCATTATAAGATGATCTCTCACTAAATTTCAAGGTAAAAGTGTTCTCCCTGAGCATGCACCATTGCCGAAGTTCGTCGTGCCGAGACACCACGTGATGATCGGGTGTGATAAGCTCAACGTTCATCTACAACGGGTGTAAGACAGTTTTACACACACAGAATACTCGGGTTAAACTTGACGAGCCTAGCATATGCAGATATGGCCTCGGAACACTAGAAACTGAAAGGTCGAGCATGAATCATATAGTAGATATGATCAACATAGTGATGTTCACCATTGAAAACTACTCCATCTCACGTGATGATCGAACATGGTTGAGTTGATTTGGATCACTTGATCATTTAGATGACTATAGGGATGTCTATCTAAGTGGGAGTTTCTTAAGTAATATGATTAATTGAACTTAAATTTATCATGAACTTAGTCCTGATAGTATTTGCATATCTATGTTGTAGATCAATAGCTTGCAATTTAGCTCCCCGTTTATTTTTGATATGTTCCTAGAGAAAAATAAGTTGAAAGATGTTAGTAGCAATGATGTAGACTAGCTTCGTGATCTGAGGGTTATCCTCATTGCTGCACAGAAGTATTATGTCCTTGATGCACCGCTAGGGGACGGACCTATTGCAGGAGCAGATACATATGTTATGAATGTTTGACAAAGCTCGGTATGATGACTATTTGATAGTTTAGTGCACATGCTTTACGGCTTAGAACCAGGACGTCAAAAACGTTTTGAAACGCCACGGAACATATAAGATGTTCTAAGAGTTGAAATTGGTATTTCAGACTCATGCCCGAGTCGAGAGGTATGAGACCTCTGACAAGTACTTTGCCTACAATATGGAGGAGAATAGCTCAACCAGTGAGCATGTGCTCAGATTGTCTGAGTACTACAATCAGTTGAATCATGTGGGAGTTAATCTTCCAGATAAGATAGTGATTGACAGAGTTCTCTAGTCACTATCACCAAGTTACTAGAACTTCATGATGAACTGTAATATGCAAGGGACAACAGAAACGATTCCCAAGCTCTTCGTGATGCTGAAATCGACGAAGGTAGAAATCAAGAAAAGCATCAAGTGTTGATGGTTCACAAGACCACTAGTTTCAAGTAAAAGAGCAATGGAAGAAAGGGAGCTTCAAGAATAATGGCAAGCAAATTACCACTCCCATGAAGAAGCCCAAAGCTAGACCCAAGCCTGAAACTGAGTGCTTCTACTGCAAAGGAAATGGTCACTAGAAGTGGAACTGCCCTAGATACTTGGCGAATAAGAAGGATGGCAAAGTGAACAAAGGTATATTTCATGTACATGTTATTGATGTGTACTTTACTAGTGTCTATAGCAAACCCCTCGGTATTTGATACTGGTTCAGTTGCTAAGATTAGTAACTCGAAACGGGAGTTGCAGAATGAACAGAGGCTAGTTAAGAGTGAAGTGACGATGTGTGTTGGAAGCGGTTCCAAAATTGATATGATCATCATCGCACACTCCCTATACTTTCGGGATTAGTGTTGAACCTAAAATAAATCAAGAATGAATATGAATGGATCATGTTTATTGCAATATTGTTATTCATTTAAGTTAAAGAATAATTGTTGTTCTATTTACATGAATAAAACCCTCTATGGTCATACACTCAATATAAATGGTTTATTGAATCTCGATCATAGTGTTACACATATTCATAATATTGAAGCCAAAATATGCAATGTTAAGAATGATAGTGCAACTTATTTGTGGCACTGTCATTTAGGTCATATTGGTGTAAAGCACATGAAGAAACTCCATGCTGATGGGATTTTGGAATCACTTGATTATGAATCACTTGATGCTTGCGAACCATGCCTCTTGGGCAAGATGACTAACACTCCGTTCTCCGGAACAATGGAGCGAGCAACTGACTTATTGGAAATAATACATAGTGATGTATGTGGTCCGATGAGTGTTGAGGCTCGCGGCGGGTATCGTTATTTTCTGACCTTCACAGATGATTTGAGCAGATATGGCTATATCTACTTGATGAAACATAAGTCTGAAACATTTGAAAAGTTCAAAGAATTTCAGAGTGAAGTGGAAAATCATCGTAACAAGAAAATAAAGTTTCTGCGATCTGATTGTGGAGGAGAATATTTGAGTTAAGAGTTTGTTCTTCATTTGAAACAATGCATAATAGTTTCGCAACTCACGCCACCTGGAACACCACAGCGTAATGGTGTGTCCGAACATCATAACCGTACTTTATTAGATATGGTGCGATCTATGATGTCTCTTACCGATTTATCACTATCATGTTGGGGTTATGCATTAGAGACAGCTGCATTCACGTTAAATAGGGCACCATCTAAATCCGTTGAGATGACACCATATGAACTATGGTTTGTCTAGAAACCTAAGCTGTCGTTTCTTAAAGCTTGGGACTGCGATGCTTATGTGAAAAAGTTTCAACCTGATAAGCTCGAACCCAAATCGGAGAAATGTGTATTCATAGAATACCCAAAGGAAACTGTTGGCTACACCTTCTATCACGGATCCAAAGGCAAGATCTTAGTTGCTAAAAGTGGATCCTTTCTAGAGAAGGAGTTTCTCTCGAAAGAAGTGAGTGGGAGGAATGTAGAACTTGATGAGGTAATTGTACCTTCTCCCGAATTGGAAACTAGTTCATCACAGAAATCAGTTCTAGTGATCTCTACACCAATTAGTGAGGAAGCTAATGATGATGATAATGAAACTTCAAATCAAGTTACTACTGAACCTCGTAGGTCAACCAGAGTACGGTCCGCACCAGAGTGGTACGGTAATCCTGTTCTGGAAGTCATGTTACTAGACCATGGCGAACCTACGAACTATGAGGAAGCGATGATGAGTCCAGATTCCACAAAATGGCTTCAGGCCATAAAATCTGAGATGGGATCCATGTATGAGAACAAAGTATGGACTTTGATTGACTTTCCCGATGATCGGTGAGTCATTAAGAATAAATGGATTTTCAAGAGGAAGACGGACACTGATAGTAGTGTTACTACCTACAAAGCTCGAATTGTCGCAAAAGGTTTTCGACGAGTTCAAGATGTTGACTATGATGAGATTTTCTCACTCATAGCGATGTTTAAATCTGTCCAAATCATGTTAGCAATTGCCACATTTTATGAAATCTGGCAAATGGATGACAAAACTGCATTCCTTAATGTATTTCTTAAAGAAGAGTTGTATATGATGCAACAAGAAGGTTTTGTCGATCCTAAAGGTGCTAACAAAGTGAGCAAGCCCAGCGATCCATCTATGGACTGGTGCAAGCATCTTGGAGTTGGAATATATGCTTTGATAAAGTGATCAAAGCATATGGTTTTATACAGACTTGCGGTGAAGCATGTATTTACAAGAAAGTGAGTGGGCGCACTACAGCATTTCTGATAAGTATATGTGAATGACATATTGTTGATCGGAAATAATGGAGAATTTTCTGGAAAGCATAAAGGAGTGTTTCAAAAGAGTTTTTCAAAGAAAGACCTCGATGAAGCTGCTTACACATTGAGCATCAAGATCTATAGACATATATCAAGATGCTTGATAAGTTTTTTTTAATGAGTACATATCTTGACAAGATTTTGAAGTAGTTCAAAATGGAACCGTCAAAGAAGGAGTTCTTGCCTGTGTTGCAAGGTGTAAAGTTGAGTAAAGACTCAAAACCTGACCACAGCAGAAAATAGAAAGAGAATGAAATGTCATTCCCTATGCCTCAGTCATAGGTTCTATAAAGTATGCTATGCTTTTTACCAGTCCTATTGTATACCTTAGCATCTTTCTTGCAAGGGAGTACAATAGTGATCTAGGAATAGATCACTAGACAACGGTCAAAATTATCCTTAGAGGACTAAGGAAATATTTATCGGTTATAGAGGTGATAAAGGAGTTCATCGTAAAGAGTTACATCGATGCAAGCTTTTTACATGGATATAGATGACTCTAAGTCTCGATCTGGATACATATTGAAAGTGGGAGCAATTAGCTAGAGTAGCTCCGTGCAGAGTATTGTAGATATAGAAATTTGCGAAATACATACGGATCTGAATGTTGCAGACCCGTAGACTAAACTTCTCTCACAAGAAAAATATGATCACTCTTTGGGTGTTAATCACATAGCGATGTGAACTAGATTATTGACTCTAGTAAACCTTTTGGGTATTAGTCACATGGAGATGTGAACTAATCACATAAAGATGTGAACTAGATTATTGACTCTAGTGCAAGTGGGAGACTGAAGGAAATATGCCCTAGAGGCAATAATAAAGTTAATATTTATTTCCTTATATCATGATAAATGTTTATTATTCATGCTAGAATTGTATTAACCAGAAACTTAGTACATGTGTGAATACATAGACAAACAGAGTGTCACTAGTATGCCTCTACTTAACTAGCTCGTTGAATCAATGATGGTTATGTTTCCTAACCATAGACATGATTTGTCATTTGATTAACGGGATCACATCATCAGACAATGATGCGATTGACTTGACCCATTCTGTTAGCTTAGCACTTGATCGTTTTAGTTTACTGCTATAGCTTTCTTCATGACTTATACATGTTCCTATGACTATAAGATTATGCAACTCCCGATTATCGGAGGAACACTATGTGTGCTACCAAACGTCACAACGTAACTGGGTGATTATAAAGGTGCTCTACAGGTGTCTCCGATGGTACTTGTTAAGTTGGCATAGATCGAGATTAGGATTTGTCACTTCGATTGTCGGAGAGGTATCTCTGGGCCCTCTCGGTAAAGCACATCACTATAAGCCTTGCAAGCAATGTAACTAATGAGTTAGTTGCGGGATGATGCATTATGCAACGAGTAAAGAGACTTGCCGGTAACAAGATTGAACTAGGTATTCAGATACCGACGATCGAATCTCGGGAAAGTAACATATCGATGACAAAGGGAACAACGTATATTGTTATGCGGTTCGACCAATAAAGATCTTCGTAGAATATGTAGGAGCCAATATGGGCATCCAGGTTCCGCTATTGGTTATTGACTAGAGAAGTGTCTCGGTCATGTCTACATAGTTCTCGAACCCGTAGGGTCCGCAAACTTAACGTTCGTTGACGATATAGTATTTATGAGTTATGTATGTTGGTAACCAAATGTTGTTCGGAGTTTCGGATAAGATCACAGACATAACAAGGAACTCCGAAATGGTCCAGAGATAAAGTTTGATATATGGGATAATAGTGTTTGGTCCCCGGAAGGGGTTCCGGATGTTCCCCGAAATGTTTGGGTACGAGAACACTTTATTTGGGCCAAAGGGGAAAGCCCACAAGATTTTTGGAAAGGGCAAAAGGAAGTTTTGCGGAGTCCAGGGGCCAGATGCCAGGGTCCCTGGCGTCTGGCCCTGAAGTCCGATAAGGATTCTTGCCTTTCGGGTGAAACCGTCTTTGTGGAGGTTTTTACTCCAAGTTTCGACCCGAAGGCTCAACATATAAATAGAGGGGTAGGGCTAGCACCCAAGACACATCAAGAAACACCAAGCCGTGTGTCGGCAACCCCGTCCCCTCTAGTTTATCCTCCGTAATAGTTTTCGTAGTGCTTAGGCGAAGCCCTGCGGAGATTGCTCTTCACCAACACCGTCACCACGCCGTCGTGCTGTCGGAACTCATATACTACTTCGCCCCTCTTGCTGGATCAAGAAGGCTAGGACGTCATCGAGCTGAACATGTGCTGAACACGGAGGTGCCATACGTTTGGTACTTAATCGGGACAGATCATAAAGGTGTACGACTACATCAACCGCGTTGATAAACGCTTCCGCTTTCGGTCTACGAGGGTACGTAGACATACTTGATACGTCTCCAATGTATCTATAATTTTTGATTGCTCCATGCTATATTATCTACTGTTTTCGACATTATTGGGCTTTATTATCCACTTTTATATTATTTTTGGGACTAACCTATTAACCGGAGGCCCAGCCCAGAATTGCTGTTTTTGCCTATTTTAGGGTTTCGAAGAAAAGGAATATCAAACGGAGTCCAAACGGAATGAAACCTTCGGGAACGTGATTTTCTCACCGAACATGATCCAGGAGACTTGGACCCTACGTCAAGAAACAAAGGAGGAGGCCACGAGGTAGGGGCGCGCCTACCCCCCCAAGCGCGCCCTCCACCCTTGTGGGCCCCCTGTTGCTCTACCAACTTACTCCTTCCTCCTATATATACCTACGTACCCCCAAACGGTCAGATACGGAGCCAAAAACCTAATTCCACCACCGCAACCTTCTGTATCCATGATATCCCATCTTGGGGCCTGTTTCGGAGCTCCGTCGGAGGGGGCATCCATCACGGCGGGCTTCTACATCAACACCATAGCCTCTCCGATGAAGTGTGAGTAGTTTACCTCAGACCTTCGGGTCCATAGTTATTAGCTAGATGGCTTCTTCTCTCTTTTTGGATCTCAATACAATGTTCTCCCTCTCTCTTGTGGAGATCTATTCGATGTAATCTTCTTTTTGCGGTGTGTTTGTTGAGAACGATGAATTGTAGGTTTATGATCAAGATTATCTATGAACAATATTTGAAACTTCTCTGAATTCTTTTATGTATGATTGGTTATCTTTGCAAGTCTCTTTGAATTATCAGTTTGGTTTGGCCTACTAGATTGATCTTTCTTGGAATGGGAGAAGTGCTTAGCTTTGGGTTCAGTCTTGCGGTGTCCTTTCTCAGTGACAGTAGGAGCAGCAAGGCACGTATTGTATTGTTGTCATCAAGGATAACAAGATGGGGTTTTTATCATATTGCATGAATTTATTCCTCTACATCATGTCATCTTGCTTAAGGCGTTACTCTGTTTTCATGAACTTAATACTCTAGATGCATGCTGGATAGCGGTCGATGGGTGGAGTAATAGTAGTAAATGCAGGCAGGAGTCGGTCTACTTGTCTCGGACGTGATGCCTATATACATAATCATACCTAGATATTCTCGTAACTATGCTCAATTCTATCAATTGCTCAAACAGTAATTCGTTCACCCACCGTAAAATACTTATACTCTTGAGAGAAGTCACTAGTGAAACCTATGGCCCCCGGGTCTATCTTCATCATATTAATCTTTCAATACTTAGTTATTTCCTTTGCTTTTTACTTTGCTTTTATTTTACTTTGCATATTTATCATAAAAATACCAAAAATATTATCTTTCATATCTATCAGATCTCGCTCTCATAAGTGACCGTGAAAGGATTGACAACCCCTTATCGTGTTGGTTGCGAGGAGTTATTTGTTTTGTGCAGGTACTAGGGACGCGCGCGCAACCTCCTACTGGATTGATACCTTGGTTCTCAAAAACTGAGGGAAATATTTACGCTACTTTGCTGCATCATCCTTTCCTCTTCAAGGAAATCCAACGCAGTGCTCAAGAGGTAGCAATACTCTCCCCTCTCGTTGCTATGCATCACCGTGATCTTGCGTGTGCGTAGGATTTTTTTTGAAATTACTACGTTCCCCAACAGGAGAAGGGGGCGGTATCGGCCGGCGGAGGCGGCTGCAGCGGGTGGGCGGCGACTACGGCAGGTGAAGGCAGCGGGGCGGCGACGACACGGCGCGGGAGGAGGCGCGGGCGCGGCAGCGGGATAGGGCGGCGCGAGTGCGAGCGCGGCAGAGAGCGGAAGCGGGCAGCACGGGGCAGCGGTGGCGTGGGGTGGGAGAGGCACGGCAGAGAGCGGAAGCGGGCAGCACGGGGCGACGGTGGCGCGGGGTGGGAGAGGCGCGGCAGTAGTGGGGTGTGGCGGAGGTGGGGAGCGGCGGCGGCGGCGTAGGGGAGAGGCGCGGCGGCGGCTTCGCCCTAGGTCAGGATCTTCAGAGATGATACCATGTAGACAGGAAACATTGCAATACAATTGACGTTGTATTTATAGGGTGCTGGTGCACGTATATATAATTATAAGAGAAGACCTCTACCTCAATTATACAAGACTAGGAGGTAGGCCACAAGTCCAATATACATGCAACACAAAATACAACTCAACATTTAGGCCGATATTTACTACGAGAGAAATGTCACATATTTTTATATAATGAACAATATCATATATCCTAACAGGTCATTTATGGAGAATAATTGTCAGCAAGTGATCTATAGGTAAGCCTAAAACATGATGCCAATTTATTAAAATTAGGATGTGATTCGCTGTACTAAAAAGCATGATGCCAGTCACTTTGACTAAAAACGATCCACGTATCTAGAAGCTAACCAATGAATATACATTGCCTATGAGCTTATCTTTTCCTAATAATAAAGCGACTATCGCTTCTGCCCGTTAACTCACCGTTGTGGCGTTTTTGCAAAAACCACCCTGTGGTTTTCTATAGTTGAACCCGTGGTCCCTGTGTAAGTGGCTGACCTGAGAAAACATTTCAATTTTACAAAGAAGATCCTATAGTTTGTTATATTAAACCCGCAGTCCATATGTCTGGTTTTATTTGCAAAATTGACAAATTTGACCTAGGGATGAAATCAAATCACAGAATAAACTGCCCGTGAAAGTATTTCACATGGCTGACCTTTTTGTGTGACGTCCAACACGAAGGCGCCACACTACACTGTGCAAGGCCTCACAGATAGGCGCTACACACCTTGCCAGCGTCGCACCCGCGTGATCCGAAAATTATTAAGTTAGTGTGAAGCGCTTGAGAGCTAGGCACCACACTATACAGTGTAGCGCCTAGCTTCTAGGCGTTGCACTAGCGGTTGCTTCATTTTGTAGTGCAACCACTAGTGCAGCGCCTGAGAGCTAGGCGCCACACTATACAGTGCAGCGCCTACCTCTTAGGCTCTGCACGATGACTTAGCAACTTTTAGGCAATCTGAGGTGCAACGCTGGCCAGGCGTGTAGCGCCTATCTGTGAGGCATTGCACAGTGTAGTGTGACACCTTCGTGTAGGGCATCACACAAAAAGGTCAGCCGCGTGAAATAGTTTCATGGGCAGTTCATTCCGTGATTTGATTTCGTCCACAGGTCAAATTTGTCAAATTTGCCGGTTTTATTAATCAGGGTCGGGTCAATGCGATGGCGCATTGCAGAATGGCGGTGGCAGCTGGAGCTTGCAGGGGCCGGATCCATGCGTGGTAGGGGCTGGGGAGGCGGACCCGGAGGCAGGCGGCATGGCGGGAATCGCCGGTGACGACGAGGAAGGCTGGAGCGCGGCTTCCCGGGTGGGTTCATGGGATCCACGGCTATTGGGCAGAGAGGAGACAAGGAGGCGTGGGAGAGAAGAAGGGAGAAAGGAAGAGCGGTGCGGCGACCTAGGCAGGAGCTCGCCGGAGCCGGGCAATGGCGGACGGGCGCGGGAGACGGAGGGATCCCATGCAGCGGCTCGAAGTCCTTGCTGGTGGCGTCGACGGCTAGGCGTGCGACGACACAGAGCCCTCCCGTTGCTACAGCGTCCGGTGGAGTGCCCTGAGGGCGCGGATGCTGCTGCTACACCAGCACCACCAGCCCAAGTCAGCCTCCTCCACCTCGTTCGGTAGCGCTACTCCCGTCTCGCACCATGCTGCCTTACTTATGCCCCTTTGGATTGGAGAGCATGTGCTCTCAACTCTGTTGGGCCAGCTGTGCTCTGTTGCATGCGAACAAGGGAGAAGAGTGAGCTTGTTGATTCTTCTTACCTGTAGCTCCAACACGAAAGCCAGCCAATCGACTCTTGATAGCAGAACACAAGCAATACAAGTAAACAGAATTCTAAGACAGCCAAGGTGGATGATTGTAGCGGAAGTAATTACTGAAGAAATGTTTACGCAAAGAACATTCATTTTCACATCACTTGGGTGCTGGTTCAGGCTGATGTGTGCATCTCCAAACGAAGAAGAAGCAGATATCCACTAAGAAGAAACTCATCTGAGTTCTCAAGTTCAAATCAAATTGGCCAGCTACGTTTCAAAGGTAACATCTATATAATACCTAAGATGATGGTTTGATGTGTATATTAGAAGAAATCGCACACAATAGATGCAGTTAGTATTTTGAAATCAAGGTAGAAGTGTTTTGTCATAAGCTTTCAAATGGTACCTATTTTGGTCAATTTGAATTCAATTTTAAAAATACAACAAGAACAGGATGTTGTCTGTTAGTTTTAACCATGTGCAGAGTTCTGTTTAGCATCAATATATCTATTTCGAGATAGAAATAATTTTGGGCTCATCATGTTTCTAGTATGAGATGTGTTTGGGCAATAAATTGCATCCCCTATGCCAAGCCTACCGATTTCACTAAAGCAACAAGTAGGGGATCACCTTGATGCATATCGCCATCACATTCAGACCCAAAGATCTGGGAGCTGCAGTCTAGGCATGATTAACTGGGCAGTGCCAAAGTGAAGCTTCCGGATGGTGGTGACAACAATGGTGGCTGTAGGCGACGGGGCTAGCAGCGTTTCACGGTAGGGCGCGTGGCCAGTGCTTGTGGCGGTTGTGGATGATGAAGTACCGGACCTGCAATGGATGACCATCCGCAAGATCTACATCATCATCTTTGGGTCAGTTCGCCATGAAGGCCATTCTACGAACGAGGTTGTTCAAATATTATGTTTTCTGATTATTTGCACATGTGACTATTAGTGCTGATGCTACAACCGAAGCCTAGAAATTTCTACTCACCATGCACGACCAAATATGGTGCTGAGACTTCACATCTAGCTTGCACACATTAGTAGCAATTTCTACACATGTTTGAAACGAGTGATTCACAGTTTCTAGAGTGATGTTTTGAGGTCTATTAAGTGTTACTGTCTTCTTTAATATTAGGTCCCCTAATCTTCATTTTAGTTGCTCTCCTCGAAGACATGATCACATTTAAAAAAAAGGGAAGGCAAGTCACATTTATAAATGTTATTGAAGTCTGGCATGGTTTTCTTTTCATAAATGGATGATCTACTCTACTCCGTTGCACCTTATGTTCTCTTGTGATATCTGGAGATTTTGTTGGATGTTCTTCCAATTACCGAATCTGGAGCTAAGTGTGTACTGTTTACTCATATTGTTAACCCAGGTAAATATGAGATCCCTGAGTTTTGTGGCGGCACGGAGCCACGGAGCGTTTCTTCCCTGCGTCACCCCACCACACCTTAATAATAACTCATTTGAAGGTTAGTCAAACATTCTCAATTATGATGACGCCACAGATCTTCGTATGTTGTATGTGGACGAACTACAAATAGATTAAGTCTTGTTCACGTCCCTCCTCGATCATGTATAGTTGTACTTCTATTCTACGATTTCAACTCTGCACTCCATTCCGCATCCTGAATATTCAGAGTCTCGAGTTTGCATGAGTCTCAATTTGATTAAATGAACAGGTCAGTAAGATAGATTTTTGGTCAAGGATAGGTTGAACAGGTCTGTAGATGCTTAACAATGTTGTTCTTTTGACTTTGAGTATGGATAGCATGTCGTGTCAACCTTCGGTCAAAATTAGAAGATGCTTGATTGAACTCATTGCTCAATGCACTGACACCAATCTCATGTTTAGGATGTTTGTGCTCATTTGGGCATGATCAATGTACACTGAAAGTTTTGAGTCCAACAATCCACCTTCCAAAACATCTAGGCAGAAACTAAAGCATATTGAGATGTAGCATAGAAATCTTCAAAGTAGTATGCTATCTTTTTGTGATGGTATAATTTACAAGGCTGTTCCAGGCAAATCAATCCGTCGAATATCTGTTTTCCCTTCATTGATTTTTACATACAAGGAGATCACACAGAATCACCCTCAAACTGACAAATCTTACATTTTAGGAGCCCACTGACACTCTTGCTAACGCCCAGCTGCAGCAAGAACGACACCGGTGGCAAGAAGGAGCGATGGGGATACCAGCCGTCAAGAGCGACGAAGGATGGCGGTGGTCGGTGTCCACAGGTGATGCACGCCCTAACGCTGAGCAAGCCTCAGGAGGTGGCACAACCGCGTTGCCGACTTGCCGGTGAAGCAAAAAGAATAAGGTTGATGGGAATGGGAAGAGGCTAGCAATGGCAAAAGGGATAGAAATATTTTTAAAATTTTAGTGGCATTTTGAGAGAATACCTAGCAAAGACAAAGGGAAGAGAGCTTTGGATCGCATAAGAGTATTAGTGCTCATTGTTAAGTGTGTATAGAATATTAGATTTTGCATCAAATTTTATTATGCTCTAAAGTTCATCCCACCTTGATTTTTTTCGCCCTCCGCCACCGATGTCAGTAGCTATGATATTCTATATAGTACATCTATTCCTCTCTTATAAGTGAAGAGCGATAGAGGAATGACGATGGCGACGCGCTCCCGCGACCCCGATGGCGACGCGCCGCCCGCGGCCATGGCCCAGCCGCTTGTGCCCCTGGCTAGCTCCGCCCCGGCCGCCGGCGCTGCAGCGCTTTCCCCTACCACCCCTGCATCTCTGGTCGGGGACTCGCGCCCCCCGCTCCCCCCGCCCCTCGTCGTTCCTGCCATGGTGGTGGCGCCACTACGCTGGGCCGATGTGGCGGAGGATGATGACGCTGTTGCCGGCCGCCCCATCGTCCGGCGATATCCGCCGGCTCATAGAGCGGCGCCTCGCTCGGGGATGGTGGCCTCGCCGTGGCACGGGTGTCCGTCCCCCCCCCCCATCGGCTCGTCGGCTCTCCCCGCTCCCCCTCCTGCC
>NC_041380.1:80307883-80338589 GCF_002162155.2 Triticum dicoccoides
TCCTGCCGACTCCGTGCAAAAGGGACGCACTTGGGTCCAGGACCGCTCACCGCCGCCGCGCTCCAACGTGGGGCGTCGTCGCGGGGCGGTCCGACTGGGCCATGCCCGGCGCTCTTGGCGGCCCGCCACGGCCGCCGTCCTGCCCGCCGCTCCCTTGTCGTCGGCTGCTTCGTCGATGTTCGCCCGTAAATCCCCATTCTGCCCGTTCATCACTGCGTTCGGGTCCTCGTCGCTTCGGTTCTCCCCCAGCCATTCCCTGCGACGCCCTTGGCTCCCCCTTGCCCCTACGCTGATGCCGGCACCGGCCGTGGCGGTGGCCGCAGCTTCAGGGGAAACCCTAGGTGTTGTTGCCCCACATCGTAGGCTGGGCCGCGTGGCTGTGGGCCTCGGGGCTTCTAGGTCTGGTGTTGGGCCATCTACGGGTGTGGCTCCGCCTACGGGCCAGCCCAATTTGGCTTGGTCCGAGGCCGGGCCGGCCTGCCTTGCCATCCGGCCTATTTGGCCGCCGTCTGGGTTCCCTCGGCCGCCCAGTTCGTCCCCTACCGCCCCAGTTCCAACCCTAACCCTCGTCCCATCCATCCCCGCCGCCGGTGCCGTTCGCCACCTCTCCCCACCGCCGCCCTCTGCCGGCATGCCCTGGGACTGGAATGATGCGGGGCCGCGCCCCAAGCGCCACGCTGACAAGCGCTGGCCCGATGCCTCCCGCATAGATGACCGGCGTGACCCATCCCGACCCTCCCCCGATGCTCTCCGGCACGAGGCCGACCTCTGCCGGCAACTCTCTGGCCACGGAGACCATCGGTCTCCTCCCTGCGATGCTCGCCCGTCCCCCTCTCACCGTTCGCCCGGCCGGTCGGACCACTGTAGCCGGTCCTGGATGCCGCCTCCACCAGCTGACTGGCGCGACCAGCGCCGCCGTTCGCCCTCCCCGGTGCGCAGGCGGGACACCAGCCGATCCCCGGCGGGCAGCGGTCGCCCTCGGTCCCCTGACCGCATCTAGCCCTCTGCCCCGCAAGGCCCTCCGCCCCCTCTGTCCAGACGCGCTGATACCAGCCCCCGCGAGGGGAACCGAGCTTCCCCCCGTTGGCAATGGTGCTGGCCGCGGCCAGCCGGGCGGCAAGCATAAAAAGAAGAGGGGCTTGGGGCGTACCAATGTCTCGGCCCCGTCCATTGGCTCCTCTCTGGACCGGGCAACATCTACAACAACTGTGCTTCTCCCTGATGACTGCATCTCCGACCTCGTCAAGTGCTTCAACTATGGCCTCTTCAGCCACTTCCAGGTGGCATGTACGTGGCCCCAGGGCTGCTACCTCTGCTCGGATCCGGACCACCCGGCGATCCTTTGCCCCGACCGCCCGGTGGCGGAGGAGTTGATGATGTACGGGCATGGGATTGAGGGCCTTGGCTTCTTCCACATCGAGGTGCCTGACATCCCTCCCCCTCACCATCGCTCCTCGCGATTGTCACCGTGAGGGACAGGGTCGCCTCACCAGAGATGATAGAGGCCGAGCTCAACCACCTCTGTGTTGGGGAATGTAGTAATTTCAAAATATTCCTACGCACACGCAAGATCATGGTGATGCATAGCAACGAGAGGGGACAGTATCGTCTACGTACCCTCGTAGACCGTAAGCGGAAGCGTTATGAGAACGCGGTTCATGTAGTCGTACATCTATCGAACGTATGGCACCTCCGAGTTCAGCACACGTTCAGCTCGATGACGTCCCACGAACTCCGATCCAGCAGAGCTTCATGGGAGAGTTCCGTCAGCACGACGGCATGATGACGGTGATGATGTTGCTACCAATGCAGGGCTTCGCTTAAGCACCGCTACAATATGATCGAGGTGGATTATGGTGGAGGGGGGCACTGCACATGGCTTGGAACAATCAACTTGTGTGTCCTAGGGTGCCCCCTATCCCCGTGTATAAAGGAGCAAGGGGGAAGGTCGGTCGGCCCTTGCAGGGCGTGCCAGGAGGAGGAGTCCTCCTCCTAGTAGGAGTAGGAATCCCCTTTCCTACTCCTACTAGGAGGGGGAAAGGAAGGAGGAGAGGGAGAAGGAAGGAGAGGGAGGAAAGGAGGAAAGGGGGGCCGGCCCCCTAGTCCAATTCGGTTTCGGCTAGGGGGCCGCACCCCCTGCCCTGTCCTACCTCCTCTCTTCCACCACTTGGCCCATGAGGCCCAATACTTCTTCCCTCGTATTCCCGTAACTCCCTGGTACTCCGAAAAATACCCAAATCACTCGGAACCTTTTTGATGTCCGAATATAGTCGTCCAATATATCGATCTTTACGTCTCGACCATTTCGAGACTCCTCGTCATGTCCCCGATCTCATCCGGGACTCCGAACTACCTTCGGTACATCAAATCACATAAACTCATAATACTGATCGTCACCAAACGTTAAGCGTGTGGACCCTACGGGTTCGAGAACTATATAGACATGACCGAGACACGTCTTCGGTCAATAACCAATAGCGACACCTGGATGTTCATATTGGCTCCTACATATTCTACGAAGATCTTTATCGGTCAAACCGCATAATAACATATGTTGTTCCCATTGTCATAGGTATGTTACTTGCCCGAAATTCGATCGTCGGTATCTCAATACCTAGCTCAATCTCGTTACCGGCAAGTCTCTTTACTCGTTCTATAATGCATCATCCCGCAACTAAATCATTAGTTGCTTTCCTTGCAAGGCTTATAGTGATGTGCATTACCGAGAGGGCCCAAAGATACCTCTCCAACAATCGGAGTGAAAAATCCTAATCTCGATCTATGCCAACTCAACAAGTACCATCGGAGACACCTGTAGAGCACATTTATAATCACCCAGTTACGTTGTGATGTTTGGTAGCACACAAAGTGTTCCTCCGGTAATCGGGAGTTGCATTATCTCATAGTAATAGGAACATGTATAAGTCATGAAGAAAGCAATAGCAGTAAACTAAAACGATCAAGTGCTAAGCTAACGGAATGGGTCAACTCAATCACATCATTATCTAATGATGTGATCCCGTTAATCAAATGACAACTCATGTCTATGGTTAGGAGACATAACCATCATTGATTCAATGAGCTAGTCAAGTAGAGGCATACTAGTGACACTCTGTTTGTCTATGTATTCACACATGTACTAAGTTTCCGGTTAATACAATTCTAGCTTGAATAATAAACATTTATCATGATATAAGGAAATATAAATAACAACTTTATTATTGCCTCTAGGGCATATTTCCTTTAGTATCCCACTTGCACTAGAGTCAATAATCTAGTTCACATTGTCATGTGATTTAACACCAATAGTTCACATCTTTATGTGATTAGTTCACATCTCCATGTGACTAACACCCAAAGGGTTTAGTAGAGTCAATAATCTAGTTCACATCGCTATGTGATTAACACCCAAAGAGTGATCATGTTTTGCTTGTGAGAGAAATTTAGTCAACGGGTCTGCAATATTCAGATACGTATGTATTTCGCAAATTTCTATGTCTACAATGCTCTGCACAGAGCTACTCTAGCTAATTGCTCCCACTTTCAATATGTGTCCAGATCGTGACATAGAGTCATCTAGATCGATGTAAAAAGCTTGCATCGACGTAACTCTTTACGACGAACTCCTTTATCACCTCCATAACCGAGAAATATTTCCTTAGTCCTCTGAGGATAATTTTGACCGCTTTCTAATGATCTCCTCCTAGATCACTATTGTACTCCCTTGCCAGAATCATGCTAAGGTATACAATAGGACTAGTAAACCGCATAGCATACTTTATAGAACCTATGACTGAGGCATAGGGAATGACTTTTCATTCTCTTTCTATTTTCTGCTATGGTCGGGTTTTGAGTCTTTACTCAACTTCACACCTTACAACATAGGCAAGAACTCCTTCTTTGAATTTTCCATTTTGAACTACTTCAAAATCTTGTCAAGGTATGTACTCATTGAAAATATATCAAGCGTCTTGATCCATCTCTATAGATCTTGATGCTCAATATGTAAGTAGCTTCATCGAGGTCTTTCTTTGAAAAACTCTTTTCAAACACTCCTTTATACTTTCCAGAAAATTCTACATTATTTTTGATCAATAATATGTCATTCACATATACTTATCTGAAATGTTGTAGTGCTCCCACTCACTTTCTTGTAAATATAGGCATCACCGCAAGTCTGTATAAAACCATATGGTTTGATCACTTTATCAAAGCGTATATTCCAACTCCGAGATGCTTGCACTAGTCCATAGATGGATCGCTGGAGCTTGATCACTTTGTTAGCACCTTTAGGATCGACAAAACCTTTTGGTTGCATCATATACAACTTTTCTTTTAAGAAATCCATGAAGGAATACAGTTTTGACATCCATTTGCCAGATTTCATAAAATGCGGCAACTGCTAACATGATTCGGACAAACTTTTAAGCATCAATATGAGTGAGAAAATCTCATCATAGTCAACACCTTGATCTTGTCGAAAATGTTTTGCGACAATTCGAGCTTTGTAGATAGTAACACTACTATCATCGTCCGTCTTCCTCTTGAAGATCCATTTATTCTCAATGACTCACCGATCATCGGGCAAGTCAATCAAAGTCCATACTTTGTTCTCATACATGGATCCCATCACAGATTTCATGGCCTCAAGCCATTTCGCGGAATCTGGGCTCATCATTGCTTCCTCATAGTTCGTAGGTTCGTCATGGTCAAGTAACATGACATCCAGAACAGGATTACCGTACCACTCTGGTGCGGATCTCACTCTGGTTGACCTACGAGGTTTGGTAGTAACTTGATCTGAAGTTGCATGATCATCATCATTAGCTTCCTCACTAACTGGTGTAGGAGTCATAGGAACAGATTTCTGTGATAAACTACTTTCCAATAAGGGAGCAGGTATAGTTACCTCATCAAGTTCTACTTTCCTCCCACTCACTTCTTTCGAGAGAAACTCCCTCTCTAGAAAGGATCGTTTCTTAGCAACAAATGTCTTGCCTTCGGATCTGTGATAGAAGGTGTACCCAACTGTCTCCTTTGGGTATACTATGAAGACACATTTCACTGATTTGGGTTTGAGCTTATCAGGATGAAACTTTTTCACATAAGCATCGCAACCCAAAACTTTAAGAAACGACAACTTTGGTTTCTTGCCAAGCCACATTTCATATGGCGTAGTCTCAAGGGATTTAGATGGTGCCCTATTTAACGTGAATGCACCTGTCTCTAATGCATAACCCCAAAACGATAGTGGTAAATCGGTAAGATACATCATAGATTGCACCATATCTAATAAAGTACGGTTACGATGTTCGGACACACCATTACACTGTGGTGTTCTAGGTGGCGTGAGTTTCGAAACTATTCTGCATTGTTTCAAATGAAGACCAAACTCATAACTCAAATATTCTCCTCTATGATCAGATTGTAGAAACTTTATTTTCTTGTTACGATGATTTCCCACTTCACTCTGAAATTATTTGAACTTTTGAAATGTTTCAGATTTATGTTTCATCAAGAAGATATACCCATATCTTACTCAAATCATCTGTGAAGGTTAGAAAATAACGATACCTATCGCGAGCCCCAACACTCATCGGACTGAATACATCAGTATGTATTATTTCCAATAAGTCTGTTGCTCGCTCCATTGTTCCGGAGAACGGAGTCTTAGTCATCTTGCCCATGAGGCATGGTTCGCAAGCATCAATTGATTCATAATCAAGTGATTCCAAAAGCCCATCAGCATGGATTTTCTTCATGCGCTTTACACCAATATGACCTAAACGGCAGTGCCACAAATACGTTGCACTATCATTATTAACTTTGCATCTTTTGGCTTCAATATTATGAATATGTGTATCACTACGATCGAGATTCAATAAACCATTCACCTTGGGTGTATGACCATTGAAGTTTTATTCATGTAAATAAAACAATAATTATTCTCTGACTTTAAATGAATAACCGTATTGCAACAAACATGATCAAATCGTATTCATGCTTAACGCAAACACCAAATAACATTTATTTAGGTTCAACACTAATCCCGAAAGTATAGGTAGTGTGCGATGATGATCATATCAATCTTGGAACCACTTCCAACACACATCGTCACTTCACCCTTAACTAGTCTTTGTTCATTCTGCAACTCCCGTTTCGAGTTACTAATCTCAGCAACTGAACTAGTATCAAATACTGAGGGGTTGCTATAAACACTAGTAAAGTACACATCAATAACATGTATATCACTTTTTTCACTTTTCCATCCTTCTTACACTACAAAAAAATACACTTCCGTGATGATACGTGTTTGTCACAGTAGATCGCGTTTTTTGTCATGCATGTACATCCATGAAAAATTTATGACAGAATCAAGATAGTCATACCTGTGCTGTCGTAGAAGTGTTCCATGACATTACCAAAATTATCATCACGGGAGTGTCCACTTCCATAACGATAAATCGCGCGTCACAGAAGTGCTTTCGTCAAGGGTGACCAACACATGGCATCCACCGTAACGGAACGCCGTTAAGCTACCGGGTCGGGTTTTGGATCCGATAACCCGTTAACAGCCCCGACCAATGGGAAATTCCACGTGTAAAATTCTTATCGGCCGGACGAAATACGTGTCAGCTCGTCAGTGGGTCAGATAGGCACCTATGATATGTCGACACGTGCCACGGCCCACCACTGGCCCATTTAGCTTACAAAGCCGGCCCATTTGACTTGGTCAAAAGTTAACGGGCTAGCCCATGAAAAGCCTGTTAACGGTCTCTTCGCAAATATCCCATTTTACGGCCCGTTAATTCACGGCCCGTTAGGCCCTAAAGGAAATCGACCCAACAACGTCATGTGGGCTGTCGAATATAACACCAGCCCATTTCACTTTCGGCCCATGTATGGCCCATGACGTCTTTCGGCCCATATGAGACCTTCGTATCTTTCGGCCCATTACAGGCCCACGGTGACTGTCGTGGAATTGTCATGGCAGATGTCCTTAGTGTCAGGACTTAGTCGCGAGGCCAACGCATCTACGTGGTAGCTTGAGAGGGGTTGAACGGGATGAGAGACGCGAGGTTTTACCCAGGTTTGGCCCCTCACGGTGGAGGTAAAAGCCTACGTCCTGCTTCATTGATATTGATGATGATGATCACGATTACAAGAGTGCTCTATCTTGAGAGCTATTGTCTAAACCTAACTTGTCCAACTTGTGGAACTTGTCAATCTTGTCCCCTTTTGGGGAGCCCTGCCCCTCCTTATATATGTTGAAGGGACGGTTTACATGTGGAGTCCTATTAGGATTAGGACTAGTCTGTCTCTAATACAAACCAGATACAAGTCCAGGTCTTAGCTCCTTGTAAGATAATATTCCTCCTGCCTTTCCTCTTAAACCGACCCACCATTAAACGTGAACCGGCCATCTGGGTCTTGGGCCTTGTCATCTGTCTGTCCCGCACGCCGGATCACCAGTGAGTCATAATGACCAGGTGGGTTGCTTGTAAACTGCCAGGTCAAGGTGGGTCGCCAGTAACTCGCCAAGTGTCAGCGGGGTCTTCAGATAATCCTCCAAGTCCGACCGGGTTAACTTCCGGCCGGTTTACACCGCCAATCATGTAAACCGCCAATCCTGTGGCGGTTTACCAATGAAACGCCTAGTCCGGCCGGGTTATACTTCCGGCCGGTTTACGCCGCGGGGTATATCCCCCACATTAGCCCCCAAGTTTAGTTTGGATTTATTCATGGTAAACTTATGCTGCAAAATAAACACAAGAACAAATTTGACAGGTTATGCTCCGGGTTAAGAATTTTTGTAAACCGGTACCTGATCATCCTTAAGTCCTTGTTATTTCCTCCTTCTGGGAAATCCAGGTCAATAGACCAGCTTCATAATCAATTTGCCGACATTGGTCTGATATCCAGTCGGTTTGAAGATATAAAACTTGCCGGTTTAATATTACCAAAATGGTCGGTTTATAAATATTGATGGCGTCGGGTCATAATTGTTGTCGACACCGGGTTATGTAATTGATCTTCCTGATTTGCTCAAAACTGATAAAATGAAGATATTCCTCCTTTATATGCATAATACCTGTAGCCCCCAAGTCTTAAGAGGAGAACATAGTGATAACTTAAGACTTGCTCCAATAAGTGTTTCAACCTTGAAGAAATCCGGTTTGTTCATCTCAAAACTGAATACTCCATATATGTAGCCCCCAAGTCCCGGGTTGTCATGCTTGTAGCAACCTGGGACTTGTAATTGCTTGATGCTCATAAAAACTTCAACCAGTGTAGCCCCCAAGGGCCGGGTCATTATGCAATAATGAGCAGGGACTTTGTAAATATAATCTTGTAAACTTTGAATAGCAACGTGTAGCCCCCAAGGGTCGGCTTAGTAAGATAATACTGAACCAGGACTTGATATATATACTTTAATGAAAATAACATATTATAATGTAGCTTCCATCGTAGGGCTTGAACCCACGACCTCCATTCATTCAGCTAGCGTTGCTAACCAACATTAAGAGCTTTGTGCTTTACCAACTGAGCAATGGATTCTTCAATATTATGGACGAAAACTTGTGTACCTTGAATTGTTGACAGGAGCAATTGGTAGCCCCCAAGGGCCGGCTCATTATAATATGATGAGTCGGGTCTTCAATAAGACTAGTAAGAAATGACTTTGCATTAGCCCCCAAGTGTCATGATGCATGCTTGCAGCGACATGAGACTTGCATGTAATCTTGATTTGAATAATGTAGCCCCAAGTGCCGGGTTGTAAGCCTGCAGCGCCTCGGGACTATTCCTTCCATTGTAGAATAAATCATATCCTTTGATAAAATAATAGCCATTGCGCTAAAGCGACTTTGAAAACTCAATAATATTGGTTATTAATAACCATAAAAATCCAGCCATGTTGGCTATTCAAGATAACATAATCCAATGATTTATAAGCGCATGATTCCAATGGCGCAATCCAAATATATATACTAGCGACTTATAGTCCAAAGCCAGGTCGGTTTAACAAAGCTGTCTCTGCATACAACAAGTTTAAAGTGTCCTGGCGGTTTACCGCCGGACGGGTCATAATGCCCAACATATAACCCGGGTTTATAACCAAGGCTGCACTTAAGAATAATCAAATATGAAATATATCATACCTGTGACATTGAATCACATTGTTGGTTTTACCAACTTTTTGTAGTAAAGGTGATAACCCCATTCTTGAGTATTGATAACTCCTTCCATATTGTGCCGGTTTATGATAAAACCGTACCGGGTTGTGATAAACACCGGTTTAACCATATATAATACTGGTGACTCGTAGTCAAACCAGACCGGGATGATAGTCTCCGGGTTATAATTTGATCGTGTACTGACAGCTTGTAGTTGAAAGCCAAGCCGGGTTGATAAACACCGGTTTACTCCATAATAGGATGGTAACTTAAGACCAAACCGGGCAGATAGTCTCCGGATTAAGATTGGACTGTGTTGCGTCAATTTGTAATTTGACAGTCGAACCGGTTTAAGAATTGTCAGTTTAAAAAAGGCAATAAAAAGAAAGAAATATCTTTCAAAGAAAAATGTGAAGCAAAGGCAATGACAAAACCGTTTGCAAAAAGAGGCTTATTTGAGCTGATCAGATGGCGTTACCACGGTCGGACACGACCAAGCTCCCGATAGGTGTAGCAATGGTTCAAGTCAGCTAGGTCCCCAAATGAAATCGTGGCATTTATGCCGATCAAGTGGCATGGCAATGGTTCGGGTTCGACCAAGCCCCCAAGTGATTCTGTGGCCTTAGGCCGATCAAGAGGCATGACTGGTTCAGACGTGACCAAGTCCCCAAGTGATCTGGTGGCTCTCGCCCATCAAGAGGTATTGCATTGGTTCGGACATGACCAAGCCCCCAAGTGATGTTTATAAAATTTTCAAGGGGTAAATCGGAGGCCGCTTTAAAACAGAACAACTCCGTGTAACCACGCATGATGTAAAAGAACAGAGACCCCACTTTATGAAGCAGACGCCCCCATGTGATCAATAATATGTCAGGCCAGTAAGGCAGGATACCCATGTTTGAACCGCGCCACGTTGCAGTAGGTCCTCTTCAGTAATTTTTAATTTTTTGCAAGAGATAAATCCTTCTTGAACCGGATGTTAAACCGGATATTGAGAGATTCAAAGCTTTGTGGGAGATATCTTTCCCTTGAACCAAATTTTAAACCAGAATCTTCATTTTCAGCCGGAAATTTTCTGACGGCCTTTAAACTCAAACTTGCGAGAAGTTAATTCCTTTTTGAACCGGACATTGTTAAACCGGATTTGAGCGCTTCAGAGCTTTGTGGGAGAAAGATGTCTCTTGAGCCGGATTCTAAACCGGAGTCATTTCTGATGACCTGGAACTTCTTCATCGAGCCGGGATTTTATAACTGTCATATACTTTCTAAACCAGAAATTTTCTGACGGCCTTTAAACTTTCATCAATATAACAGTAGCCTCCGGGACCAGGTTATCCTTCCCTCCATCGTCCTGGGGTTCTTAAATTTGCTGAAACTGGCAAGATTCGCTGACTCATGTCATTGTAGCCCCCGAGTCTCAAAGGTGACTCGAGGAGTTGGGTTGAGACTCTCCATATTTGACCATGATATAAATCGGCATAACTTGTATATCATTAGCGTTGATAGCACGATGTGAATCCATAGAAGGTTGAGGTGACTGCGGCGGGTTGTAAATGATCCCATATGAGCCGTGTCAGCAACTCGGCCAATGGTTCCTTCCAACTGGCGATATGAAGTTAATCAAAACTGTAGTGGCGGTGACTTGTGCGCCCAACAAACAGATCATGCAGATAGGTGTGGCCCGGTATGTTGATGTAGACCAGGCCGCGAGAGACGGACGACAAAGACGGCCGCAGCTTCAGAGACGGCACAGCCAGATGAGTCGGCCGAGGCGTAGTAAGTCGGCGCAGACGGGAGAGTCGGCCGCGGGAGTTGTAAACCGGCGCGGACGGAGAGCCGCCTACGGGTATTGTGAACCGGCGCGGACAGGGAGTCGCCTGCGAGCATTGTAAGCCGACGTAGATGGAGAACCGGCCACGTGTTGATGTAAACCGGACCACAGGTAGTTTGCACGCGTCCGTTGAGCAGTGCGGAATGGTCAAAAGCCAGTATAATGACGCCAGTGCGTGCTCCATATGCATGGTGTAACACCAATGTTGTGGCGAATAATTGTCCTGCATATAAAAATATGCAAAACCAACGTAATTGTTCTTTTTACAAAAACAATATATATATCAAAAATAGACTTAGATAGATGTCACCTGATTTGTTTGGACGACGGATGATCTGTTTATCGCGACAGAGGTGGCTCAGGCAGACCACCGACTCAATATAGTTCCGGCGGCTCAGGAAGACCAGCGACTTAATGTAACCCCGGCGGCTCAACGCGGCTCATTGATGTAGATTAAGCTGCACAAACTGCAACCTTTGATAATGCATAATGCCGGTCTCCACGTGGAATAGTAGTCCACCAATAAGTAATTAAAGCAGCCTTGACGTGATTGATCCAGTAGTACTTTGCTTCTTGCTTTGACTAACTTTGACTGCCATTGATCTGCTTGAAAATTTGATAGTTGTACTTGCCCACTGGGACTCTTGCCCAGGGCCATGGATCAACCATGACAGCTGGGTGCAGGGCAACGACAGTAAGGTAATAGCCACTTGCTCCTTGTCCTCCATCCTCACATCACTGACTCCAATATATATATATATATATATATATATATATATATATATATATATATATATATATATATATGCAAGAAAGGTCCAACCAGTCCAAATCAGAGATAGGCGACAGTGGCGGCTCAAGCAAAAATCGCAGGGTGACAACGGCAGCCTAGCGCAGTCATGGCAAAATCTGACTCTGTGTGATCCAATCCTTCTCCGGGTCATGGTCATATCCACGGTAGTAGCGGAGTCCCGACGTGACGGCGGCTCGGAAATGGCTTAGAGGTGTGCCCACAACCACAACAGCAGAGGCAGTATGCAATCAAAAACATGGGCGTGGGCCTCAACGGCGGTTTAGCGGAGCCGGCTGGAGGCGGGCCGAACCGCAATCACACGGAGCGAAGGCGCAGACGGCTTGGAGGCGCACCGGCGAGTCCATGGTGGCGAGGCGGAGTCTGAGTCTGTGGCCGCATCCGTTTCCGTGTCATGGGCAACTTCCTCTTTTTTTAATCCTCACATGACACCCAATAGCTTAGCGCTATAGTACTACTTGCAACCACATAGCAGATCGTCTCGGATTCCTTCACGCAAGTAATAATAACAGTGATCTATCAAATCTCCTGGTCAATTGTTGTGTTGCTATTGGTTCAAAACTTTTGCCAGCGAAAATTGGATGACAGTGTAACTGGACAGGTCTCGAACTCCCGTGCGGAACATCTGGCCACGCGTGCGGCGGCGCACGCAATCCTAATCTTCTTGATCTCAGATTTTGTAAAAAAGATTTCTTTTCGTCCATGAGATGTAACAGATGAACGATGAACTTGCCGATTCTTTTTCCTTCAGCACATCACAAGCTTCTCGATCCCTGAAGAAATCCCTTCAAGAACTCATCACCACCGTGCACAGGCCCCACGGTGGGCGCCAACGGGGTATATCCCCGACAGTGACTCTAGCCCATGATGAACAGTAATTTTCTTTATACCCGTTAACGGCCCGTGATTTACATGGGCTGTTTCTAGCCCGTCTTAGCTTTCGGCCTATTGACGGCCCATACGTTCTTAGGCTGCTTTTCAGCCCTCGATTACTTCCGGCCTGTTACAGTCCTGTTCCCCTAATGGGCCAAATTCGGCCCATGGCAAGAGTCAGCCCGTTACTGGCTTGTTCCCCTAATGGGCCAAATTCGGCCCATGGCAAGAGTTGGCCCGTTACTTGCCTGTTACCCTAATGGGCCAAATTCGGCCCATGGCAAGAGTCGGCCCGTTTCTGGCCTGTTAACCCGTTGCGTCGTTTCCAGCCCATCCTATTTTCTGGCCCATTAACGACCCGTTATGCATGTGACAGAATTAAGCCTTTGCTGTCCTACGGCCTATTAACGACCTGTTACCGTGCTGGGCTGATACTAATTACTCCCGATTACGGCCCATGTAGACCCATTTATCCTATGGCTCGAGCTCCACCGATTATAGGCCCATTTATCGACGGCCCATAGGAGACCTGTCGGGGATATACCCCGCGGTATGACCCGGCTGGAATGTTAAACCGGCTGGGACTTGGTAAACCGATGGATGGTAAACCGGTGGAGAGTTAAGACAGAGAGTCAAGACAGATGGCTAAGACAAACGGTAAACCGGCAGACAATGTTAAACCGGCAGACAATGTTAAACCGACAAACAATGTTAAACCGGCAGAACAATGTTAAACCGGCAGACCAATGTTAAACCGGCAGACGTTAAGAAGCCCAGGAAGGGAAGTCAAAATAGTTTAAGTTAAAGTCCGAGTTGGACTCCACATGTAACCCTCCCCTTCAACAAATATAAGGAGGGGCAGGGCTCCTCAAAGGGAGAGAAGAAAGAAACAATCTCTAGGGCTAGACACAACTAGAGGAGAGCCGGTTTACGGCGACTCCCTCGTGATGATAATGAGATCTAGCCTCAAACAGCATGTAGGGTTGTTACCGAATGATGTTTCCCAGGGCCCGAAGCTGCCTAAACCCTTGTCTTGTGTTGTGTCTCTCGATTCCGCTCAACCCCTCTCAAGCTACTACATAGATGTGTTGACCTCGCGACTAAGTCCTCACACTAAGGACATCTGCCGTGACAAAACCACGATAGTTGGCGCCCACCTTGGGGCTTGCGCATATTGGTGTTGAGTTCTTGATTGGAATATTTTAGGGATCGAGAAGCTTGCCATTGAAGAAAATCCGGTATGAGCAACGTTGGAGCAACCTTGCGCTGAGCCGGAAAGTTCATCCTTTCTTGTGATTAGAGTGCTGATTAACTTTGGATCTGACATATACCAATTGGACAGAGAAGATTAGTTAAACGAAGCGATCCAGCAGGATGGACAAGAGTTTGTCTGTACACACGCAGATCACCCGAGACCGCAGCTATGCGTCGCCCGAGGGTACCATGAGTTTTTTCTAATTGGAAGGAACAACTGTGTTTCAACCCCCAAGACTAATCCACGTGAAGCCTCAAGACATTAAGTGGAGTACTAATTTGACTCGAATATGGATCAAGTCAACATGGTTCAGAAACGGAGCCAGCCACGATGGACTCCTGCGCCCGCCTGCGTGACGCCCGGCGGCCAGATCCGCCCCGGCCTCACTCCAAGTCGCCGTCGACCATCTCCACCGTGGTTGTTTTGACATGTCCGCGCGTTGAGCCGGCTTGGCCTCTTCCATGAGTCACCGCCCTGGCCACGGCCTCGACATCCACCCCTGCTGCCTCACCGGGTTGCGGCCGCGATTGTTGTCCGTCGTCTTCAAACCGGCTGTTTGCTGAACCATCGACCTCCAACTCCGTCGAGCAACTTGAGCCGCCCCCATGGATCCTACGGCCCGTATATGGCCCATGGTAGTTGCGGCCACTAGCAAACTAGGGAAAAAGAAGACTATGAAATAAATAAGGCCGAAACTAACGCTAGGCTATTAAGGCGATTGCACAGATTACATCCACTCGGCATCAAAGATCGCCACCATTGTAAATATAGGGAACACCCTACACTATACAAAAATGGCTTGCTGTTTTCTTTAGCCGGTGGATGCACGTTAAGAATAAATTTTGTATCGCACCAAAACAAATTACAACTATATAACAAAAGGAAGGTTGGCATAAAACATAACAGTCTAGCAGATAAATGCACCACCAGAAGTTCAGAAGCTTAGTTCATTTGACCTGACTGTTACATTTTCATGATGTATTGTCCGATGGAGCACCATAACCCTCGCCTTCATTTCCCCTAGGCTCCTGAACAACATAGCAAAGTCTGATAGTCTGGTTTCAAAACCATGCATTTCTTGATGACATTGAGCAATGTTTCTCCTTGTTTCACAAAGGGTCTCTGTTAGGGAATGGACTTGTGTCTGGAGCGCATATACAACATTGCTTTGAGCTTGCATATCTTGATCATGAGGCAGTTTGGACGATATTCCCTTAACAACCAACCTAGTATTACGCAGGAACGTGCTTTTGGCACTGTTAGTGGACAGGTACTGACCCACTGCAGCAAGAGCTGACATTGCAGTTATCGTTGCCTCGCCACCTTCAGAAGGTGGCGGTTCCACCATTTTTTCCATAGCTCGCGGAAAAGTTGAGGTTTTACATTAGTAGTACCAGACAGAAGATATTAAGGAGGCAGCAAAACCAAACAAAATAGCTTTGGTCTATATACAGAACTTATTCTGGTGAACCCATGTAAAATATTAGTTGTATTTTATTGCAAAGTACATAATAAAACCAGGTTCCAAACATATGACCATGTACCATCGCTAATGTATTGTCTATTTCTTCACATTGTATTGAGGGCTAAGGATAAAGAGACGAAGTTTATAATACAGTAAGCATAGTATGACATCATTCATATCACAAAACAACTGAGAACAGACAAACAGGCAATTGTAACATTGTGTGGGCAAGTCCAGCACGGAACTAGATTACGGGTCAAGATCAAAGGAACATCACTCCTCTCTTTAAAACCTTATAAGGTGCAATGATACGCTAAGACAATTGTGTATAAAATTGAAAAGAGTAATAGACATTGGCTGCAAACCATGCAGTTCAAGGCACAAGTCAGAGTAAGTAGTAGTTAAAAGGCATGAGGATTAAGGACTTACAACAGCGGCTTTGATTGGTGTAGTCATGCCCTTCTTCTTGTTGGTGTGACAGTCCTTGAAGATTTCCACGGCATTTGGTTCAGGTACTTTTTGGTCCTTGCGGGCTTTCCTCTGCATTTCGAACAAGTCAATATAGATCTGATAATATGGTACAGCAAAAAGAGTGAAACAACAGCTAATTACAAGAGCCTCGCAGTGTGCAATATAGCTACAAGATCCTATCATCTGTTGGAATTTCACTTTCGTATGGTTGGCCTTGTTCTTTGAACAGTTCACCTACAAGAAGATAGATTTGTGTAGCACATGCGTAAATAGGACTTCAACATGTGATCTGATCACATATATATAATGTACCTGATACTTCGGATCAGACCAGGGCTTAACAAGGCCCCTCCAGTCTTCATCCGATATATTTTCCACTGGAGATGTTTGGGAAAGTTCACTGTTAGCCTTGCCTTCAAAGTGAGTTTTCCTCAAGTTATACCGATATTGTCGCAGAGCAGACTTGAAAACATGGGTGCAAGCTTGTCTGGTTGCATCATCTTGGCTATCCAACTTGAACCTCATCTGTTGAAAATTATGGGAATCTCATTATCAGCCACCTAGAAAGTATGGGACAGAGCAAGACGAGATAAATGGTCAAGGAAGGTGTTGAACTGGGTTTCGTCTTTGTCATTCCTGTACTGAATCCATGTAGGGAGGATACGTACATGACACCTAACGGCAACCACTGCCTCTGATACTAACTTGGCTGACTCTGTAGCATCACATGGCCTTTTTAAACCTGCCTGAAAACGGATCTCCATTCTTCCTCCTCTAGATTTAGTACGAGTAAGTCGTGCAGCTAGGGAACGTGGTGCTAGCTCAGTTGACACACGAGTAAGTCGTGCAGCTGGTAGTACTGTGGTAGGTGTTGCAAGAACTAGGGTTGTCTCTACTTGTTTGGTGGCAGCTATTTGTTTCTGTTTGGCTTTTTTGCAACTCGTGTAGCATGGGATGCCGTGTTTGTAGAATTTTCCGCTGGACTTTGACCTTCTATTGCACCATCAGTACCAACAGAATCTGCAGGATTCATCCGCTTCTCATTCCCTGCCATTATGTGTTTCTTCCTCTTTCTCTGTGCCATGTTAAGTCAAGCCGACAAGAAAAATGAATAATAATTTAGTTCTTCAGAACAAATTGATGCATGCAGACGAACTGAACTTTGATGTTAGACAACCACATGATAGGAGGATGTAATATGTATGAAAAATAGGACGGAAGAGATAACCAGAACTATGATGTGTAAACTAAGAAGAAGACATTTCACCAAATTAGAAGCAATGCAATGGAAGGTAGACACCATATGAAAGATGCTACAAATATCGCTCTGCCAAGTTAACAGTGTCTCATCATAAATGGCGTTTAAACAAATGTGAAGCAGTACAAGAAATAAATCATATGCAAGATGCAAACAACATCACACTACCATGTTAGAGGTCTCTCGTCATTAGTGCCATTGCATATTCACAGCATTGCATATTCACAGCTTATGATGTGTAAACTAAGGAGAAGGCATTTCAACAAATTAGAAGCAATCAAAGCTAGACACCATATGAAAGATGCAATGAATATCACTCTACCAAGTTAAAACTGTCTCGTCATAAGTGCCATTTCAACAAATTAGTAGTACAAGCTAGAAAAGAATGTGAGATGTAACCTATATCACACTCTGAAGTCAAACGTGTCTTATGATAAGTGATTGTTGCAGGTTACACAACAGTAGTAATTTGATGTAAGAACATGGTGTGATAGACATATATTGTATGTTCTAGAAACAGGAACACGTGTATTATTCAAGTATAATGTGTAAAGTAAGCAGATGGAATTCAACAAAATTAGAAGCAATACAAGCTAGACATCACACATAACATGCAATCACATATAACAGTGCCAAGTTAGAGGGAGCACTGGTGATGCTGCACTAGGGAAGAAGTGCTCATCATAAACACGGCGTTGTTGAGTGTCTATGCATGTGTTGTCTTGGAAATCATCTTGGGGGTGTGGAGGAGTAGAAACTGTAGAGGCCCTCCGTTCGAAAGGAGCACCTTTATCCGCTGCCTTGCTAACTTCCTTCCGCTTTATTGATTTTGAATTGTCAAGTAAAACCGACAAGAAAAAAGCAATAAAATTCTCTCTTTAGAACTTATTCATGCATGATACTGACAATCACTACTTTGATGTAAGGCAAACACGTGATACCATGATGGAATATGTACGAAAAACAGGACGGCATGGCATGTTCACAACTGTTTGTGTAAACTAAGCAGAAACCATTCCAGCAAATAAGAAGCAATGCAAGCTAGACACCACATGAAAGATGCAACCAATATGACTCTGCCAAGTTAAAAGTGTCCCATCATAAATGGAATTTCAACAAATTAGAAGCAGCGCATGCTATAAATCATATGAAAGATGCAACTAATATCGCACTACATATACTAAAGGTGTCTCGTCATGTTGATTGATCCGGGATACAAAAAAAGAATAGTTTTATGTAAGGACATGCTTAATAGACAGATGTACTATGTACTAAATAAAGGAAGGCATGTCACATTAACAGGTATAATGTATAAGCTAAGCAGACCAGCACATGCAGTTTAACCAGATTGGAAGAATTACAATCTAGACACCATATGCAACATGCAACCACATATCACGCTGCCAAGTTAGAGCAAGCACCTGCGATGCTAGTGTAGGGGAAATGATGTAATCAACTACAGAGCTATGTTCACTATCTTCATCTAGCATTTCTGTTTCTTGAGAATCATGTCGGGAGGCTGACGCTGCATTCTTTAAATGAGGAGTAGTCCCCTTTCCTGTCTGCCTCGTCATAAGTGATTGATGAGGGATACACAAGAACATTAGTTTGATGTAAGAACATGGTTAATACATTGTACCAAAAATAGAAAGGCATGTCATATTCAAAGGTATAATGTGTAAGCTAAGCAGATGCAATTTAACCAAATTAGAAGCAATACAAGCTAGACATCTGGCTGGAGTGGTGAGCATGATCATCTAGGACCTGGGAGCCTGGTGGGAGGCAGGCTGCTTCGCCACCATCGCAGATTTTAGTTGGCTTCCAGGTGATGCCTATCCTTGCTGGGCTTGTCACTGGCTCGGCCAGTGCCCTGACTAGCTATTTGTCTTCTGGTGCTCACGGGATGGTGGTTCATGTAAAAAAATATTTCCTTATCTTACCGACTTCGGCCTTTCGAATACAAGCTAGACACCATATGGAACATGCAACCGCATATGACACCGGGAAGTTAAAGCAAGCACCTGGGATGGTGGTTCATTGCGAGCGAGGTCATCAACTCCAGAGCTACGTTTACCATCTCCATCTGCTCACACTGCACCCTTTATAGCGCTGTAGCGTGTCTTGCCTACCCGCATACGAAGCTGGAGCGACTTCTCTCTTTTCTTTTTGGCTTCTCTCATGGCAGCAGAGTCTGAAATACCCTTGCATAAAAACACAATAGTGAGAGTAAGGGTGAAGTGTGTGCAGAACTAGTGCACTGTAAAAGTAGCAGATAGCAGGTGGCTGAAAAATAAATGAGAGGAGACATATGATAGCTCTACAACATTGCATGGCAATAAAAATTAGATTCTACTCCATATGATTTTGTAATATATGAGCACAGGAAATGCAGGTAATCCTCCAGCACACCACCACATGTGGTCATATCTAAGATAACAGCCGACTGGAAAATAAATAGGTCAGTCGATTTTTTTAATGAACCGCCTGATCTATAAAGAACGGGCAGATGGCCTTCGTCTACATCCCGCTAGTCACTATTGACGATCTTTCTCGAACCGCCAGCGACCACCGGCCCAGACCCCTACCTCCGCCGCCCTGCCCTCCCATCGACCTCACACCACCGTCGTGCTTGGAAGCACCCCCAGGCCATCCCTTTAATCCCAGCCGACCTCCAGATCGGGCACCAGTAGCTCTAGGCCGCACATGCCCCTAAGATAAAGACCAAGGCGCTGCTTCCCCGGTGTAATAGGCGTACTAGCACCTGTTACTCCGGGGAATGCTTCCGTTAATTGGGAATCAACTGGCCATGAATTGAAATTCAGGGGGGCGATGGACCTCTAGCTAAGGTGAAATAGTATATGAGGAGAAACCTTGTGCATCGCGAGTTACTAGGAACATCTAGTATCAAGAAGAAGCGGTCAACTAGTGTCTTGTGTGGGATGAATACCGTGCAAGCAGAGACGTAAGATTTGCACGAATAAGGGAAGAGGAGTACCTTTTTCGGTTGGCGGTGTGGTCACCTCCACATGTCGTGCCGATCTTCTTCTTTTTACCGGGGAAACCGATGTTCTGGAGGGTGCAGGCTTGGACGAACCCATGGCCAAATTGTTGACTATGTCGCCGTGGCCGTATGTCGGCGGAGGGGAAGCAGATCCGAGGCAGCGAAGGACGGCGTAGCAGGAACAGCTCCGGTGTGGTGGAGGGTGGCGAAGTTGGAGCGGCAGCGGTGAGGCGCAGGACGGCGTGGTTTAACTGGCTCGGGTACGGACGGCTCGGCCTCGGCTTCAACTACTAGCCGTGGAGGGCGTTGCGGTTGAGGTTGCGGTGGACGACGACGTCGGGGTATCGGCTCCGGCATGATGGAGGTGGGCGGCGGTTGATGGGTGGGATGGGGTGGTGGACGGAGGACGTCGGGGTTTCGCGGCTGGTGGAGAGGTAGTTTTGGCGCCCACGGAGTACGAATGGGGAATTGGACGGGTGGGGGGAACCATGTTTCGGTCTGGGACGCGCTTGTTTTTGGCTTTTTTGAACATAAGATGGGACACGCTTGTTTGAAATTTGGGGAAAGTACAAATTTTGCCCCCCTCTTAAATTTCGGACCTACTGCGGGTCGGGGGTAGGATGGTAATCCCAGGTATCCCAAATAGTGGGCGAGAGCGATTTTGGCCGCGCGCATGTGTGCTTAGGCGGCCATTGTGTATGAATGTTTTTCGGATGCGGTTGCGTGGCATCTAGATGAAGCTACAAACCTACCCCGGTTTAGACCTTTGGACGTCGGGCCGGTAGGTTTCACGGGTCGGAGTTATTAGAAAAGTAATTTCCTTGTACTACCAAACATTGGTCTCACGCGGTTTCAGGCGAGTAGAGGCTCTTTTGGTGCTTCGTTCGAAATTTTGAAACACAAGCATTCACGTTTAGAGTACTCTTGAACTATGAGGATTGACCTAAATAGACAACGTTATATTTGACCTTGTATGTTTGAAAACCTGATTAAATTATCCGCTTCTTTTTGAAATTTTGACACTTGAAAATCCTATAACTACGATTATTTTGGAATGGAGGAGCTAAATTTGAATCTATTTTGTACACGACTACATATGCTATTATGTACAAAATCAGAGCAAAGATTGGTGCCCCCATAATTTAGGTATGGTTTACAAATGCCATGATATCAAATTCAAATAATTGAATGGACTTAATGTTGAATTCTATTTTTTTTAAACCACCTTAAGTTGAATTCAAATGTATGCTAGTTCATAGGTAGCTATTTATAATGTCCATTGTGTAACTTTCGTATGTATAATGTGCTTTACACACACAACATGAACTATACTCACGTTTATATTCGATTGCTAAAGCGATGCATTGTCTGGAGTTCAAAATACTAACTATGTGGATCAATTGCGTCGAATAATAACATAGACATGCTCAAATTCGATAGAATCTAGATGTCTGATGGATCAATGACCGCTCCTTACGCGAATTGCAAATATCATGATCCGATCCTAATATTTGGATAAAATTTATATCTTTAATGAATGTGTAGAGCAGTCTTTTATGTGTAGTTTCACTCTCCATCAGTGGTCTCTCACACATGCTCACACACTCTCTCCCAAGGTGTCTTTCTCGCACACATGCTCTAGATATAACCCTCCCTCCCTCTTGTAACCATTTACAACTATTTTCACTAACCTTTATCACAAGCACTCTTCCTCTCGCAAACATACACACGCACAATCCTCATCGACCCTTTCTATATACATGGACCTGCCTACGTGTCTCATGTACGCACATTATCTTTATGTGTGTATCTCACGCATTGTCTCACACCTCTCTTCCTAATCGACGAGTATGATTCTAGCAGAGCATTCTGTAGGATGCCCCTTAAAGTTAGGTTGGATGAATAGTAATATCAGAGATAAAGGGGTTACCTTAGTCCGAGAACCTAGGGTTACAAATCCTAGCCGGCCTTGTCAGTGGACACAGAGTCCTTCACAATTCTGCTATCTTTGTCTTGTACGACTAGTCATCCATGGGTCTTCCTAAATGCGTCACGGGCCGACCAATGTGGCGTAGGATGGAACCGAGCGAAGGGCCTCACCTCGACCCACCGGACCTCATGTGGTGACACACCCTCTGCCCCCACGTCTCATTATCTTCTCACACCCACACATACCAACACAAACACCACACACACAGAAAATTTCTCCTGGTGCCTCTATTCCCTCCCCCCTTGCATATACACACTCAAGGGAATGGAATCTCTTGTCGTGACGTCATATTTGTCTCTCTCTCTAGACCACTCTCATTTCTCGTGCTATCTCTCCCACGCCCCCCCCCTGTCGGCCCCTCTATCCATGCCTCTCTCGAATACGTAATACACACACATACCTCTCTAGGCCCCGCCAAATGCATCAACTAAACATTCACACATGTTACATCACGTACCCCATTCATCTAAAAAGCCCCCTCTTCATGTTTATTTCGCATACAACATTCCTTTTGAATAAAGTGTGGCCAAAAAATTATTTTAGCGTTTCTACATATATACAACATTACAAAGTTATATGGAGGAGTACGAACGCTAATTTGCATTGCATGGTGCCCACAATGATATTTATTACGCACTGTGAATTTGTATATTTTTATACTATATGCAAAGTTAGTCATAACAAAGAGAAATGAAGAGCATCTCTCTCTCCATCGCATACCCCCCTGTACGCCCCTTTCACGTATGCACACAAAACTATCTCCAGGTCCTCTAAAAGTAAGCCCCCGGATAATTATGTTTCATCTTTCTCTCGCGATATATGCAATGACGATCATTGTATTTGAAGCGAAAGCACGATACGTATATTGGACTTCAGAATCCACTCATTACGGTCACCATTTACATTTAGTGGTTATTATACAGTCACGGGCTCACCGAACAACTCTGTATTTGCTCATGACATGACTAGTTGACTAGTTAAACGCTCCACGTGGCACCTCTAGTGTTGCATCACATTATCTCACTACCATCGTGCCCACCTGTCGACTTGTATCTACTCTACATCTACACTCTTATAAAATACATAAAATACACTCTTATAAAAAAACAGAGTTGGTGATGATGGTGTGCCTGCCATCCTGCAATATAGGCCATCCGATTTATATCTGACAGATAGGAAAGAAACTATGGAAATTTTGCAAAAAGGTACCCACACACCTCTCCACATTTGCAAATAAGGCCTTCCCTCGTTCATCCTTTTCTCTCACAACATAAACAAGTCATACAAATGCATCTTGATGTTACGTGCAACGCACTGGCATCTTGCTAGTAAGAATGAAAACAAATGACAAAAAATATTTGGATGGTGGTTCGAAGTCATGACCGCGGGCACAACGGACAAGGTGGCCTTGTATTGGTATGCTGAGCCGTCTATTTTAACACACAGGAGCTGGTGTGGTGATTATACACACACGCACACATGCACACGAACTGCATCCACGCAACACTCACACAAACACATGCACCCATGCACGCACGCAACACTCACACGTACACACGCAGCCACGCACGCACGCAACACTCACACGCACGCATGCATGCACACACCAGTACACCAACGACCAACACACACTCTCACGCTCAAGCGCTCAACCTACACGTGCATGCGCACACATCAGGCCCTGACAGACACATACACAACCAGATGATTCCCGTGCACGGGTTGGAGCCTTGTCGCGCCTGCGTAAATTTGTGTTTATCTGACCTTTTTCCTATGCGAACTGACAGGTGGGACCCACAAGGAACATGGTCAATTTAACTAGTCAACATGGTGCCATGCAGACTATTTGGCCGGTCAACAGAGTGCAATCCGATGGTGAACTGTGAGCAAGTGACCATATAATCACCGCAAAACGTATATAGTGACCGTAATCAGCTTATTCTGAAGTTCGGTGACCGTATTACGCTTTTCTCTCTGTAGGCCCTCCAAAACTACATCTCTATACGTTCTCGCATGTTACATCTAACAACTATGCAATACAGGACTACTACTACACTCTAACACAATAAATCATATGTGTTTTTAGTTTTACTAGATATCATATTGTTACTTATAATTATTCAGTTTGCATACATTAAAATTGCCTTTGAAATTTATGGCCAGTATCATCTACCGCGTGGCAAAAATCCCGCCATTTCCTGTTTAATCGGGTTTGTATCGATGGATCGTGCGAAACAGCAAAACTATAGTACTATAAAGTACAAGTGATAGTTCACTGGGCCGTCGTGTTGTCTACTCCTCCGTCGTAAGAGTGGAGCGCTTGCTTTCATCAATCTTCTAGTCCCTTTCGCTGACATGTGGGACATCAAGCTACCGGGTCCACGTGCCATACCAGAATACAGTGCAGAGCAGCTGGGGTGAAGCACCCCAGTCATGGCGCCGGTGTAGTAATGGGCAATGAGGCATCAAATCACAAAGCTGCACCTTTCCCGCAGTTAAGTTGGAGGGATGAAGCAACCATCATTTTACTCGTTGCTGAATCCGCTTCTCCCTCATCTTCTTCAACTTAACCACGTGTTGCTTCTGTCATTGTTCTGCCTCATGTGGGACGCGGATCGGCTTGGTAAAGCACTGACACGTGGGACCGCATGTTAGCAAACTGCCAGGACAACGTCCTCCGAAAATAAGAAGCCTAATCCTAGACTTACAAAGGGCTACGTAGCTGCTACGTATACTTTCCATCTAATCTATATATGCCCCCCTGATTTTCAGGTGGGGTGGGCCTAATCCTCTCCTTTAATCCAATCAAATAGTCCCACATCACATTAGTTCATAACTTTACGTAAACCATTACGTGGATGTAGCATTGCTCAAATAAGAAACCTCCCACGCCATCCGCGCGGCAAAATCACCTCCTTTTTACTAATCTTGATTCTATAATTTTTTAGATCAATATAATTGAGATTTGTATAGATAGCACACAGGAGCAAAACCAAGTGGTACGGTTAAGGGCATCCACAATGTGTAGCCAAATGTGAAAATATCTTTTGGCATCGTGGGAACCATTGTGGACGGTGTTGCCAAAGCCAAAAAGATGGAACCGAAGCTCCCTGATTGATTGATTGATTGAAGGAATAGAAAAATGCAACGTCTCTCCTCTTTCTCCCATGCTTGGACGCATGTATTATAGTATAGAGCGCAGAGTCTACTCCCCTGTCCCTTCTATCACAAATCACAAAGTAGTGAGGCATCAAATCACAAAAGCACGGACGAAGCAACCATCATTTCACTCTTCGCTGACTCCGCTTATCCATCATCTTCTTCAAGAAACCATCTCACCGCACTAGTACTCCTAGTAGTACTAGTAAAGGACTTCCTGGATGCAAATAAGGTGGTTGTCTCGGCTTGCAGGCGGCACTTGCGAACGACTTACCGTGGTCTCCTTCAATGGTATTCTCCGTCGAACGCACTTCGCCAAACCACCCAAAAAAAGATATCGTCGATGTCACCGCAATGGGGAAGGAAGTCAAATATAGTTACTACCTTCATTTTTTTGTACACAAGGCCAGTATATCAAAATTACAATTTGCAAAGGGCCACTAAAACTAATCAAGGCAAACTTGATGGGGTTAGCAACCAAGGACATTAATATCCCTTGCATGCATGCGGAAGTGAGAAGGTTGGTTTGCATGGCGCTAAATTAATCAAGCGATGAGGAGTGAGATGGTTAGCTCTTTGGTCTTTGGAGAAAAAAATACGCATTAATTGACACGTGAAACGAGGATTTGTATCGATTAAATCCCGCGAAGGAAAACCCTGCCTTTCTTTTTTAACACTAGTACTCCTAGTACGTACGTACTTATCCTGTTTGGGTCTAGGCCTTGCATTGCCAAACTTCGCACACATTTTTTCCAAGCTTGCCTAAAGTTTTCAAAATGAGAAGGATGTACACTTGCGCACGGCTGTCGCGGTCGCACCGCACCCTCACACGGTCGCTCCTGCACGCCGCGGTCGCATCGCACCCTCACACAGTCGCTCCTGCACGCTGCAAACCCAACCAAGGGAACGCACCCTCACTGACACGTGATGTCGCATGTGAACAAACCAAACTCAGCCATCCTATCGTTGACACATAATTTTCGTTCATAGAGTATGTTTATCCAACCGCATGTTGGGGAGTATCCGTATGGCCCGTGCGGTGGTTTGTTGGGGAAGAAGAAGAGGTGAGGAAGAAGGAAAGAAGGGTTAGGAGACGTAGGATATTCATCCAACCGCCTGAACTGGTAGACTGGCCCAAGTCAGGCGACTTGCATAACAAATATATGTTTTTACACAGCAAAAGATCCATAAAAGCAACAACATGAAGAAAAACTATCACTGCTCACGGAAAGAGACGACCTCATCGTCTCTGGCTGACGGCGCGAACCAGCCGTCGCTACCGACGTGTGTCTCTGCACCATGGTTGTCCTCGGCCTCCAGCTACTCATTCAAGCGGAGCGTGCGGGCGCTTTGCACGGACGAGAGCACAGCCCGGTTCAAGTCGAGGACGTCCGGTTCCGCCTGCAGGAGGGCCTTGATGGCAGTGGCATCCACGCGCTCCGCGTCAAGTCGAGCCTCCGCCGCCTGGTTCAAGTTCAGGACGTCTGGTTCCGCCTGCAGGAGGGCGTCGATGAGAGCGGCATCCGCACGCTCTGCGTCGAGTCGAGCCTCTGCCGCCCGGTTCAAGTCCAGGACGTTCGGTTCCGCCTGCAGGAGGGCCTCGATGGCAGCGGCATCCTCACGCTCTGCCTCAAGTTGAGCCTCCGCCGCCTGGTTCACATCCACGACATCCGGTTCTGCCTGCAGGAGAGCCTCGATGGCAGCGGCGTGCGCACGCTCCACGTCGAGCTGAGCCTCTGCCTCCCTGTCCTCCTTTAGTATCGCCATGTTGAACCGCTGGTCCGCCTGCACCATGGGGGACTCGGACGCCGGCACGAAGTCGACGTCCATCGTCTCATACCCATCGGGTGCATTCTACGCCGCGACCTCCACCATGAACATTGGATCGGCTTCCTCCTCCTCGTAGCTTGGCTCCAGAGAACTCGGGGATTGGCCCGCCGCAAAGCGAGGTTGGGAACGGGGGTATGTGGCGCCGACCGCCGCCGCGATTTCTGCGC
The DNA here is from genome assembly GCF_002162155.2 of Triticum dicoccoides. Taxonomy (NCBI): domain Eukaryota; kingdom Viridiplantae; phylum Streptophyta; class Magnoliopsida; order Poales; family Poaceae; genus Triticum; species Triticum dicoccoides. The sequence goes on from NC_041380.1 coordinate 80,335,171, forward strand.
GGCGCTCTGGCGTCAGCATCTTGTAGTAAGTGATCTTGCGGTGCACCATGGCTTTCCGGCGAACTAGGGGACGCTTGATGCGGGCTACGGGATCGAAAGGTGGGGGAATGGGCTGGAGATTTGGTGTGGTTTTAGGGCAGTGGCTGGCGTAGGCCGAGCAGCGAAGGTTCTGGTGTGAATAGTGGTTCCGGTGACGACCGGTCAATCGGTTTTGACTGTACATCGCTCTTGTCGCATTCGCGTTGCAGCCCGGCACGCTGGACCCTCCACGTCGCTCACCGAATGGAACACGCTTCATCTTGCGTTTTCGCTCGCTTGTGGGACCGCAGTTGAGAGAAAACCGACGTCCCTCCCCCTCCCCTGCCCGCGTCATTTATTATACCACCACTCCCTCCGTTTTATGCGGAGTAAATAAAAACAGAGGGAGTATACTACGGATGAGGATCCCCTGACGTGGCTGAACCCATTGAGTAACTGACATGCGGGGCCTAGCAAGCATGGGGTCTGCCAGTATGTGACTGAAAGGGAGGGTAAGGCAGGGATACCTACGTTAGAGGATCCACTTCCACTATACTACTTTGACCAAATGTTAGAGTAATAATATATGACATGCAACTTACACAAATGTTAGAGTAATATTATATGACATGCAACTTACACAAAGCATACAGGGTCTAATGCGTTTTTCGAGGCTAACTTTGACCAAATGTTAGAGTAATAATATATGACATGCAACTTACACAAAGCATACGGTCAAATTCGTATGTGAAAGGAGTTTCCAACGATATAATTTTCACATTATACATCTCATGTACTATTAATCTTGTCAATAGTCAAATTGGAAACCATCTCGAGTACAAATCTAGGAGTACGTACGAATCTAACAATATTGATTGGGCGTTGTTGAATGTTGATACCTTTTTGATCAAAGTAGAGATACTTTGACTACACATAAAACTTATATGTAAACTAGAAAGGATAGGAGGGAGTATATTGTATGTTCAAAAACGAAACGAACATTGAATACCCTTTATATATGATTTGCGGATGCTACGATCACCGGTTCAAAATTATGAATCCGCCTTAGGTATCACGTGCCCCCACTCGTTCCCTCTTGATTTCATCTCGGGGTCCGGAGTTCTATTGAAAGAGTACTAGGGTGGGTACATGCGAATGATACTCGGCGGAATGTTCAAATGAGGCATGCGGGAGGATGGACTCGACTGGAGGGCGACATGATCAATGGAGAAGAGGGTTGGAGAGGAATGAGAAATAAGAAAATGCCACATGATTATACTTGAACGGCTCAAATAAACAATAAGTTGTATCGCTTAGCCTACATAGTGAAAGGCCTAATGCGCAACGCGGAGCATTGACGCTCGAATATGGCCGGGAAAACAGGGAAACCGACATGTGGGGCACACCCATCGGGACGACGTAGCGTAGACTAGTCCAATGGAGGAGCTGGCCCACGACCTCCTCGCCACTGACAACCATTCATGTGGGTCATTGGGGCCAACAAAGAGGTGCAGCTCCAGCACCGCCTCTGGACACGGCGACTGCAGTGAGCGACACACTCATATCATCGCTAGACACGGTCGGTTTCAGTGTGCTAAGGGTGGCGTTAGTGCTGTGGCACGACCAACGGTATGTTTGGTTTGTGCCCAAGGTTGCCCCATCAAAGCATTGGGTAGCCAAATTTTTGGTTGAGGTATTGGTTGTCCATGATTTGGCTGACATTGGCAAGAAAAATGAACTAGAGTTGGCTAGAGTTCATTGGCATGCCAAAGGAATGGCAATCATCCAAACAAAGACCAATCTTTGGGTCATGACCAAAATTTTGGTTGAGGTATTGGTTGCCCATGATTTGGCCGACATTGGCAAGAAAAATGAACTAGAGTTGGCTAGAGTTCATTGGCATGCCAAAAAATGGCAACCATCCAAACAAAGACCAATCTTTGGGTCATGACCAAAATTTGGTAAGGTGCACTTTGGCCACAATCCAAACACACCCCAACACCCGGCTCGTCGAGGATGCACGGGGCGCCGCGACGCATCCGCGGAGTGGTGTAGCGCGGCTAACTGCATCCTCTGGACCTGAGACCATGCCGGGTCGTCTTACTTTTTCAATGACATGCGGGGATCGCATGTGAGCAAAGGTCATCTCCAACGTTGCCACGACCGCAGCTGACTACCCTGGCACACCAAAACCCTCGTCCCTCGTGCCGTCACGCGGTGCGTTCCCAGCAGGCGCTAGCTACCCGCATTCATGTTGTCTGTTTGTATGTCGTCGTTAAGAGGCTCGGTGCTCGAGGAACCAACTCCGGTGACTTAATGACGCACCCGGACGCTTGGCCTCACCGGAATGCACTAATTAAAGCGGCAACGCCCAGCTAACCTCCACACCATAGCGCATCATCCTCCTACCTGGCACCACATCCGCCATGACCGCAAGTGCGAACGCTTTGCGGGAGAGCTTGTCTTCGGGGATGAAGCTCGAGGTCGCCGCCCTCGCTCAAGTCGCCTCTCACGACGCAATAGCGGCGTAGCCGGACGCGGACGCGACCGCACAAGCGGTGGCCACGCTGGCGGCCGACGACGGGAGCACCGTCAGCCACGCGTCCTACTTGCCACCGTCCAACATCCGGCACCGCCGAGGTCGGGGACTCCTCCGAGGATGAGTAGGGCATGGGAGGCAGTAGGGCATGGTGTGCCAACTGGCCGGTCCGTATCCCGTGTTCTACTCTTCCTCGCCGGAGACCGCACCTTCACTTCACGGGTCTTGAACCCCGCCCCCGTACATAGAGATCGCAGATGGAGGACGTCGGTCTCCGCCGTATAATAGGTTTAGGGTCGGGTTTCTTTTATTTTTCTGTCCTATAAAATTTCGAAATGTAATGAAAGTGTGTCGTGTTTGCATTAATCTCGGCTGGTGTATATGAACTTTCACAATAATATACATATTGTAGGAGTACTAGCAAGATGCCTGTGCATTGCACGGAAGATCAAGATCTTGTGGGAGAAAAGGATGAACGAGGGAAAGCCTTATCTGCAAATGTGGAGAGGACTGTGGGTAAATTGTCATAGTTTCCTTCATATCCGTTAGATATAGATCGGACGGCCTATATTGCAGGATGACAGGCACACCATCATCACCAACTCTGCTTTTTATTGAACCGAGACAAATCTAACATGCGAAGTAAAATAAACACATAGGGTCCATACATACACAAATTATCTTAGGCACTCCAATAGTACGTCCACTACACATTCACGCATTTCACATCTTTCTACATCTATGGGAACCTACGAAAGGGTTAATGTAAATTGCCTCTATCTCTCCTCCCTTGATTTTCATGGTGGTGGTCCCCTCCCCCCCCCCCCAATCTACAATCAACAGCTCACATGTTTCACATTAC
>NC_041380.1:80339235-80347491 GCF_002162155.2 Triticum dicoccoides
CCCCGCTATGCCGATACGTCGGCGCCGCGGTTTGGCGATCCTCTCTCTCCCACAGTACGCTCTCTTAGACTGCTGTCCTCTAGCCGCGCCGCCACCTCTGGCTACGTTCTTGTGGAGGCGCACGGCGGTCAGCGCCTCCACCACTGGCGACGTTCGTGTGCAAATGCACGGCGGTCAGCTTCTCCCACGGTACGCGCATTCTAGACTGAGGCCCCGTTCATGTCAGTGTAGAGCTGAATGTTAGCCGATAGACGTTGTTAATATCACTGTTTGCTGAAGTAGTTTACTGTCAATATGCTCTGCTTAAGAAGCTTCCTTGCCCTGTTCTGCACTCAATCTGCTTAGCTGAGATGGCATGCCAAGGCCGATTAGTTGCTAAAATATCCTGCCATATATTTATTGTGACGTAGATTGCCATGGTCTAGTAGCTAATCTGTTAGGTGAAATAGCTCTACACCGTTTTATACTCGATCTTTGTTGCTGCGATGGCCTTCGATAGTTCGATAGCTGTGTGCTCGGCCTCATTGATTGCTGAAACAGCCTGCCATAATTTGGCACTCAAATCTGTTTGCTGAATTAGCTTTACATATATTTCGTGACTTAGATCTGCTCGTCCAAATATCTTGCCATAGCTTTAGACATCGACCTAGGTATTTTTTTCTGGACTTCATAAAAAAGCATATATGTTTTTCCTGTAATATCTAGTAGAAGAACTAATTTGTATGTCTAACAGATGGACAGGACTTTGATAACTTCTGCTCAAAGATTCTCCGCTGCATATGTCAAGGGGGTTGAAAACTTCATGAAATTTATCAGAGCTGAGTACGGTGGGCCGAAATCAGATGTGCTCTGCCTGTGTAGCAGTTGTATGAATTTAGTTACAAGACCCCAGTCAACTATGCAAAATCATCTACACTTGTATGGGATGTCGGTCACATATACTAGGTGGGTTCATCATGGTGAAGCTGTGAACGTCAATGTTATTGACTACATGGAAGCAGCAGATCACCATCTTGATCTGCCTGATGCTCAGGTGGAAGAGGAGGAGGAGGTGGTGGTGGCGGAGCCAGTGAGTTTGACCAACATTGAAACAATGCTACGAAATGCTCATGCATTCCGTGAACTTTCACCTGCAGAAGAAAAACAGTGGGCCTGCATGTTGGAACAATGCAATGTTGTTGTCACCACAGGAAATAAGCTGTCAGTGTTATCAGCTATGGTCACCTTTCTTTAGGTGAAGACATCTGAGCGGATGACCAACAAATCATTCGATGCGATGTTGGCTGCTTTCCGCAAATCTTTCCGAGATGCGTCTGAGCTGCCACACACCTATAGTAAAATGAAGAATTTCCTTCGTGTAGTTGGAATTGGATATGATATGATCCATGTTTGTAAGAATAATTGTGTTCTGTTCTGGAAGGATTATGCCAACTTAAGTGAATGCCCGAAATGCAAATCATCAAGATGGGAAGATAGCGATGATGTGAAGAGGATTCCTCATAATGTTCTGAGACATTTTCCAATTATACCAATATTGCAGAGGTTGTTTCATGATACTGAAACAAGAGAGGATGTACTGTGGCATTCTTTGAACCAGGAGTACAGAGATCAGAATGTAATGAGCCATCCATCTCATGGTAGTGAGTGGAAAAGCTTCAATGATAAATACAAAGAGTTTGCTGCTGACCCGAGAAACATTAGACTTGGATTAGCTTCAGATGGATTTAACCCATTTGGCCACCAGAGCGCCACATATAGCATGTGGCTAGTGCTTGTTATCCCTTACAACATGCCTCCAAATGTCTGCACCAAAGAATCAAACTACATGATGGCCTTGCTCATCCCAGGTCCAAAAAGTCCTGGAAAGGATTTTGATTTGTTCATGGAGCCTCTTGTGGAGGAACTTCAACAACTATGGAAGGGTGTTCTCACTCGAGACCTATATAGCAGCCCACCAGCTGATTTCTTTCTGCGTGTTGTTATAATTTGGTGCATCCATGATTATCCGGCTTTGGGCACTATGTCAGGGCGAACGACACATGGTTACAATGCATGTGTTCGCTGTGACAGGAATCCGTTGTCATACGCAATACTTAGCAAGATCTGTTACATTGGACACCGCCGTTTCCTTGCCAAGGACAAGCCGCATCCTAGAAAATACCGAAGACATGTGTTCAATGCAAAGCATGAAAACTATGATGCACCAAAGAGGCTCACCGCCGATGAGTAGCAAGTGGAGTTAGAGAAGGTCAGGCATATTACACCAGGAAACCATCCTGGTAATGGTAGCGGGAAAAGGAAGTGTGGCAGGGTAGAAGAGAGATTATTGTTTACCCGCAGGTCCACTTTGTGGGACTTGGAGTATTGGAAAGATTTGGATCTGCGGCATAATCTTGATGTGATGCACATCGAGAAAAATATATGTGACAGCATTATCGGCACACTTCTTAATATTGAAGGCAAGACGGAAGATACCTTAAAATCTAGGATTGATTTGACACAGCTGGGTATCATAAAGGATTTGCAAGTGCAAGATGAAGGTAAACCATGGGATATGGCACCAGCTGTGTACGTCTTGGACAAGGTAAAAAGAAAAGAATTCTGCGAGGTCATGTCACGTGTGAGATTCCCACATGGATTTGCTTCCAACCCTGAAAGGAGAGTCAGTGCAGATGGAAACAAGGTACAAGGGTTGAAAACTCATGACTGCCACGCCCTACTTCAAAGGGTTTTACTTGTTATCCTTAGAGGATTGGGCCGCCCTGACTTGTACAGAGCAGTTGCAGAGTTGGGACAATTCTTCAGGGAACTCTGCAGTAGGAATATCAGGATATATGCTTTGGAGCGTCTTAGAGACAAGATACCAACTATCCTATGTGACCTTGAGAAGATATATCCTCCAGCCTTCTTTGATGTGATGGTGCATTTGGTTGTTCATCTACCTGATGAGGCACTACTTAGAGGTCCAGTACAGTATGGCTGGATGTAACCTATTGAAAGGCGGCTAGGCACTTTCAAGGGCTATGTTAGGAACAGAGCTAGACCCGAGGGTTCCATTGCAGAGGCCTACATTGCTACAGAAGCGTTGACATTCTGCTCAAAATACATTGAAGCAGCTGAACAGCTTAGCAAAGAGGTGGGTGAAGACAATCCCGGGCTCAATGTTTTCGATTATTCTGTTCGAGTTACAGGGAAGAGTCGACAAGAGGACAAACCTAAAGATTTGGACAAAATGGTTTGGTATGTGTTGAATAACTGTCCTGAGATACTACCTTATATCAAGTAAGTGAAGTACTGCAGCTTATACATTGTAATCTACTAAACTTGCAGCACATTCTTATATATTTAGATGTTTGATGCGATCACTATGTTGTGCAGCATCTACAAAGAGGAGTTACTGCCGCAAAATCCAAGAAACATTGACAAACTGGTTATGGCAGGATTTGCGAAATGGTTCAAGAACCATGTAAGCTTTTGAAGTGCACTGTCGGTTTTTTTAATATATTGAGTACATAAGATGATCAGCTTGTCTATTTTCTAACCATAGGTTAAGAAGATGCGGGAGGATGGGCAGGCAGTTGATGATGCCCTTTACTCACTAGCAATGGGCCCTAATACTCGGGAAAGACATTATGAATCTTGCATTGTTGGAGATGTGCGCTACAACACCCTTGCACGAGATGAAGGCAGGAAGACACAAAATAGTGCCATCATGAGCATGGATATGTATGACAAAGAGACAACTGAAATGTATGCTAACATAACAGACATTGTTCAGTTGTAGTATATCTCCAGTTTCAAGGATCATCGGTGTGTGGTTCTGTTGTGCTGTCGTTGGTATAACCTGTTTTCCAGGATTGCAAAACCCAGAGCTGATGATTATTTCAAATCCATCAATGTCAAGGCGGCGTACCAGACCAACGAGCCTTTTATTTTGGAAAATCAAGCAACACAGATATTTTTCTTGGAAGACACATTTGCACATAGCGATGATTGGAGAGTATTGCAAAGGTTTGAGCACAGGAATTCATTTAATGAAGTTGCACAACAAGATGATGCTTACACTGCTCCTGATGTACAAGATAACACGGATGTTTCTAATATCTTTGAAAACCAACACGTCAATGACGCCGGCGAAAAGATTGCCTGTTGTGCTGTGGACATACAAGAGTTGATCAAGAAGAAGCCAACATTCGAGGACGTTGAGGACGAATAAGAAGATGACACCATGGGGAATTATGATTCAGACTGATACACATGGTGAAGATGTTGACGCTGCTGCTGTGGATGATGATTACATTGCTTTTGTTGTATTTGCCTGTCAGAAGACGTTTTTTATCTACTATGTGAAATTGTGTTTGCTATGACAACTGAAACCTGATGAACATGTTGTTTAGTATTTTGCTGTGAGAACATCACTTGTTATGTATGTTGATTTGTGTTTGGTGATTGTATGAAAACTAAAACATGATGACATTGTTGTTTAGTTGTACTCATATTTGGCTGTGAAACTTGAATTTGATGACATAGTTTGATGTTGGACTGCAATTTGCTCGACGTCTTCGAATGAGAACAAAGCTGACCCGACAGGGCCTCTGCTATTTATTTATTTATATGAGAAAAAGGGGATACCCCCTGATTTCCGTTAATAGAAATCATTAGATGTTCACAACACTACGCCCAACCTGCTACACAGGTTTCATTCATTACTAGTTTCAGCAAAGTGATCATGTCGTAGCCACTGAATACATCATGCACGAGTGCTACATACACTACAAATAAAGAGACAATCATCCTACAGAGCACATCGATTTTACCCATTATCTTCACAAGCTCTTTCATCTCCTCATTGTTGTCAAGGCCGTTCAGCAGTTGTTGCTTGGCCATGATCAGAGGAACTGCATCTTTAACCTTTTGTTCTGCATCTTTCTCTTCTGCCATTCCTTCAGTCACTTGTCCAACACCCCAAGCTGGTATTGGGATTCCTTGGCTAACCAAATAATCAGCGCAGTTGCATTCCCCCACATCAGCAACTTCCCAGAAATACAAATCACACGAATCTTCCCTTTTCTGCATGAATCAAATTGGAAGATCATCAACCAAACTATTCAAAAAATCAGCAACTGAAAGCAGCAGAACAACACCTAAACATATAATTACCCCATGATTCGGGCATTTGTAGAAGACTCGGCCAGGGTTGCAGATTGTGGTTGAGACGTGATGGATGACTCTGCGTGATTTGCAGCAGTGACACCACACCAACGGCAGCGGGTTGCAATGAGCAATCGGCTGTGGTGCGTGTGCCAGCGGGGGTGTGATGAGACCCACAGGCGATGGTATGGGTGGCGACTTGGCGCATATCTGGTTGTTGCCTGCTGAAGAGCAGGTGGACGAGCAGCCAGCGGACATGGTTGCTGCGGCCAGAGCTTCTGATGCTAGGCAGAGTAAGTAGAGAAGAGGAGAAGCGGACATTGGATATGTCAGTTTCATTACTTGCAGAGTAGCATAGCACCATATATAGTCATAGTCTCGGTTTGGATTTCAACCAGCTACAGGAGCACGTCTTTCTTTTTTCTCAAACTCGGCAACGTCTCTTTACTAGTACACTAGCTTGTTCTGTACGCCTTCCCAAGTCTTTGATTTTCTTTCTATATATAAAAAAGTATGCTACTTGGTGCCCGCTTAGTGAACAAAAAATTGTGCCAACCTTGACTGTTGGATTGACATTCAACGTCTGTCGCGTTTCTTCAGTCTCTTCTTCCTCGAGCCGCCAAAGCCAAACCAGCGCCGACGGGACCGCCTGCTCCCGCCTCCCACGGCTGGCTGTGATCTTCCCCGGCTCCTGTTCGTTCCCATCCAGGCCTCACCATCGTCCTCCGCCTTAGTTCACTCGCCGCAGCGCCGCCCTCCGATGTTGTCAACATGGTCAACAACGGAGAGGAATAAGGAGATGATTGTACATGGTGAGGATGAGAGTAGGGACCCAGCAGCGCGCGCAGTAATTTTGTTTTTTCAGGACGGAGAAGGGTATCAACTGGGTTGTGCGGGACCCGTGGCCCATCTAGCCCAGGCTTTTATTTCATATGTTTAGCACATGACCAGCCCAGTTTGTTTTTTTTCCTTTTTGAAAATGGCTAGCCAGCTATTTTGTTTTTTGCAGAATAGCCAATGTAGGCCTACTTGATTTTCTACGCCCTGCTGGGCCAGAAATCTTTCAAGACGAGGAGGGATGCATTTTTCCCAGAAAATGGGCTATAAGTAATAAGAAATGGCCTATAAGTAATAATAAATGGGTTGTAAAATGAAAAAATACAGCAAAGAGGCAATTAGTTCCAAAATATTGTTTTCTTTCGGATTTTGATATTTTAAATTGCATTGTTTTTGTGCGGGTAAAATTTCATTGAATTTAAATTAAGGTATATTTAGATTTAAAATTAATTTGAATCTGGCTAGAAATTTCGGGCTGTATGCTGTTTGGGACAGATTTGGAAGTTGACTTGTGGGTCTACTAGGTTGACGTGTACTTTGGCTTTGTCAACTTAGTCCACAAACAATTCTAGCGGTAGTGTCCAACGGCCGTGCTGCTTCTTCAATATCTGGTCTTCTTGCTCCAGCCGCCCAAACCAGCTCCGGTGGGACTGCCTGCTCCTGCCTCTCGTGGCCGGCTGTGCTACCGCACAGGCCGCACCGCCCCACCCTACTTCATTGCTGGCCTGGCCATTCCTCTACTGACCCACACCTCCTGTTATTTTCCGGCGACGGCAACCGGACCAGTAAACCCTCGTACTCCCCACAGCGTGGGCAACCATTGCCGAGTCTTCCCCGGCTCCGTGTCGTTCCCTTCCTAGGCCTCGCCGTCGTCCACCGCCATGGTGCTCTCAGCGCGTCCTGGTCAATGTGGTCAACGAACGACATCCATTGGCCGTGGACTATACGCGCAAAATAATGATTCCTCCACCTGACAGCTGGGACCCACCGGAAGGGCCTCTGTATTTCGTGAAAAAAACGTTCCCCCCACTGACATGTCGGACCCACCAGCTATATCTTCACACGCAAGGAAGTGCCTCCTTATTACGCACAAAAAAATGAATACCCCCTGCTAGTTGGGACCCACCATTGTCGGAGGCTGACTTGTGGGCCTATTAAGTTGACGGGGACAGAGGGCTCTGTCAACTTAGTCAATATGAACGATTCTAGCTCCAGTGACCGTACGATACCCATCCAACGGCCGTAGTGCTTCTTCAACCTCTGGTCTTCTTGTTCCAGCCGCCCAAAGCAGCGCCAGTCGTGCCGCATGCTCCTGCCTCCCGTGGACGGCTGTGCTGCCGCAGAGGCCTCACCGCCCCCTACTATTCCCACCGCTGGCCAGGCCCTGCGGCGACGGCAGCCTCACACCGCAGCCGAACCAGTGAACCCTCGTACTCCTCTCCGCGCGGGCTTCCATTGTCGCGTCTTCCCCGGCTCCGCGTCGTCCCCTTCCTAGGCCTCGCCGTCATCCACCGCCGTGGTGCTCTCCGTGCGGCGTGGTCAACATGGTCAAGGAACGACTTCCATCGGAAGAGTATTGTACATGGAGAGGCTGACAGCTGGGTCCACGGCCACAACCCAGTTTTTTTGTGATTTGCCAAGTAAGTCGCTTTTGTCAGGCCTGTTGGGCTGCAAATCTTTTAAGATGAACAGAGCTTTCATTCGGCTGGCCGAGAAAATGGCCCATCAGTAATGAGAAATGGGTTGTACATTTTTAAAACACGTCAAACCGGCAATTAGTTTCAAATATCTTTTTTTTCATTTCGAGATTTTAAATTACATTAATTTTTATGCATGGAGAATTTGTTGGATTTTATATTGATATACATTTATTTTTAAAATCAGTTTGAATGTGAGTCGAAACTTCAGGATTAAAAACAGTTCGGACCGCACCGAAATATGCAAAATTTCGTATAATTTTTTAACTGTGGCCACAATATGGGCTGTAATGCTAACAAAAAGAATATGGACTCCAGAAAAACCTTAAGAATTAGCAAATGGGCTGTAAATTATTAGAAATAATGGCCGATGGGTTGTATGCTCTTTTCTACAGATTTGAGGCTTTCCTAAAAAAAGGTTGACACACAAGCAGTGACTGTTGGATGTCCATCGAACGGCCGTCGTGCTTCTTCAATCTCTGCTCTTCCTGCTCCAGCCGCTCAAACAAGCGCCGGCGGGACTGCCTGCTCCCTCCTCCCTGTGGCCGGCTGTGCTGCCGCGCAGGCCTCA
>NC_041380.1:80347756-80349825 GCF_002162155.2 Triticum dicoccoides
CTAGCCATCCCTCTACTCACCCACACCTGATGTTATTCTTTGGTGACGGCAGATGAACCAGTAAACCCTCGTACAGTCGTACTCCCCTCCGTGTGAGAAACAACTGTCGAGTCTTCCCTACCTCCGTGCCGTTCCCTTCCTAGGCCTCGCCGTCATCCACTGCCCTGGTGCTCTCGGCGCGGCCTGGTCAACGTGGTTAACGACCGACATGCATCTGAAGTGGACTGTATGTGGAGAGTCCGACAGCTGGGTCCACGGCCGCACGCAAGGAAATGCCTCCTTATTACACGCAAAATCATGATTCCTCCACCTCACATCAGGGACCCACCGAAAGGGCCTATGTATTTCGTGAAAAAAACGTTACCGCCGCTGACAGCTCGGACCCACTAGCTATATCTTCGCACGCAAGGAAGTGCCTCCTTATTATGCAGAAAAAAATGAATACTCCCCCTGTTAGCTGGGACCCAGTATAGTGGCAGGCTGACTTGTGGGCGTACTAAGTTGACGGGGACGAAGGGCTTTGTCAACTTAGTCAATATGCACGATTCTAGCTCCAGTGACCATACGATGTCCATCCAACGGCCGTAGTGCTTCTTCAACCTCTGGTCTTCTTGCTCCAGCCACCCAAACCAGCGCTGGTCGTGCCTCGTGCTCCAGCCTCCCGTGGCCGAAAGCGATGCGGTGGAGGCCTCATCGCCCCCTACTACTCCCACCACTCGCCAGGTCATCCCTCTACTCACCCACACCCCCTGTTATTCTGCGGCGACGGCAGCCTCACACCCCAGCAAACCAGTGAACCCTCGTACTCCTCTACGCATGGGCATCCACTGCCGCGTCTTCCCCTCTGTATCATCCCCTTCCTAGGCATCGCCATTGTCCACCGCCCTGGTGCTCTCGGCACAGCGTGGTCAATGTGGTCAAGGAACGGCTTCCATCGGACGTGGACTGTACGTGGAGAGGCTGACGACTGGGTCCATGGCCGCAGCAAGGAAGTGCCTCCTTATTACGTCCAAATAATTATTCCTCCACCTGACAGCGGGGACCCACCGGACGGGCCACCGTATTTCATGAAAAAAACGTTTGCCCCTGACTACTGGGACCCACCAGCTACATCTTCGCACGCAAGGAAGTGCGTCTGGAAAAAAAAACCATTCGCCCCCCTGACTGCTGGGACCCACCAACTACATCTTCGCACGCGAGGAAGTGCCTGACAGTCGGGACCCACCTGGTCGAAGCGTATGTAGCATTGTCATTCTGGTCGCGAACGTGTACGTACATATATACTGGTTGATGTAGAGGCGCACATGTGTCGTAGTAGAGGCGCATACGTGTCGTAGTAGAGGCACGCATGTAGCATGTACACGTACGTATAGCGGCCAGGGTGCAAGAAAGAAAATACGGCCACGTATGTGTACATACGGGCGGGGTCTCGAACGCCTACTCGCGCATACGTACGGCCAGGGCTTGTGTACATGACTGGGTCGGAACGGAGAAACAGCATCGTCGTCGTGTTCATGGGGAGGCAACGAAATGCATCGTGTTCATGGGGAGGTAACGGAATGCGTCGTGTTCATCGGGAGGCAACGGAACGCGTGGGAGCCAACCGGCTGGGTCGGAACGGAATGCGTGGTCCTGTTCATTGGGAGGGCTTGGACAGAACAGGCGATGGAAACGAGGCCTAGCGTACCGTACAACGGAGGAAACGGACCTCCTACGTTCGGAACGTGGTCATGTTGATCGAGAGGGGTCTGGCATACCGCAAAACGGAGGAAACAGACCTCCTACGGTCGAAACGGGGGTCCTGTTGATCGGGAGGGGTGTGGCGTACCGCAAAACGGACGAAACAGACCTCCTACGGTCAAAACGGGGGTCCTGTTGATCGGGATGGGTGTGGCGTACCGCAAAATGGACGAAATGGACTTGTGTTGGAGCGCTACGGTCGAAACGGGGGTCCTGTTCATCGGGAGGGGCGTGGCGTACCGCAAAACGGGACTCCACGGGATACTGTTCATCTCCACCGTCGACCTCCTCCAGCCTCCACGGGCTCCTGTTCATCCAGCCTCCACCGC
>NC_041380.1:80350145-80357374 GCF_002162155.2 Triticum dicoccoides
CGGCAACGCTCACTGTTCATCCCAGAGGCAGCATCAATCCGCTTCAGTTAGCAGCAGTAGCGAAGGAATCGCTCGATCGGGTTCAGTAAACAGCCATCGATCGATCGCTGGGTTCAGTAATGCGTAGCCTGCAGTGCAATCGCTCGGGTTCAGTTAGAGCCCAATGCCTCGCTCGGGTTCAGTTAGAGCCAACGCCTTGCACACACACGCGTACGTGTATGAGAGAAATGCGCATCGCTCGGCCCCCGACCTCCCACCATAACCGGGAACTCCCCGAAATTTTCCTCGCCCTCGCTTCTACCATGTTTTTTCCTTCATGGACGGCCCAAAGAATGTCATGCAGCTGCATCTCTGGCCCGCCCAAGATGAAAAGCCCATTTTCTGTCATGATTTTTTGTCATAGAACTAGGAGCCCACCACATCTATGATGATACCAGGTTTTGTCACAATTATCATCATAGAAGTGTCATATGTATGACAGAAAAAAATTCGTTCGGCCCAAAATGTCACGGATGTGTCTTTTTTTTGTAGTGTTATCCGCCAAATACTTGGGGTAGTTCTGCTTCCAGTGACCAGTCCCTTTGTAGTAGAAGCACTTAGTCTCAGGCTTAGGTCTAGACTTGGGCTTCTTCACTTGAGCAACAACTTGCTTGCCATTGAAGTTCCACTTCTTCCCTTTGCCCTTTTCTTGAAACTAGTGGTCTTGTAAACCATCAACCCTTGATGCTTTTCTAGATTTCTATCTTCGTCGATTTCAGCATCACGAAGAGCTTGGGAATCGTTTCCGTTATCCCTTGCATATTATAGTTCATCACGAAGTTCAAGTAACTAGGTGATAGTAACTAGAGAACACTGTCAATCACTATCTTATCTGGAAGATTAACTCCCACTTGATTCAAGTGATTGTAGTACTCAGACATTCTGAGCACATGCTCACTAGCTGAGATATTCTCCTCCATCTTGTAGGCAAAGTTCTTGTCAAAGGTCTCATACCTTTCGACATGGGCATGAGTCTGAAATACTAATTTCAACTCTTGAAACATTGCATATGCTCTGTGGCGTTCAAAACATCTTTGAAGCCCCGATTCTAAGCCGTAAAGCATGGCGCACTAAACTATCAAGTAGACATCATATCGAGCTCACCAAACATTCATAACGTCTGCGTCTGCTCTTGCAATCGGTCTATCACCTAGAGGTGCATCAAGGACATAATTCTTCTGTGCAGCAATGAGGATAATCCTCTGATCATGGATCCAATCCGGATCATTCCTACTAACATCTTTCAACTTAGTTTTTCTCTAGGAACATATCAAACTAAACGGGGAGCTACATGCGAGCTATTGATCTACAACATAGTTATGCAAAAACTATCAGGACTAAGTTCATGATAAATTAAAGTTCAATTAATCATATTACTTAAGAACTCCCACTTAGATAGACATCCCTCTAATCATCTAAGTGATCACGTGATCCAAATCAACTAAACCATGACTGATCATCATGTGAAATGGAGTAGTTTTCAATGGTGAACATCACTATGTTGATCATATCTACTATATGATTCACGCTCGACCTTTCGGTCTCAGTGTTCCAAGGCCATATCTGCATATGCTAGGCTCATCAAGTTTAACCCGAGTATTTCTGCGTATGCAAAACTGGCTTGCACCCATTGTATGTGAACATAGAGCTTATCACACCTGATCATCACGTGGTGTCTCGGCACGACGAACTTTGGCAACAGTGCATACTCAGGGAGAACACTTGTACCTTGAAATTTAGTGAGAGATCATCTTATAATGCTACCGTCAATCAAGCAGAATAAGATGCATAAAGGATAAACATCACATGCAATCAATATAAGTGATATGATATGGCCATCATCATCTTGTGCCTTTGATCTCCACCTCCAAAGCACCGTCATGATCACCATCGTCACCGGCGCGACACCTTGATCTCCATCGTCGCATCATTGTCGTCTCGCCAAATATTGCTTCCATGACTATCGCTACTGTTTAGTGATAAAGTAAAGCAATTACAGGGCGATTGCATTGCATACAATAAAGCGACAACCATATGGCTCGTGCCAGTTGCCGATAACGCCGTTACAAAACATGATCATCTCATACAATAAAATATAGCATCATGCCTTGACCATATCACATCACAACATGCCCTGCAAAAACAAGTTAGACGTCCCCTACTTTGTTGTTGCAAGTTTTACGTGGCTGTTACGGGCTAAGCAAGAACCGTTCTTACCTACGCATCAAAACCACAACGATATTTCGTCAAGTATGTGTTGTTTTAACCTTCACAAGGACCGGGTGTAGCCACACTCGGTTCAACTAAAGTTGGAGAAACTGACACCCGCAAGCCACCTGTATGGGAAGCACGTCGGTAGAACCAGTCTCGCGTAAGCGTACGCGTAATGTCTGTCCAGTTTTCTTGCTACCTCTTGAGCACTTGCGTTGGTTTTCCCTTGAAGAGGAAAGGGTGGTGCAGCAAAGTAGCGTAAGTATTTCCCTCGGTTTTTGAGAACCAAGGTATCAATCCAGTAGGAGGCCACGCACGAGTCCCTCGTACCTACACAAACAAATAAATCCTCGCAACCAACGCGATAAGGGGTTGTCAATCCCTACACGGTCACTTACGAGAGTGAGAACTGATAGATATGATAAGATAATATTTTTGGTATTTTTATGATAAAGATGCAAAGTAAAATAAAAGGCAATAAAAATAACTAAGTATTGGAAGATTAATATGATGGAAGATAGACCCGGGGGCCATAGGTTTCACTAGTGGCTTCTCTCGAGAGCATAAGTATTCACGGCGGGTAAACAAATTATTGTTGAGCAATTGACAGAATTGAGCATAATTATGAGAATATCTAGGTATGATCATGTATATAGGCATCACATCCGGGACAAGTAGACCGACTCCTGCCTGCATCTACTACTATTACTCCACACATCGACCGCTATCCAGCATGCATCTAGAGTATTAGGTTCAAGAGAACAGAGTAACGCTTTAAGAAAGATGACATGATGTAGAGAGACAAACTCATGCAATATGAAATAAACCCCATCTTGTTATCCTCGATGGAAACAATACAATACATGCCTTGGTGCCCCTACTATCACTGGGAAAGGACACCGCAAGATTGAACCCAAAGAAAAGCACTTCTCCCATTGCAAGAAAGATCAATCTAGTAGGCCAAACCAAACTGATAATTCAAAGAGACTTGCAAAGATAACCAATCATACATAAAAGAATTCAGAGAAGATTCAAATATTTTTCATAGATAAACTTGATCATAAACCCACAGTTCATCGGTCTGAACAAACACACCGCAAAAGAAGATTACATCGAATAGATCTCCACAAGAGAGGGGGAGAACTTTGTATTGAGATCCAAAACGAGAAAAGAAGCCATCTAGCTAATAACTATGGACCCGTAGGTCTGAGGTAAACTACTCACACTTCATAAGAAGGGCTATGGTGTTGATGTAGAAGCCCTTCGTGATCAATGCCCCTCCGGCGGAGCTCCGGAACAGGCCCCAAGATGGGATCTCGTGGATACAAAAAGTTACGACGGTGGAATTAGGGTTTTGGCTCCGTATCTAGTAGTTTTGGGTACGTAGGTATATATAGAAGGAAGGAGTATGTCGGTGGAGCAACAGGGGGCCCACGAGGGTGGAGGGCGCGCCCAGGGGGTAGGCGCGCCCCCTACCTCGTGGCCTCCTGGTTGATGTCTTGACGTAGGGTCCAAGTCCTCTGGATCATGTTCGTTCCGAAAATCACGTTCCTAAAGGTTTCATTCCGTTTGGACTCCGTTTGATATTCTTTTTCTGCGAAACCCTAAAATAGGCAAAAAACAGTAATTCTGGGTTGGGCCTTCGGTTAATAGGTTAGTCCCAAAAATAGTATAAAAGTGTATAATAAAGCCCAATAATGTCCAAAACAGAATATAATATAGCATGGAACAATCAAAAATTATAGATACGTTGGAGATGTATCAGCCGCTTCATCCAACAATACCGTTGAACAAAAGTATGACATGCTGGTAAGCAGTATGACTTGTATCACCCACAACTCACTTGTGTTCTACTCGTGCATATAACATCTACGCATAAACCTGGCTCGGATGTCACTGTTGGGGAACGTAGTAATTTCGAAATATTCCTACGCACACGCAAGATCATGGTGATGCATAGCTACGAGAGGGGAGATTATCGTCTACGTACCCTCATAGACCGTAAGCGGAAGTGTTATGAGAACGCGGTTGATGTAGTCTTACGTCTTCATGATCCGACCAATCCAAGTACCGAGCGTACGTCACCTCCGAGTTCAGCACACATTCGATGATGTCCCACGAACTCCGATCCAGCAAAGCTTCACAGGAGAGTTCCATCAGCACAAGAGCGTGATGACGGTGATGATGTTGCTACCGACACAGGGCTTCGCCTAAGCACCGCTACGATATGATCGAGGTGGATTATGATGTAGGGGGCCACCACACATGGCTTGGAACAATCAACTTGTGTGTCCTAGGGTGCCCCCTGCCCCCGTATATAAAGGAGAAAGGGGGGAGGCCGGCCGGCCCTTGCAGGGCATGCCAGGAGGAGGAGGAGTCCTCCTAGTAGGAGCAGGACTCCCCTTTCCTACTCCTACAAGGAGGGGGAAAGGAAGGAGGAGAGGCAGAAGGAAGGAGAGGGAGGAAAGGAGGAAAGGGGGTCGGCCCCCTAGTCCAATTCGGTTTGGGCTAGGGGGCCGCGCACCCTGCCTTGTCCCGCCTCATCTCTTCCACCACTTGGCCCATGAGGCCCAATACTTCTTCCCCTGTATTCCCGTAACTCCCCGGTACTCTGAAAAATACCCAAATCACTCGCAACCTTTCCGATGTACGAATATAGTCGTCCAATATATTGATCTTTATGTCTCGACCATTTTGAGACTCCTCGTGATGTCCCAGATCTCATCCGGGACTCCGAACTACCTTCGGTACATCAAATCACATAAACTCATAATACCAATCGTCATCAAACGTTAAGCGTGCGGATCCTATGGGTTCGAGAACTATGTAGACATGACCAAGACACGTCTCCGGTCAATAACCAATAGCAGAACCTAGATGTTCATATTGGCTCCTACATATTCAACGAAGATCTTTATTGGTCAAACCGCATAACAACATACGTTGTTCACTTTGTCATCGGTATGTTACTTGCCCAAGATTCGATCATCGGTATCTCCATACCTAGCTCAATCTCGTTACCGGCAAGTCTCTTTACTTGTTCCGTAATGCATCATCCCGCAACTAACTCATTAGTTGCTTTGCTTGCAAGGCTTGTAGTGATGTGCATTACCAAGAGGGCCCAGAGATACCTCTCCGACAATCGGAGTGACAAATCCTAATCTCGATCTATGCCAACTCAACAAGTACCATCAGAGACACCTGTAGAGCACCTTTATAATCACCCAATTACGTTGTGACGTTTGGTAGCACACAAAGTGTTCCTCCGGTAATCGGGAGTTGCATAATCTCATAGTCATAGGAACATGTATAAGTCATGAAGAAAGTAATAGCAGTAAACTAAAACGATCAAGTGCTAAGCTAACGGAATGGGTCAAGTCAATCACATCATTCTCTAATGATGTGATCCCATTAATCAAATGACAACTCATGTCTATGGTTAGGAAACATAACCATCATTGATTCAACGAGCTAGTCAAGTAGACGCAAACTAGTGAAACTCTGTTTTTCTATGTATTCACACATGTACTAAGTTTCTGGTTAATACAATTCTAGCATGAATAATAAACATTTATCATGATATAAGGAAATATAAATAACAACTTTATTATTGCCTCTAGGGCATATTTCCTTCACTCTACCACTGCTCCTAGGATTGGCAGGTCACCATGCTGCCTGGAGTTCAGTTCTCGGTCGTGTTCCCCGAGGCTGTCAGCCACGGCTACGGCACCCGCAGCGATGACATCACTCTAGCTCTCTACAAGCTAGTGGTGGACATCTCCGTGCCGATGCGAGACCCCCTGGCGGTAGTTGTCTTGGACATGGCATGGATCCTCATCGGTGGCCTCCCCGACATCGCTCGCTCGGAGCGGGTCATTCGGAACATGTCCCACATCCTCGGCATGGTGGTTGTGGTGGTGGATGAGCTCTCTCTCTCTCTTTGCAAGGAGGAGGAGGTTCGCGTCAAGGTCAAATCCCTCGACTCATCCAAGCTTCGCGCCACGATCCGGGTGTTCTTCAACGATTAGGGTTTTGACCTCCGCATCTCCCCCGAGCCTCCCAACCACATTGGCCGCCACCGCATCCCCGACGACAGCTTCTTGGGGGGGCAGTCCGGACAGGAATGGTGCGGGGATCACCGCAGCGACCGAGACCCCCGCCACGGACGCCGCTCCAATTCGGAGGAGGACGACGATGACTCCGAGGACAGTCCTCCTCACGACCAGCCTCCCGCTCTGGCTGCTAGGGGTGGCGCTGGGGCCGGCCGCTCCCATTCCACGGCCGCTCCTCCTTTGCCCGACGACGGTCTCGACGCTTCGGACGCCAGCCTTCAGGTCTTCCCAGCTTCATCGCCTCGCTCTCCTGACAGTCCTCTCCTTGATGTCTTTGCCACCCTCTCCACCGGGACCGTCCCGGACCCGCACGGTTCGGCCACACCCTTGACTGCCGCTCCTTTGGAGGAGCTTCTGGGGGCGGTCGTGGCGGTCCTGGACCCTCCCCTCCCGGGACCTCCCGCTGGGGCTGCCGTCCCGGAGATGGCGCTGCTCTCCCCCACGCTTCATGCGACAACTTCCAGCTCGTCCCAGGGGGTGGATGACCAGCCTCCCATGACTGGGCTGACTCCGGCCCCCCGGGCACCCGATGGGTCTCCCTGCTTGGTTCCTCCTACTTCGCCTCTGGTGCCTCCGGACTCCGCTACCATGGGGCTGCAGGTGGTGGTGACCACCCCGGTGGCTGCGCCCCCTCCACCCCCTCGGACCGCGGCCTACTCTAGGTGGGCCAGGTCGACCTCGTCTCCGGTGACCTCCTCATGCCGCAGTGCTCGGATCGAGGCGGCCAGACTGGTGGGTAGCCCTGCTCTGCCTATCCCCGCACAGGCAGAGCTC
The DNA here is from genome assembly GCF_002162155.2 of Triticum dicoccoides. Taxonomy (NCBI): domain Eukaryota; kingdom Viridiplantae; phylum Streptophyta; class Magnoliopsida; order Poales; family Poaceae; genus Triticum; species Triticum dicoccoides. Next base: position 80,357,282 of record NC_041380.1, read on the forward strand.
CGGGCCGCTGCCCGGAACCTCGAAACAGGTACACCGCTCATCCCTGCCTCTTCCGCTACATGCTCCTTTTCTGCCTTGGAGTCGGCTCCGCTT
>NC_041380.1:80357806-80404778 GCF_002162155.2 Triticum dicoccoides
AAATTCTAGATGGTCTCCTTGCCGAGGCCCGTGCACGCTTACCTTCTTCTTAGGGCGCCCCTACGGGGACGGCCCCGTGCACGCCACCTCGCACGGCCACCGCCACGGTTGAGATCCGCAGCCACACCCGCTCTCGCACCGCTGCCCTTCGCGCCCAGAGCGCCTCTCGTGTCTTGGGGTCAAGCAGCCCCCCGATGGATGTGTGATGTGGACTCTCTTCCGGAACATCCGTTGTTTTGGCCAAGATGGCCGAGGCTGCCAACTAATCGAATACATGCGGACTGAGCGAATCGACATTGTGGCCATTCAAGAAACCATGTGTGCGGAATTCTCCCTATCGGAGCTCGACCACTTGAGCTCCGACCTATTTTCTTGGCACTGGCTCCCTTCTAGTGGGAGTACGGGCCACTCGGGTGGCATCCTCCTTGGGGTGAAGGATGCCACCTTTGAGGTAGGTAGCATGGATCGGGGCGACTTCTTCGTAAGCATGGAGATTTTCGAGCGGGCCCTGAACTTCAAATGGGAAATCATTGCGGTTTATGGGCCGGCCGACCATCGCCACTCGGAGGCCTTCCTCGGTGAGCTCCATAGGAAGGTGGCGGCCGCCCGGCTCCCGGTAGTGGTGGGAGGTGATTTCAACCTCATACAGTCGGAAGAAGATAACAGCACTAATTTGGTGAACTTTCCGTGAATGCAAATGTTCAATGATTGCATTGCAGACATGGGGCTTCGCGAGCTCGATCGAGTCGGGGCCAGGTTCATTTGGACAAACCGACAAGTGCAGCCGACTCACTCCGTTCTCGACAGGGTCTTCGCCTCCCCTGAGTGGGACGACATTCGTTGCCTCCTAGCATCGCTCCGGGCGATTACGCAGATTGGCTCAGATCACGTGTCCCTACTCCTCTCTTCGGAGAATGAGCGTCCCCCATACCGCCCCGGTTTCGGTTTGAAACCTTCTAGTTGTGCCAACCTGGGTTCTCTGCCGCAGTGGGCGCTCGATGGCGCGAGGCGCGTGAGGCCCCCCATCGATCCCTCTCAACCATGGACAACTGGCACTTCTGTGCCAAGCAGTCACGGCAATTCATGAAGGGTTAGGATGCAAACGTCGGCCGCGACATCCGGGAGCGTAAAAAAGCTCTCCTTGTAAACATACAGGCTCTCGACCTGCGGGCTGACACCGCTGGCCTCTCGGCTGACGAATGGATGCTTAGATACGATTTGGAAGACCAACTCACGGTCATCTACACAGACGAGGAGGCATACTGGCGTTTGCGGGGTACTCAGAATTGGGTCCTCAAAGGGGACGCCAATACCGCCTACTTCTAGGCCATAGCGAACGGCTGCCGACGACAGAACTCCATCCCTCTCCTTTGGGACGGAGAGTCCCTCCTACAGAGCCCCGAGGACATCTGGGCTCATGTAGACGACTTCTATGGAGACCTATTCTCTGCCTCCCCTCGGGGAGGTATTGCCCTGGCACAAGATATTTGGCCTGCCCACAGTTGCGTTTCGCCTGCGGACAACGTGGCCCTCATGGCACCGTTCTCTTAGGCTAAAGTTTGGGCGGCTATTAAGGGCATGAATCCATCCTCGGCTCTCGGCCCAGATGGGCTCCCAGTGAAGTTCTTCCAGACCTTCTGGGAGGTGATAAAACCTGAGGTGATGGTCCTATTTGACGAGTTCTTGGTCGGGTCCATTGACCTCGCACGGCTCAACTTTGGTGTAATCACCATCATCCCCAAAGTGACTGGGGCCTCGGATATCCGCCAATTCCGACCGATTATGGTGATTAACGTCATCTTCCGCATCCTCGCGAAGGGGTACGCCATTAGGGTGGCTCCTATTGTCGACCGGATCACTCACCCTGACTAGTCGGCCTTCATCCAGGGTTGTTATATCCTTGACGGAGTCCTGGTGTTTCACGAAGCACTCCATGAGGTCCACTCCAAACACCTCAAGGCAGTCTTCCTGAAACTGGACTTTCACAAGGCTTATGACACGGTTAGCTGGTCTTTCCTTCGGGAATGTCTTATCCGTAAGGGCTTCGACGATCGTTGGGTGACTAGGGTGATGCAGATGGTATCCCCAGGTCGGACCGTGGTGAACATTAATGGGGAGATTGGCCCATTCTTCCCCACTTTCTGTGGGGTGCGCCGGGGCGACCCCTTCTCCCAGTTCCTATTTAATATGGTGGTCGATGCTCTGGCCGCCATCCTTGATAAGGCCAAGGCTGCGGGCCACATAAAGGGGATCGTCCCGCATCTTGTTGGAGAGAACGGGATCTCCCTTCTCCAATATGCGGATGACACCATCATCATGGTGGAAGGCTCGGCGAGTGATATTTCGAACCTCAAGTTCCTTCTACTGTGCTTCCAACAGATGTCTGGCCTCAGGGTCAATTTCGACAAGAGCGAGGTGATGGTCTTGGAATACTCCCAAGGCGAGAGCTAGAGTATTGCAGATCGGCTTAACTGCTAGCTTGGGAGCTTTCCCACGACTTATCTGGGGATACCGATTAGTGATTCTAGGCTCATGGTGGCCGTCCTGCGCCCCACGGTGGGGAAACTTCAGCACCGTATCAAGCCCTGGCAAGGTCAGTGGCTCTCGAAAGCGGCCTGTACGGTGCTCATTAACTCGTCCCTCTCCATCCTGCTATTGTTCATCATGAGCTTCTACAGCCTTCCGGAGACGCTTCATCATGAGATCGCCACTGTTCAGGGGCTTCTTCTGGGCCGGTGAGGGCGACAAGCAGAAGTACCACATGGTTAGGTGGTCTGAGATCTGCAAGCCTCGCGACCAGGGCGGACTCGGGATTATGTCATCCAAACGCATGAACATTGCCCTCCTGACTCGGTGGCTTTGGCGGATTGCCAACGTAGATGGTGGCCTGTGGCTTCGCATCATTCAGCAGAAATACCTCCGAGGCCAGCCTCTCGCTTTCTGCCAGCGATCTGGGGGATCCCAATTCTGGCAATCCGTCATCTAGCTCCTCCTAGTCCTCCGGATTGGGACCTCGATCGAGATCGGATCCGGCACTGCCACCTTGTTCTGGTTCGACAGATGGACTGGCGGTATGCCCCTCGGGGCCCGCTTTCTCGACCTATTCTCCATAGCGGTTGCCCCACAGATCTCGGTCGCGGCAGCCCTTATTGACTTAGGGAAACTCGCGTTCTAGAGGCCTTTTGGCCCGGCTGAGACCGCCGACTGGCACGAGCTGCTCGACTGCATTGTCTTGCACGCGCCGGAACTTACAATCGAAGATGACAACACCAGTTGGCGGTTAGAGCCTTCTGGACATTTCTCCACCAAAGTCTCTTTACCAGGCCATCGCCCCCTCGCCTGGCCATGAGGCGCTCACCTCCATCTGGGAGATTCTCCATGCACTAAAAAATAGGATCTTCTTATGGCAATGGATCCGCGGCCGCCTCCCGTCTGGCATGGAAGTCCTGAAGCGTAATGGCCCGGGTGATGGGCGATGCCCGCTCTGCGGGCCGGAAGAGTATTTGAATCATATCTTCTTCACCTGCGTGTCCGCGCAGTTCTTATGGAGTTGTTTCCGCGAGATAGCAGGTGGAAGTTGGGACCACAACAACTTCCCCGCTCTCTTCGCCGAACTCCAAGCGATCCCGCCCGTAGTGCGCCACATTAGGTGGCTAGCCATTTGGGTGCTGGCCTGGACGCTGTGGACTGTTAGGAATAAACTTGTGATTCAGCGCATTCCTCTTCGTCGTGCTACTGACGCTTTGCTCAAATGGTCTGGTTACTTGCAGCTTTGGCGGCCGCTTAGCCGCCCCATAAAGAGAGACGCCATCATCTCCATCATCACCTAGCTTCGCGCGATGGCTCTCCGGATGGCTCCACCGCTTCCCCCACCACCACCGGAACCAAATTAGATCATCGTCTCCTCGCCATCGCCATCGCCACCGCCCTGCCGTTTTTGTGTTGTTTCATCGTGTGCTTTGTGTTGAGCTTCTTGTGCTATGCCCACAACTGAACTTGGGTCTCTATGTCGGTGTGTGTGTGTGTGTGTGTTGGACCGTGCCTGCGATGACTTTGGGTGAGTGTGTATGGTGTTTTGTTGTGACATTGATACTTTGTGCTCGGTGGTTGCTTTATTTATGAAGTGGGGTGAAAGCCTTTTTCGATAAGACCGATGCCTAACCAAAAAACAGTTTACAAATAGACATCTAAATAATATACGGAATGCCCTATTGTGTTTGTGTTTAGATAAGATAATTGAAACAATATCCCACTTAAGTATATTTAGATGAGATTTTTAAAGATCATCTTTCTATTATGTTAAAAACAGGATATCTCATTGTAGTTGATTAAGTTAGAATCTTTTTGTCAAGCAGAACAACATTCCAGGTTCAAGAATAATAATTACTTTGGTAAAATTGTTCTGGCTTCCCGAGAAGAATGTTCCAAGTCCGAGAGAAAAATCTCCCAAGTTTAAAAGGAACAAAATTACCCATGTTCTTCATTCTTGGTTAATGAGAAATTCTTAGTCCTTCTATTTCTTGTATTAACCCTGAATAATTAGTACTTCCCCGTTTCTAAATATAAGTCTTAATAGAGATTCTAACAAGTGACTACATACAAAGCAAAATGAGTGATTCTATACTTTAAAATATGTCTACATACATCCGTATGTTATAGTCCAATTAAAATATCTAAAAAAACTTATATTTAGAAACGAAATCTAAAAAAACTTATATTTAGAAACGAAAGGAGTAAATCATTATAGATGAATAACACCTAAAACACTGGTTATAGAAATACAACTAGAAAAGCCATAAAATGAATAATGCATATATTTTGTAGCGGTTTTGTAAAGATTGTATGGCTGAAGGCCATAAGGAAATAATGAAATCATCACTATGTGTATTCATCTAGGCGAGTTCATGTCATGTGTTGCAACACATGGGCATTTGTACTAATCTTAGTTTATGTCTTATTTTAATATATATATATATATATATATTTATACATTCACTTTTGTAGATCAAAGATAAAAACCTAGGCTCTAGATGGTGCTTTAAAAATGTTGAGAAAGCTTTTCAATGAACCTGACCGAGTTCTACACAATCAAAAGAGATGCATATAAATAATTGTTCTTCATATATTTGATAATGCAAATATAAGTTTTATATATTTTATTTTATTTTAATATGCACTCTTATTTTTGCAGATTATAAGAGAGCTAAAAATGGATTATGTAAACGCTAAAAGAAAGAATCCGTGTCGAGGTGATGGTCAGGGCGTTCTGCTAGTGTAATAATAATATTTCACTTGATATTTAATGTGTCAACACTTCACTTTCGTTCATCCAAATTAAGGTTTTCTTTGAAGCCCCGTATAGAAGGTAGGGAAACTACCGCCGCAGGGGTATCAGATGTGTGTGACTTCTGCTTCAAAAGAAAGTTAATTAACTGCACACATGTCTTCGATTTAAGGCGCTCTTCACTTTCTACTTGCGCTTTCTGTAGAGGGAGCTTCTTCTGGGAGGTGGAGAAAAGATTCAGATTCCAGCCTCCGGATGCACTATCACCCCGTTCACGTCTGATCCGTCCACCATCAAGAAGATGGAGCCGTCTTTGACAAAGCAGGAGCAAGCAGAGGCGGGGCATGCCCATAGTTCAACTTGCATTGCATGCACGTTACATTATTTATTTAACGCTTGACGCTTCCAAGTGGCTACAGCGCCAAAAGCCCCTACCGAACACACAACCGAACTACTACCAGCTGACACTCGAGACTCGACACGCCGCACTTGCTCGTACATACCACACACCACACCACGGACACACTTCACTCTTGTTCTTCGCGATCTTCTCTATCCCTGATCTAGCTATTGACGATGGTGCCACCTGCAACCCAGCAACACAAGAACGCAATGAATTTCATGGTCAAGATGAGAAGAATCAGCAAGGTGCTGGTGATGATGGGGTTACCGTTGGGGTGGAGGATCTGGCCGGAGATGTAGGAGGAGTCCTGCTCGCTGGCCAGGAAGACGAAGCTGGGCGCGACCTCGCTGGGCTGCCCGGCGCGCTTCATGGGCACCTCGGACCCGAACTGCTTCACCTTCTCCTCCGGGAAGGAGGCCGGGATGAGCGGCGTCCAGATGGGCCCCGGCGCGACGCCGTTGACACGGATCCCCTTCTCCGCCAGCTGCATAGACAGCGCGCGGGTGAAGGCCACGATGGCGCCCTTGGTGGCCGTGTAGTCCAGCAGCGTCGCGTTGCCCTTGTACGCGTTCACGGAGGTGGTGTTGATGATGCTGGACCCGGGCCGCATGTGCTTCACCGCGAACTTGGCCATGAGGAAGTAGGAGAAGATGTTGGTGCGGAACACGCGCTCCAGGTCCTGCTCGGTGATCTCGGTGATGCAGGGCCGGACGTACTGCTCCGCCGCGTTGTTGACGAGGATGTCCACGCGCCCGCCGTGCGCGTTCGCCACCTCCTCCACCACCCTGCGGCAGTTCTCCTCGTACCCGAGGTCGCCCGGGAGCCCCTTGGGCTCGCCGGCGCCCGTGCGGGACTTGATGTCGCGAAGCGCCTGCAGGGTCTCCTCCGCGTCCTTGTCCTCGTGCCCCTTCACGTACGTGAAGTTCACCGTCGCGCCCTCCAGCGCGAAGCACAGGCACACCGCGCGCCCGATGCCCGAGTCGCCGCCGGTCACCAGTGCCACCTTGCCCTGCACGCGCACACAACATGCATATCAAAACCGGAGCTTAACGGAAGACCATCGACAAGCAGTGCTAGAACTGTTAAAACTGCTTTACCTGGAGCTTGTTGGCCGACTTGTAGTTCTTGATGAGGGTCTCGGGGCGGGGGTCCATGGCGTGCTCCTTGCCGGGCTGGCAGTCCTGCTGCTGCGGCGGGAACTTCTGCGACGCCATCGCTCTGGTCCCTCGGCGAGTGGGCGGTGCTCTTGGTGACGACGCGGCGAACGAAGCTAGCGCTCTGGTGGCGGGGAGGGGACGCAGCTGATTCGGTCGGAGGCGGTGAAGAAGAAGGAGAAACGGCTGGGCTCTGGTGGGTGTTGCGAGGAGTGCGCTCATGGCACGGTGCAAGGCACGGGGTGGCAAGGGGCCGATATAAAGGTGGAGTGAAGCCCCGCGGGCATGGCGCGTGGCGGCGAACGTGGCAAGAGTCTCGCAGCTGTCGCCGCCACGTGGTGACACCGGCCGTGTCCGAGTGACCGAGCGTACTCCGAGCTCCACCGCCCCCCGCTTGGGCGAAGCTGCTACATGTTTCTGGGCGATGAAACAGTCGATCGCCATTGCTGATCCTTCTGGACTGGCCGACCTGATGGTAACCGGGCCGACAAGCCCGTATTGTAGAGCCCACAATCACAAGGCTTGTGGGCCGTCCATTTCCCTTACCTAGCCCGTAATCACAACGCCACCAGCCCACCACACTTCCCCTCTCTCTCTCTCGCCAAAAAGGACGGCCGGTCTAAAACAGACAATTTTAGTCCATAATCCATAAAAGATAATAATTTATCTCTTTCAATTGATAAAACAATTTTAATTAGAAAAAATATCATGTATTAAAAAAATACTACAAAAGCAAACATGTGAACAGATATGAGCGTATTTATTTTAGGTTTTCAAATTTTTAAAAAGTCATAACTTTTAGATCGCACTTCGGAATTAAGAACCATTTTCACCGTTGGAACCCTCGCAACGTGCTCTTCAAAAGTAGATCTCATATGGGAAAGTTTCGACGAACTAGTCTTTCCGCCAACTAAATATCAATATGTGTGCAACTAGAGTACATGCAGCATCAACTAAGCATATGCGCGTGCCAATAGTCCTTCTGCCAACTAAATATCAATGTGTGTAACTAAACTACATTGCCGCGCCAACTGAGTATATGTGTGTGCCAATAGTCCTGCCAACTAAACATTAATGTGTGTGCAATCAGACTACATTGCCACGTCAACTGAGCACATATATGTGTAACTAGTCCTGCCAACTAAATATCAATTTATGTGCAACTATACTACATTAACACGTCAATTGCGCATATGTGTGTGCAATTAGTGTCCTGCCAACTAAAACATTAATACGTGTGCAACTAGATTAAATTACAAGCCAACTGAGCATATGTGTGTGCAACTAGTGTCCTGCCAACTAAACATCAATGTGTGCGCAATTAGACTATGTTACATGCCAACTAAACATCAATGTGTGTGCAACTAGATTACATTACAAGATATGACAATTCATATGCGACTATGCGAACCAGATTGTGCAACTTTGTGGCCCTGCATGTGCCAACTAGGACTACTATGTGTGCAACTACAACTATTGTGGATGCAACTCCAAAAAACTGGGTTTGAAAATAATTGCATTATGCAGTATTAAAGTTGCACAAAGCAGTACTGAAATTGCACAATATAGCGCGAAAGTTGGTATCAAAAAAATTTCGTTGAAACATACTCATGCGGGATCTAGTTTTAAAGATTCCGTCGCAAAGAATTCAATAGTGAAGACGGATCTGAATTCCGACGCGCGGTTTGAAAGATATGTCTTTTTAAAAATTCAGAAAACTAAAATAATTATACGTGAAACTGTTTCTTTCAAATCAGATTAACTAGTATGAACATATTAAATGTTGATAACGACATGCACTAGCAGACAAAAAAACAACTCATGCATGGCTAGAAAGCCCAGCCGCTCGTTCTCGTCAATTAGCGCGCGTCCACTTTTTAGATTTTGGGCAAAAAGAAACGGCGGTGACTCCTCACTCCTCAGAATCAGGTTTCCAATTCTCACTCCCCGTTGGCCGCAATGGCGACGGCGTCGGCAACTCCACCCCGCTTCCCCCGCCTCCAGATCTCCAACTAGCGAGTGCGACGCGCCAGATCGCTTCGCCATGGAGGACCGCGGCAGGGAGATCTCCACGAACTTCTTATCGACGTCCTTCTCAAGATCCGCGACGCCGCCGCCGCCGCGCGGACCAGCGTCCTCTCCCGCCGCTGGCTCCGCGTCTGGACGCTCCTCCTGGAGCTCCACTTTCTCCCCCACAATGACCCCCACCGCATACGCCTCGCCCTCACCACCCATGAAGCGCCGACCCTAGGCTTCCTCGACGTTGCCGTCATTGACGCCACCACCGAGTCCATGGTGGCCTGGCTTCAAATCGCCGCGCGCCGCCTCTCCGGCCATCTACGTCTCATCAACACTGAGGAGAACACCTCGTTAGACGAGGCCAGAGAAAGAGGCGCATTCGAACTGCCCTGCTTCGAGGATGCCATGTCCATCAGCCTCGAACTAGGCCGTCTTGGTCTCGCTGTGCCATCTTCGGGTGTATTCGCCCGGCTCACCAATCTTATCCTAAATCGCGTCCGGCTACATGGTCCGTCAATGCTCAGTGACGCCCTCTCCTGGCCACGGTGCCCACCACTGCGGAGACTCATTGTTCATAATGCGCATGGTGTGCGCAACTTTGCAATCCACTCCGATTCTCTCCTACAAATGGAGCTGAGGAATCTCCGATCAGATAATGCCCTTAGTCTGGGCAACTTCACCATTCATTCAGACTCTCTACTGTGAATGGCTCTGTCGAGTCTGCGTGGCTTAGAGCAGCTCATTGTTAGGCTAGTCATAGTGGGGAGTAACTTATACTAGTGTCATGCATATGACACTAGTCTAAGTTACTATCTTCATAGTGCAAAGTAACATAGTAGTAGTGTCATAGATGGCTTCATTTATTAGCTTGTAGACTCATTTTGTATTGGGAAGCGTTATGTTATAGTAACATATTATGTTACTACTTCTCATTAACTACTTGTCACGTAAGCAAAAAAATTAGAGTGCGCTATGTTACTCACTAAGTTACTCCCACTATGACCAGCCTAACAATGAGCTGCTCTAATTTCTAAGTGTGAGCTCTTGCATTTATTATAGTTTGAGAAATGATCAACCGGTTGCAAACATGTCGGCCCCTCAGCTTATATCCCTCCAGTGGAAGGATGATTATCATCCAAGCTACACCTAGCTTAAAATGGAAAATCTAGAGCGATGAGCGCCCACCCTTTTTTCGTATATGGACAAGAGTCGCAGAAGACGTTCAATAGTAATTGTACGAGGCTTCTATGGCGCTTTGAGGTCGTCGGGGTTCTCAAATTAATGTTTCTCTATCTGCCGGTGAGTTCACTTAGAGCATTACTAGTAGAACCCTCAAACCCTCAAATCTTTAAAGCGGTTTTAAGGGTTCAGAAGTGCCACTTTTTGACACTTTTAAGGGTTAAAAAACAGGGGCAAATACTAGAACCCTCAAATCCAACCCTTAAACTGCTTTAAGGTTGGATTTGAGGGTTCTAGTCTTTGCCTCAACCCCAACCTTTAAATCTATCATTTGACATCTCACAATTTATGACAAGAAGAACACAATCAACTTCCAAACAAACTATCAAATGACAATCATTGATGCATGGTTTAGTAGTTTACATCATAAAATCATCATCTTCCTCCTCTCATCAGCACCATCACCAAAAAGTTGCTCCTCGGCGCCATCTCCTAGACCACATGCGTGCTCCATCAAGCATCTCCATGGGCACCGGTGGAGTCGTACACACCGCCATCGCCATAACTACTCATCGGAGTGTCACCTCAAAAAGTAGAGGACGCAACACGGAACATCCTCTTCCTCTCCGTGATGTCCTCCTTGTAGTCCTTCCACCATTGCAATTGATCTTGATCCATGTCCTTTTTGGACATTATCATGTGCTCTTTCTCTTCCACCATGAGTTCTTTCCATACCTTTGCCTCTTTGAGCTTGATCATCCTCTCCTCCAACTCGGCCTTGCGCTTTGCTTCTTCACGCTTTGCTTCAACTTGTGCAAGCTTGACCTCTTTCTTCTTCTCAGTGATAAGAAGCTTCGTCTCCAATGTCTTCGTTGTTAATTCCTCTCTTGCCTTCAGCATGTGGTCCATCTTCTCCCTTAGGCTTGACGCCTCTTCTTCCATCTTCACCCTTAGCTTGCCCTTCTTGGTTCCCTCGGGCTTGCTCAAGTTCCTCTCCTCCTCATCTTCACTATCATCCATCCTAAGCATTGCCGACTTCTTGGGTGCGGTCTCTTGATCCCTCAACTTCCACTTGTCAAAGGTTTGAAGAATTGTCCAAGCATGCTTAAATGGGACTGGCTTGCCCTTGGAAGCGGCCATCTCCTTCTACCTCATGCCGGCAATTGTCTCCTATCAACCACACATAAATCACATAAGAACCACCAATAGCATAGTACACACACATAATCAAAATAGTGAAGAAATATGTACTCACATAGTCACTCTCCACGGTTCCACGAGGTGGTGCATCGCTCACTTGGTCCATGGCCGCACTCCAACGAGCACAAGCGGGCTTCATCAACTCCCACCGGCCTTGAAGCGACCGGTAAGTGCGAGAGATGAACCCACTATTCTTCGGCTTGATCCTACAATAGGTTTCCTCGATCCTTTGCCAATACCGTTTACCGGTTTGATCGGTGCCGGTGGTTGCATCCATTCCCACAGCTGCCCAAGCACGAACCAAGAGGATATCTTCCGCCTCGGTGTAGTTTGTCGACCGCGCGTGTGGGCGGGAAGCGGCGGTGAATGCCTCCTCCCCTATCTCGGCCACTTCCTCCTCGTCATCACCTTCATCCTCCTCATCTTCCTCTAAGTCGTCACCAACCCTAAAGGGTTTGAGAGGCGGAGCCCCGAGGTCCACCTTCGTGTTTTGGAGGAGGTCCATGAACGAGGCTGGGGTTGCCATTTTCTTGAACACCTCGTGCGCGGCGGGAGGAGGTTCGGCCACGGCGACGAAAGGAGGTTCGGCGACGGAGGCGGGCGGGGGCGCGGGCTTCTTCCGCGGCATCTTCACGGCCGGGGCGACCTTGGATGGCGCCTTCGGCCGGCTCTTCTTGGTGGCCGGGGCGGGAGCCGGCGAGGCGGCGGGGGCGGGCGCCGGGGCGGTGACGGTGGCCGGGGCGGGAGCCGGGGAGGCGGGAGGAGGAGGAGGTGCGAGGCCCGCCCGCCCCCACTTGGCCCCGACGTGGGTCGCCGCCACCACATCGGCCACGGTCGGGTGGGCGGGGGCGGGGGCGGAGGCGGGCGCCGGGGCGGGCGAGGCGGGCGGGGGCGCGGCGGCGGCGGGGCCCTCCATGGCCGGCGCGGCAGGAGGCGGCGGGAGGAGGAGGCCGGGAGGAGGTGGAAGTTTCCTCCCGCGTGAGAAAGGAGGAGGAGTGCGGGTTGGGGGGAGATTTCCCTCTCAACCCCTACTTCTACAGGTTGCAAACTGATTTGAGGGTTGGACCTCTAAATTTTTTTACGGGTTTGAGGGTTTAGAGGTTCTAGTCTACGGCGTTTTTTCAGCGAAAACCGTAAAGAAAACGGTTATTTTTAGGGATTTGAGGGTTTGAGGGCTCTACTAGACTTGCTCTTACACAATAGTAAACCGCAACTCTCGTAGTAGCGTGGTCATGGAATAGACCTTTCTTGTTGATTCCCGGACGGTAATGGACAAGCACACATGTAGTCCTATACTTGTAAATTGGACAAGAACTCATGTAGTCATGCGCTGATGCAACATGGTCTTGGCCTCATTGTTGAACTGAGATCTTGGTGTTCACTCGAACGAAGCTTCCCCTGCCTCATGCCATGGCTCACATTCGCCTGTCCTGCTCCTTGACACTGAGTTTCATGATAGAAAAGACCCGGTCTCATAGGATTATTTGCCGTCATTTATCCATCCTAGCAGCTTCATATCCTATGAGATGGTGTTACTTTTATCTGCCTTTGATCAATTAGCGTTGAGGTTACAAACTACTATCGCTGCACTAGTATATTTGTAATTCAAGATGGCACATGAGCTGGGACTTGCTACCGTAAAAAAGCGACCGCTACCACTGCACTAATATATTGATTATTCTTGTGTGTTGTTGACTTTCTAAAGAAGTTGCTTGTGTCCTTTCTATTTGTACATATCATTTTATGTGACCTCCCATTACTCTACTGCAGGAAATTACTAACCATGAGTACTTGATGGAAGACATTAAAAAGATCCCAAACACTGCATTAATGGTCCTGTAAATGGTGGCAGATGAACATTCCTTTGGAGCCAGATCATTCGATGTCCTCAGCATGTGTATTGGTGTCAGAAAGCTTCTTCTTAAACTTGTTGACGCACCTAGCCATCTGGTGGTAATATTATCCTAACTTTGTTTATCTAATACCATAGTATGCATTTATATTTCTTGGCATGCAAGTGGCGATGGGGTACAGGTGAGGAGATGGCGATGTTGCAAGTGGCGAGGTCGAGAAATGAACCAGTGCCCTAAATATAAGTCATACATGTTTCTCATTTAGACTTCGGGTGTCACAAAGTATACATAGAATATTAAGGAAAATAATTTTGGCATGGTGTACTGTGCACCATGGTACTTCTGTCTGGGTACGCCCCCTGGCCACGAGGGATGGAGGTGGGGGAGGCGGTATAGGAGGGGTAAAGAGATCGTTGCTTCTGCAGAGGTGTCAGAATTTATAGCAGCTCTCGATAGACATATAAGGCAGTGATGTGAATTTGTCTCGAGTCATTGCATGTCAGCGGCTATCTTTTGGTCGGACTTTGAGACCAGAGCCTTCGGCGACTCTTGTTTCATGTTGTAAAATACGGCCTAGCCCCCTCGCCTAGCCCCCTCGCCCAACGGCCTCCCGGCCGTCCTCCGGCCGTGGCCGATCTCACCTAACCGGCGCCGTGTGCCATTCCGGGCACGGCAGACACCACCTAATCATTCCTGATGGCGTTAGCCGATCTGAACTTTGACAAAGGTCAAGATTTTGCTCAAGAGGTATGGAGAAAGTGGGGTGTACCCATCAACTACGAAGAAGGTAAAGAGCTCCAGGAATTCATTCTGGTGGCAGAATTTACCCGCTCCAAGACCCGTCTCACGGTGGACTCGGTTGCCACCATTCTCCTAGCATGCTTTGGAGGTCGAGCATCATTGTTCAAGGTCCAACTTCTCCAAAATTGGTCCTTTCGTTTCTCTGTCTCCTCCAAAGAGGTGGGCTTCTCTATCATCAAAGGAGGTAATATTGCACTCCCTGAACTCAACATCAATTTCCTTCTTTGGGGTTCGGGTGGGCCAAACTCATCTTGGGAGCTTGATCAATATCTTCAAGAAAAGGAAGATGAATGGACTCACGTTTTTGATGATCATCCTATGAAATCTTATCTTCAAGCTCTTATATCTCCTTCCACATATCCGATCCATGATCATACTAGTGGTAATTCTAGGACAAATCATGTTCATCATGATCAGACTCAATCTGCGGACCGTAATCGCCGCGCAGTTAATGCGGCTGGCACTGGGGTCTGAGCGGGATCTCCGCCTATTCAAAATGGGATTTCTGGGCTTTTCTACGTCCGGTGCTTATTATCGGGTCATCTTCGGCCCAGCTGCAAGAATCGTATCAAGTGTCGTGCATGTAAGAAATGGGGGCACATCGCACGCGACTGCTACTCCGTTGGGCCTTCCGCCACGGCTTCTGGCATTCAGGCCCAAGCCAACTGCCCACCCACCCAGGCCCAAGCCAACAGCCCACCCACCCATAGACAGAATCCCACGGTTCCCGCGATTACGACTAATCAGCCGGTCATGCATCAACCTTTTCAGGGAAACTACGGTGGCGCCTCGATTTTGCCTCCTTCAGTTGGTATCTGCCATTACTCCGGCTCCTCCCCTTCCATCACACAGAGACTTCTCGCAGGAGCATCCCAATCCAATGCACCCTCCCCATCCACCAATCTCTCCCTCTGCAACACTTTGAGCTCGGGTGATTCGACAATGGCGACTTGATGTCTACTACACAACCTTCTTCTTGTAGACGTTGTTGGGCCTCCAAGTGCAGAGGTTTGTAGGACAGTAGCAAATTTCCCTCAAGTGGATGACCTAAGATTTATCAATCCGTAGGAGGCATAGGATGAAGATGGTCTCTCTCAAGCAACCCTGCAACCAAATAACAAAGAGTCTCTTGTGTCCCCAACACACCCAATACAATGGTAAATTGTATAGGTGCACTAGTTCGGCGAAGAGATGGTGATACAAGTGCAATATGGATGGTAGATAAAGGTATTTGTAATCTGAAAATATAAAAACAGCAAGGTAACTAATGATAAAAGTGAGCGTAAACGGTATTGCAATGATAGGAAATAAGGCCTAGGGTTCATACTTTCACTAGTGTAAGTCCTCTCAACAATACTAACATAATTGGATCATAAAATTATCCCTCAACATGCAACAAAGAGTCACTCCAAAGTCACTAATAGCGAAGAACGAACGAAGCGATTATGGTAGGGTACGAAACCACCCCAAAGTTATTCTTTCCAATCAATCCGTTGGGCTATTCCTATAAGTGTCACAAACAGCCCTAGAGTTCGTACTAGAATAACACCTTAAGATACAAATCAACCAAAACCCTAATGTCACCTAGATACTTCAATGTCACCTCAAGTATCCGTGGGCATGATTATACGATATGCATCACACAATCTCAATTCATCTATTCAACCAACACAAAGAACCTCAAAGAGTGCCCCAAAGTTTGTACCGGAGAATCACGACGAGAACGTGTGCCAACCCCTATGCATAGGTTCCCAATGTCACGAAACCCGCAAGTTGGTCACCAAAACGTACATCAAGTGGCACGTGGTATCCCATTGTCACCACAGATATCCACGGCAAGACATACATCAAGTGTTCTCAAGTCTTTAAAGACTCAATCCGATAAGATTACTTCAAAGGGGAAACTCGATTCATTACAAGAGAGAAGAGGGGGGAAGAAACATCATAGGATCCAAATATAATAGCAAAGCTCGCGATACATCAAGATCGTATCATCTCAAGAACACGAGAGAGAGATAGAGAGAGAGAGAGAGATCAAACACATAGCTACTGGTACATACCCTCAGCCCCGAGGGAGAACTACCCCCTCCTCGTCATGGAGAGCACCGGGATGATGAAGATGGCCACCAGAGAAGGATTGCCCCCTCCGGCAGGGTGCCGGAACGGGTTTAGATTGAGTTTCGGTGGCTACAGAGGCTTCTGGCGGCGGAACTCCCGATCTATGTTGCTCCCGGATGTTTTTAGGGTATATGGAGATATATAGGCGAAAGGAGCACGTCGGTGGAGCTCCGAGGGGCCCACGAGGCAGGGGGGCGCGCCCTCCACCCTTGTGACCTCCCCGGAAACTTCTTGGAGTAGGGTCCAAGTCTCCTGGATCACGTTCGGTGAGAAGATCACGTTCCCGAAGGTTTCATTCCGTTTGGACTCCGTTTGATATTCTGTTTGCTCGAAATACTGAAATAGGCAAAAAACAGCAATTCTGGGCTGGGCCTCCGGTTAATAGGTTAGTCCCAAAAATAATATAAAAGTGGAAAATAAAGCCCAATATAGTCCAAAACAGTAGATAAAGTAGCATGGAGCAATCAAAAATTATAGATACGTTGGAGACGTATCAGGCATCCCCAAGCTTAATTCCTGCTCGTCCTCGAGTAGGTAAATGATAAAAAGAGAATTTTTGATGTGGAGTGATACTTTGGCATAATTTCAATGTAAATCTTCTTAATCATGGTATGAATATTCAGATCCGAAAGGTTCAAGACAAAAGTTCATATTGACATAAAAAATGATAATACTTCAAGCATACTAATCAAACAATGATGTCATCTCAAAATAACATGGCCAAAGGAAGTTCATCCCTACAAAATCATATAGTTAGGCTATGCTTCATTTTCGTCACACAAAGATGTTCCCAACTTCTATACCCCCGATGACAAGCCAAGCAATTGTTTCATACTCAAATAATCTCAAACTTTTTCAACCTTCACGCAATACATGAGCGCGAGCCATGGACATAGCACTATGGGTGGTATAGAATATGATGATGGGGATTGTGTGGAGAAGACAAAAAAGGAGAAGGTCTCACATCAACGAGGCGAATCAATGAGCTATGGAGATGCCCATCAATTGATGTTAATGCAAGGAGTAGGGATTGCCATGCAATGGATGCACTAGAGCTAAGAATGCTCAACAAAAGAAAACTAGTGGGTGTGCATCCAACTTGCTTGCTCATGAAGACCTAGGGCATTTTGAGGAAGCCCATCGTTGGAATATACAAGCCAAGTTCTATAATGAAAAATTCCCACTAGTATGAACAAGACAACTTATGAGACTCACTATATGAAAATCATGGTGCTACTTTGAAGCACAATATATGAGACTCACTACATGAAGAACAAGGTGCTACTTTGAAGCACAAGTATGGAAAAAGAGATAGTAGCATTGCCCTTTTTATTTTCTCTTTTTTTGGGCCTTTCTTTTTTTTCTTTTTGGCCTTTCTCTTTCTCTTTTTTCTTTTTTTTTTGATTGGGCAATGCTCTAATAATGATGATCATCACACTTCTATTGATTACAACATAATAATTACAACTCGATACTAGAACAAGATATGACTCTATATGAATGCCTCCGGCGGTGTACCGGGATGGTGCAATGAATCAAGAGTGACATGTATGAAAAATAATGCATGGTGGCTTTGCCACAAATACGATGTCAACTACAAGATCATGCAATGGAAATATGATAAAATTAAAGCATGTCATGATGATGATGATGATGATGATGATGATGATGATGATGATGATGATGATGATGATGATGATGGAAGTTGCATGGCAATATATCTCGGAATGGCTATGGAAATGCCATGATAGATAGGTATGGTGGCTGTTTTGAGGAAGATATAGGGAGGTTTATGTGTGAAAGAGCGTATCATATCATGGGGTTTGGATGCACCGGCGAAGTTTGCACCAACTCTCAATGTGAGAAAGGGCAATGCACGGTACCGAAGAGGCTAGCAAATGGCGGAAAGGTAAAAGTGCGTATAATCCATGGACTCAACATTAGTCAAAAGAACTCATATACTTATTGCAAAAAATTAGAAGTCATCAAAAATCAAGTACTACACGCATGCTCCTAGGGTGATAGATTGGTAGGAAAAGACCATCGCTCGTCCCCGACCGCCACTCATAAGGATGCACAAGCCAGGTACACTTCATGCTTCAAATTTGTTACACAAATTTAACCATACGTGCATGCTATGGGACTTGCTAACTTTAGCACAAGTATTTCTCAAATTCACAACTACTCAACTAGCACGACTATGATATTATCACCTCCATATCTCAAAACAATTATCAAGCATCAAACTTATCTTAGTATTCAACCCACTAAAAAGAAAGTTTCACATATCTTGAATACCAAGTATATTAACATTAAGCAAATTACCATGCTATTAACGACTCCCAAAATAATCTAAGTGAAGCATGAGAGATCAAGTTTCTTTAAAACAAACCACCATCGTGCTCTAAAAGATCTAAGTGAAGCACTAGAGCAAAAATTATCACGCTCAAAAAGATATAAGTGAAGCACATAGAGTAAACTATCAAGCTCAAAAGATATAAGTGAAGCACATAGAGTATTCTAAAAAATTTCAATTCATGCATGGCTCTCTCAAAAGGTGTGTACAGCAAGGATGATTGTGGTAGACTAACAAGCAAAGACACAACTAATACAAGACGCTCCAAGCAAAACACATATCATGTGGTGAATAAAAATATAGCTCCAAGTAAATTACCGATGGAAGTGGACAAAAGAGGGGATGCCTTCCGGGGCATCCCCAAGTTTTGACTTTTTGGTGTCCTTGGATTATCTTGGGGGTGCCATGGGCATCTCCAAGCTTAGGCTCTTGCCACTCCTTGTTCCATAATCCATCAAAAGAATTCACCCAAAACTTGAAAACTTCACAACACAAAACTCAATAGAAATCTCGTGAGCTCCGTTAGAGAAAGAAGACAAAAGACTACTTTAAGGTACTGTAGTGAACTTGTTCTTTATTTGAATTGGTGTTAAACCTACTGTATTCCAACTTCTCTATGGTTTATAAACTATTTTACTAGCCATAGATTTATCAAAATAAGCAAACAACACACGCAAAACAAAATCTGTCAAAAACAAAACAGTCTGTAGTAATCTGTTACTAACGCAAACTTCTGGAACCCAAAAATTTCTACCAAAATTAGACGGCCTGGGAAATTTGTTTGTTGATCATCAGCAATTGGAATCACTATTTTATCACGTTCTGGTGATTTTTGACAATTCGGGCACTGAGCGCAAAGATTCTGGAAATTACAGCAAGATCAAATAACTATCTTCCAAGAAGATCTAATAGGTTTAACTTGGAACAAACACTAATTAAAAGATAAAACCACATCTAAACGGAATCTAGATGGATTATTTATTACTAAACAGGAACAAAAGTCAAGGAACAAAAATAAAATTGGGTTGCCTCCCAACAAGCGCTATCGTTTAACGCCCCTAGCTAGGCATGATGATTTCAATGATGCTCACAAAAAAGATAAGAATTGTAACATAAAGAGAGCATCATGAAGAATATGACTAGCACATTTAAGTCTAACCCACTTCCTATGCATAGGTATTTTGTGAGAAAACAACTTGTGGGGACAAGAATCAACTTGCATAGGAAGGTAAAACAAGCATAACTTCAAAATTTTAAGCACATAGAGAGGAAACTTGATATTATTGCAATTCCTACAAGCATATGTTCCTCCCTCATAATAATTTTCAGTAGCATCATGAATGAATTCAACAATATAACCAGCACCTAAAGCATTCTTTTCATGATCTACAAGCATAGAAAATTTATTACTCTCCACATAGGCAAAATTCTTCTCATTTGGAATAGTGGGAGTATCATAGGAAAGTCGAATACTATAAATTGTTTCCATATTAAAAGAGTAATGTTCAGAGAAGGGGTAATCATAATCATGACAAGTTTTATAAATATAATCATCACTACTTTTTATAGCATAAGTCTCTGTTGGGGAACATTGCAGAAAACAAAAAATTTCCTACGGTTTCACCAAGATCCATCTATGAGTTCATCTAGCAACGAGTGATTGGATTGCATCTACATACCTTTGTAGATCACGCGCAGAAGCGTTCAAAGAACGGGGATGAGGAAGACGTACTCGATGTGATCCAAATCACCAGAGATCCTAGCGCCGAACGGATGGCACCTCCGTGTTCAACACACGTACGGTCAGCGTGACGTCTCCTCCTTCTTGATCCAGCAAGGGGGGAGGAGAGGTTGATGAAGATCCAGCAACACGACGGCATGGTGGTGGATGCAGGGCGTCACAGTAGCAGGGCTTCACCGTATACTGCGAGAGAGAGAGGTGTAGCAGGGGAGAGGGAGGCGCCAAGACTCAAGGTGTTGCTGCCCCCTCCCTCCCCCCTTTTTTATAGGCTCCCCTAGGGGGGGCGCCGGCCCTAGGAGATGGGATCTCCTAGGGGGGCGGCGGCCAAGGGTGGAGTAGCCCCCAAGGCAAGGTGGGGCGCCCCCCCCCCCCACCCCTAGGGTTCCAACCCTAGTAGCGCATGGGGTGGGCCTAGGAGGGCGCACCAGCCCATTATGGGCTGGTTCCCCTCGCCACTTTGGCCCATGGGGCCCTCCGGGATGGGTGGCCCCACCCGGTGGACCCCCGGGACCCTTCCGGTGGTTCCGGTACAATACCGGTGACCCCGAAACTCTCCCGATGGCCGAAACTGCACTTCCTATATATAATTCTTCACCTCCGGACCATTCCGGAACTCCTCGTGACGTCCAGGATCTCATACGGGACTCCGAACAACTTTCGGGTTACTGCATATTCATATCTCTACAACCCTAGCGTCACCGAACCTTAAGTGTGTAGACCCTACGGGTTCGGGAGACATGTAGACATGACCGAGACGCCTCTCCGATCAATAACCAATAGCGGGATCTGGATACCCATGTTGGCTCCCACATGCTCCTCAATGATCTCATCGGATGAACCACGATGTCGAGGATTCAAGCAACCCCGTATACAATTCCCTTTGTCAATCGGTACGTTACTTGCCCGAGATTCGATCGTCGGTATCCCAATACCTCGTTCAATCTCGTTACCGGCAAGTCACTTTACTCGTACCGTAATGCATGATCCCGTGACCAGACACTTGGTCACTTTGAGCTCATTATGATGATGCATTACCGAGTGGGCCCAGAGATACCTCTCTGTCATACGGAGTGACAAATCCCAGTCTTGATCCGTGTCAACCCAACAGACACTTTCGGAGATACCCGTAGTATACCTTTATAGTCACCTAGTTACGTTGTGACGTTTGGTATACCCAGAGCACTCCTACGGTATCCAGGAGTTACACGATCTCATGGTCTAAGGAAAAGATACTTGACATTGGAAAAACTCTAGCAAACGAACTATACGATCTTGTGCTATGTTTAGGATTGGGTCTTGTCCATCACATCATTCTCCTAATGATGTGATCCCGTTATCAATGACATCCCCATGTCCATAGTCAGGAAACCATGACTATCTGTTGATCAATGAGCTAGTCAACTAGAGGCTTACTAGGGACATGTTGGTGTTTGTGTATTCACACATGTATTACGATTTCCGGATAACACAATTATAGCATGAATAAAAGACAATTATCATGAACAAGGAAATATAATAATAATCCTTTTATTATTGCCTCTAGGGCATATTTCCAATAGTCTCCCACTTGCACTAGAGTCAATAATCTAGTTACATTGTGATGAATCGAACACCCGTGGAATGCTGGTGTTGATCATGTTTTGCTCTAGGGAGATGTTTAGTCAATGGATCTGCTACATTCAGGTCCGTATGCACTTTACAAATATCTATGTCTCCATCTTGAACATTTTCACGAATGGAGTTGAAGTGACGCTTGATGTGCCTGGTCTTCTTGTGAAACCTGGGCTCCTTGGCAAGTGCAATAGCTCCAGTGTTGTCACAGAAGAGTTTGATTGGCCCCGACGCATTGGGTATGACTCCTAGGTCGGTGATGAACTCCTTCACCCAAATTGCTTCATGCGCTGCCTCTGAGGCTGCCATGTACTCCGCTTCACATGTAGATCCCACCACGACGCTCTGCTTGCAACTGCACTAGCTTACTGCCCCACCATTCAAAATATACACGTATCCGGTTTGTGACTTAGAGTCATCCAGATCTGTGTCGAAGCTAGCGTCGACGTAACCCTTTACGACGAGCTCTTCGTCACCTCCATAAATGAGAAACATTTACTTAGTCCTTTTCAGGTACTTCAGGATATTCTTGACCGCTGTCCAGTGTTCCTTGCCGGGATTACTTTGGTACCTTCCTACCAAACTTACGGCAAGGTTTACATCAGGTCTGGTACACAGCATGGCATACATAATAGAACCTATGGCTGAGGCATAGGGGATGACACTCATCTCTTCTATATCTTCTGTTGTGGTCGGACATTGAGCTGAGCTCAATTTCACACCTTGCAACACAGGCAAGAACCCCTTCTTAGACTGATCCATATTGAACTTCTTCAATATCTTATCAAGGTATGTGCTTTGTGAAAGACCTATGAGGCGTCTTGATCTATCTCTATAGATCTTGATGCCTAATATATAAGCAGCTTCTCCAAGGTCCTTCATTGAAAAACTCTTATTCAAGTAGGCCTTAATGCTATCCAAAAGCTCTATATCATTTCCCATCAAAAGTATGTCATCTACATATAATATGAGAAATGCTACAGAGCTCCCACTCACTTTCTTGTAAACGCAGGCTTCTCCATAAGTCTGCATAAACCCAAACGCTTTGATCATCTCATCAAAGCGAATGTTCCAACTCTGAGATGCTTGCACCAGCCCATAAATCGAGCGTTGGAGCTTGCACACCTTGTCAGCATTCTTAGGATCGACAAAACCTTCCGGCTGCATCATATACAGTTCTTCCTTAAGATAACCGTTAAGGAATGCCGTTTTGACGTCCATTTGCCATATCTCATAATCATAGTATGTGGCAATTGCTAACATGATTCGGACGGACTTCAGCTTTGCTACGGGAGAGAATGTCTCATCGTAGTCAACCCCTTGAACTTGTCGATAACCCTTAGTGACAAGCCTAGCTTTATAGATGGTCACATTACCATCCGCATCTGTCTTCTTCTTAAAGATTCATTTATTTTCTATGGCTCGCCGATCATCGGGCAAGTCAGTCAAAGTCCATACTTCGTTTTCATACATGGATCCTATCTCGGATTTCATGGCTTCCAGCCATTTGTCAGAATCCGGGCCCGCCATCGCTTCTTCATAGTTTGAAGGTTCACCGTTGTCTAACACATTATTTCCAAGACAGGGTTGCCGTACCACTCTGGTGCAGAACGTGTCCTTGTGGACCTTCGAAGTTCAGTAGGAGCTTGATCAGAAGTATCTTGATCATCATCATTAACTTCCTCTCTAATTGGTGCAGGCACCACAGGAACATTTTCCTGAGTTGCGCCACTTTCCGGTTCAAGAGGCAATACTTCATCAAGTTCTACTTTCCTCCCACTTACTTCTTTCGAGAGAAACTCCTTCTCTAGAAAGGATCCATTCTTGGCAACAAAGATCTTGCCTTCGGATCTGAGGTAGAAGGTATACCCAATAGTTTCTTTAGGGTATCCTATGAAGACGCATTTTTCCGACTTGGGTTCGAGCTTTTCAGGTTGAAGTTTCTTGACATAAGCATCGCATCCCCAAACTTTTAGAAACGACAACTTAGGCTTCTTCCCAAACCATAATTCATACGGTGTCGTCTCAACGGATTTTGACGGAGCCCTATTTAAAGTGAATGCGGCAGTCTCTAAAGCATAGCCCCAAAAAGATAGCGGTAAATCGGTAAGAGACATCATAGATCGCACCATATCTAATAGAGTGCGATTACGACGTTCGGACACACCATTACGCTGAGGTGTTCCAGGCGGCGTGAGTTGTGAAACTATTCCACATTTTCTTAAGTGTGTACCAAATTCGTGACTCAAGTATTCTCCTCCACGATCTGATTGCAAAAACTTGATTTTTCTGTCATGTTGATTCTCAACCTCACTCTGAAATTCCTTGAACTTTTCAAAGGTTTTAGACTTGTGTTTCATTAAGTAGATATACCCATATCTACTCAAGTCATCAGTGAGGGTGAGAACATAACGATAGCCACCACGAGCCTCGACACTCATTGGACCGCACACATCAGTATGTATGATTTCCAATAGGTTGGTTGCTCGCTCCATTGTTCCTGAGAACGGAGTCTTGGTCATCTTACCCATGAGGCATGGTTCGCACGTGTCAAATGATTCGTAATCAAGAGACTCTAAAAGTCCATCTGCATGGAGCTTCTTCATGCGTTTGACACCTATGTGACCAAGGCGGCAGTGCCACAAGTATGTGGGACCATCATTATCAACCTTACATCTTTTGGTACTCACACTATGAATATGTGTAGCATTACGCTCGAGATTCATTAAGAATAAACCATTCACCATAGGAGCATGACCATAAAAATATCTCTCATATAAATAGAACAACCATTATTCTCGGATTTAAATGAGTAGCCATCTCTTATTAAACGAGATCCTGATACAATGTTCATGCTCAAAGCTGGTACTAAATAACAATTATTGAGGTTTAAAACTAATCCCGTGGGTAAATGTAGAGGTAGCATGCCGACAGCGATCACATCGACCTTGGAACCATTCCCGACGCGCATCGTCACCTCGTTCTTCGCCAGTCTCCGTTTATTTCGCAGCTCCTGCTTTGAGTTACAAATGTGAGCAACCGCACCGGTATCAAATACCCAGGAGCTACTACGAGTACTGGTAAGGTACACATCAATTACGTGTATATCACATATACCTTTCGTTTTGCCGGCCTTCTTGTCCGCTAAGTATTTGGGGCAGTTCCGCTTCCAGTGACCACTTCCCTTGCAATAAAAACACTCAGTCTCGGGCTTGGGTCCATTCTTTGGCTTCTTCCCGGCAGCTTGCTTACCGGGCGCGGCAACTCCCTTGTCGTCCTTCTTGAAGTTCTTCTTACCCTTGCCTTTCTTGAACTTAGTGGTTTTATTCACCATCAACACTTGATGGTCCTTTTTGACTTCTACCTCTGCTGATTTCAGCATTGCAAATACTTCAGGAATGGTCTTTTCCATCCCCTGCATATTGAAGTTCATCACAAAGCTCTTGTAGCTTGGTGGAAGCGACTGGAGGATTCTGTCAATGACCGCGTCATCCGGGAGATTAACTCCCAGCTGAGTCAAGCGGTTATGTAACCCAGACATAGTGAGTATGTGCTCACTAACAGAACTATTTTCCTCCATCTTACAGCTGAAGAACTTGTCGGAGACTTCATATCTCTCGACCCGGGCATGAGCTTGGAAAACCATTTTCAGCTCTTTGAACATCTCATATGCTCCGTGTCGCTTAAAACGCTTTTGGAGCCCCGGTTCTAAGCTATAAAGCATGCCACACTGAACGAGGGAGTAATCATCAGCACGTGTCTGCGAAGCATTCATAACGTCTTGGTTCTGTGGGACGGGTGCGTCACCTAGCGGTGCTAGTAGGACATAATCTTTCTTGGCAGCTATGAGGATGATCCTCAGGTTCCGGACCCAGTCCGTATAGTTGCTGCCATCGTCTTTCAGCTTGGTTTTCTCTAGGAACGCGTTGAAGTTGAGGACAACGTTGGCCATTTGATCTACAAGACATATTGTAAAGATTTTAGACTAAGTTCATGATAATTAAGTTCATCTAATCAAATTATATAATGAACTCCCACTTAGATAGGCATCCCTCCAGTCATCTAAGTATAACATGATCCGAGTTAACTAGGCCGTGTCCGATCATCACGTGAGACGGACTAGTCAACATCGGTGAACATCTTCATGTTGATCGTATCTTCTATATGACTCATGCTCGACCTTTCGGTCTTCTGTGTTCCGAGGCCATGTCTGTACATGCTAGGCTCGTCAAGTCAACCTAAGTGTTTGCATGTGTAAATCTGTCTTACACCCGTTGTATGTGAACGTTGGAATCTATCACACCCGATCATCACGTGGTGCTTCGAAACAACGAACGGTCGCAACGGTGCACAGTTAGGGGGAACACTTTCTTGAAATTATTATGAGGGATCATCTTATTTACTACCGCCGTTCTAAGTAAACAAGATGCAAAAACATGATAAACATCACATGCAATCAAATAATAATAGTGACATGATATGGCCAATATCACATAGCTCCTTTGATCTCCATCTTGGGGCTCCATGATCATCTTGTCACCGGCATGACACCATGATCTCCATCATCGTGTCTCCATGAAGTTGCTCGCCAACTATTACTTCTACTACTATGGCTAACGCGTTTAGCAATAAAGTAAAGTAATTTACATGGCGTTTCTCAATGACACGCAGGTCATACAAAAAAAATAAAGACAACTCCTATGGCTCCTGCCGGTTGTCATACTCATCGACATGCAAGTCGTGATTCCTATTACAAGAACATGATCTCATACATCACATATATATCATTCATCATTCATCACAACTTTTGCCATATCACATCAAAAATCACTTGCTGCAAAAACAAGTTAGACGTCCTCTAATTGTTGTTGCAAGTTTTACGTGGCTGCAAAAGGGTTCTAGCAAGAACGTTTTCTTACCTATGTAATAGCCACAACGTGATTTGTCAACTTCTATTTACCCTTCATAAGGACCCTTTTCATCGAATCCGCTCCAACTAAAGTGGGAAAGACAGACACCCGCTAGCCACCTTATGCAACTAGTGCATGTCAGTCGGTGGAACCAGTCTCACATAAGCGTACGTGTAAGGTCGGTCCGGGCCGCTTCATCCCAGAATACCGCTGAAGCAAGATAAGACTAGTAGCGGCAAGAAAGTTGACAACATCTATGCCCACAACAAATTGTGTTCTACTCGTGCAAGGAGAACTACGCATAGACCTAGCTCATGATGCCACTGTTGGGGAACGTTGCAGAAAACAAAAATTTTCCTACGTTTTCACCAAGATCCATCTATGAGTTCATCTAGCAACGAGTGATTGGATTGCATCTACATACCTTTGTAGATCACGCGCGGAAGCGTTCAAAGAACGGGGATGAGGAAGACGTACTCGATGTGACCCAAATCACCGGAGATCCTAGCGCCGAACGGACGGCACCTCCGTGTTCAACACACGTACGGTCAGCGTGACGTCTCCTCCTTATTGATCCAGCAAGGGGGGAGGAGAGGTTGATGAAGATCCAGCAGCACGACGGCGTGGTGGTGGATGCAGGGCGTCACAGTAGCAGGGCTTCATCGTATACTGCGAGAGAGAGAGGTGTAGCAGGGGAGAGGGAGGCGCCAAGACTCAAGGTGTTGCTGCCCCCTCCCTCCCCCCTTTTATATAGGCTCCCCTAGGGGGGGCGCCGTCCCTAGGAGATGGGATCTCCTAGAGGGGGCGGCGGCCAAGGGTGGAGTAGCCCCCAAGGCAAGGTGGCCCCCCACCCCTAGGGTTCCAACCCTAGGCGCATGGGGTGGGCCTAGGGGGGCGACCAGCCCACTATGGGCTGGTTCCCCTCCCCACTTTGGCCCATGGGGCCCTCCGGGATGGGTGGCCCCACCCGGTGGACCCCCGGGACCCTTCCGGTGGTCCCGGTACAATACCGGTGACCCCGAAACTCTACCGATGGCCGAAACTGCACTTCCTATATACAATTCTTCACCTCCGGACAATTCCGGAACTCCCCGTGACGTCCAGGATCTCATCCGGGACTCCGAACAACTTTTGGGTTACTGCATATTCATATCTCTACAACCCTAGCGTCACCGAACCTTAAGTGTGTAGACCCTACGGGTTCGCGAGAGATGTATACATGACCGAGACGGCTCTCCGGTCAATAACCAACAGCGGGATCTGGATACACATGTTGGCTCCCACATGCTCCTCGATGATCTCATCGGATGAACCACGATGTCGAGGATTCAAGCAACCCCGTATACAATTCCCTTTGTCAATCGGTACGTTACTTGCCCGAGATTCGATCGTCGATATCCCAATACCTCGTTCAATCTCGTTACCGGCAAGTCACTTTACTCGTACCGTAATGCATGATCCCGTGACCAGACACTTGGTCACTTTGAGCTCATTATGATGATGCATTACCGAGTGGGCCCGGAGATACCTCTCCGTCATACGGAGTGACAAATCCCAGTCTTGATCCGTGTCAACCCAACAGACACTTTCGGAGATACCCGTAGTATACCTTTATAGTCACCCAGTTACGTTGTGACGTTTGGTATACCCAAAGCACTCCTACGGTATCCGGGAGTTACACGATCTCATGGTCTAAGGAAAAGATACTTGACATTGGAAAAACTCTAGCAAACGAACTATACAATCTTGTGCTATGTTTAGGATTGGGTCTTGTCCATCACGTCATTCTCCTAATGATGTGATCCCGTTATCAATGACATCCCCATGTCCATAGTCAGGAAACCATGACTATCTGTTGATCAACGAGCTAGTCAACTAGAGGCTTACTAGGGACATGTTGGTGTCTGTGTATTCACACATGTATTACGATTTCCGGATAACACAATTATAGCATGTATAAAAGACAATTATCATGAACAAGGAAATATAATAATAATCCTTTTATTATTGCCTCTAGGGCATATTTCCAACAGTTTCATCACAATAATCATCATAAGTAGCAACTTTGTTCTCATCATAATCACTTTGCATATCAAAACATGGAAGGCTAAAAATATCATCATTATTAAACATAGAATCCCCAAGCTTGGGACAGACATTAGTTGCAGCAAATATATTCTCAAATATGTCATCCTCATCAAACATAGATTCCCCAAGCTTGGGCCTTTTCGTATCATAAGCATAATCACTCTCATCATTAATAGCATGGATAGCACCAATAGTATAGCAATTATTATATTCTTCCAAGCATGTGCCAAAAAGATTTTCAAAATCATAAGAAGTATCATTATCTTCCCAATCATAATCATCACAACAAGAAATAGGCATAATGAGATCATCATCAAGTGTATCATCTTCATTTTCATGAGGCACAGCAATAATAGGAGCAACTTTATTTGGGAGAGATACCTTTTTACCTCTCTTCCTTTTTCTTTTCTTCTTCTTTACCACATCGTGTGTGGGTTCAATCCTCTTTTTGGAGCTCCTTATTAATGAGATTGGTTGAATAGGAGGCTCCTCCTCATTGCCTCATTCATCATAAGAGATAATAGGAGGATATTGGGAAGTCTCTTCCCTTTCATTAGTATTCTCTTCATCTTCTATTTGTTTCATTTTCTTTATGTAGTTGGCAATATAAGGATTTTCAATGCAATTCACCGCACAATACATATAAATATTCTCTAGATCAAAATCAAGAACTCTATCAAGATTAAACTTTGGAATACCCTAAGTTATATGTTTCATTTCTTCATAACCCAAAAGAAGGCTAAGCTCTTTATGATGCTCAAGGGTAATCAAATTATCACAATGTTTGGACACGACTTGATCATGAAACAAATAGCATTGGAGCTTTAAATGACCATGTTCATTGCAAAGTTCACAAGGGGCACAAAAAATATTGAATCTTTCAGCACATTCATCTAGACTTTCTTGCAACAATTTAGTTTCTAAGTACTTATGCCTCTTACAATATCTATCTTCCCTATTCGGTGTGTACTTGCAAACCCAATCTACTCCACAAAAATTGACATGTTTATAGGAGGTATTTTCATCATAACTAGTGCAATCATCATTAGCATCATGGATATTCAAAGAATTCGTACTAACAACATTGCAATCATGCTCATCATTCAAAGATTTAGTGCCAAACATTTTGTAGATTTCTTCTTCTAGCACTTGAGCACAATTATCCTTTCCATAATACTCACGAAAGATATTAAAAAGGTGAAGCGTATGAGACAAACTCAATTCCTTTTTTTTGTAATTTTCTTTTATAAACTAAACTAGTGATAAAACAAGAAACTAAAAGACTCGATTGAAAGATCTAAAGATATACCTTCAAGCACTCACCTCCCCGGCAACGGCGCCAGAAAAGAGCTTAGTTGACGGGGTGTGTTAGTGCCGCTTTCCTTGCCTCCCCGGCAACGGCGCCAGAAAAGAGCTTGATGTCTACTACACAACCTTCTTCTTGTAGACGTTGTTGGGCCTCCAAGTGCAGAGGTTTGTAGGACAGTAGCAAATTTCCCTCAAGTGGATGACCTAAGGTTTATCAATCCGTAGGAGGCGTAGGATGAAGATGGTCTCTCTCAAGCAACCCTGCAACCAAATAACAAAGAGTCTCTTGTGTCCCCAACACACCCAATACAATGGTAAATTGTATAGGTGCACTAGTTCGGCGAAGAGATGGTGATACAAGTGCAATATGGATGGTAGATAAAGGTATTTGTAATCTGAAAATATAAAAACAGCAAGGTAACTAATGATAAAAGTGAGCGTAAACGGTATTGCAATGATAGGAAATAAGGCCTAGGGTTCATACTTTCACTAGTGTAAGTCCTCTCAACAATACTAACATAATTGGATCATAAAATTATCCCTCAACATGCAACAAAGAGTCACTCCAAAGTCACTAATAGCGGAGAACGAACGAAGAGATTATGGTAGGGTACGAAACCACCTCAAAGTTATTCTTTCCAATCAATCCGTTGGGCTATTCCTATAAGTGTCACAAACAGCCCTAGGGTTCGTACTAGAATAACACCTTAAGATACAAATCAACCAAAACCCTAATGTCATCTAGATACTTCAATGTCACCTCAAGTATCCGTGGGCATGATTATACGATATGCATCACACAATCTCAATTCATCTATTCAACCAACACAAAGAACCTCAAAGAGTGCCCCAAAGTTTCTACCGGAGAATCACGACGAAAACGTGTGCCAACCCCTATGCATAGGTTCCCAATGTCACGAAACCCACAAGTTGGTCACCAAAACGTACATCAAGTGGCACGTGGTATCCCATTCTCACCACAGATATCCACGGCAAGACATACATCAAGTGTTCTCAAGTCTTTAAAGACTCAATCCGATAAGATTACTTCAAAGGGGAAACTCGATTCATTACAAGAGAGAAGAGGGGGGAAGAAACATCATAGGATCCAAATATAATAGCAAAGCTCGCGATACATCAAGATCGTATCATCTCAAGAACACGAGAGAGAGAGATCAAACACATTGCTACTGGTACATACCCTCAGCCCCGAGGGAGAACTACTCCCTCCTCGTCATGGAGAGCACCGGGATGATGAAGATGGCCACCGGAGAAGGATTGAGTTTTGGTGCCTACGGAGGCTTCTGGCGGCGGAACTCCCGATCTATGTTGCTCCCGGATGTTTTTAGGGTATATGGAGATATATAGGCGGAAGGAGCACGTCGGTGGAGCTCCGAGGGGCCCACCCGAGGCAGGGGGCACGCCCGGGGGGGGGGGGCGCCCTCCACCCTCGTGACCTCCCTGGAAACTTCTTGGAGTAGGGTCCAAGTCTCCTGGATCACGTTCGGTGAGAAGATCACGTTCCCGAAGGTTTCATTCCGTTTGGACTCCGTTTGATACTCGAAATACTGAAATAGGCAAAAAATAGCAATTCTGGGCTGGGCCTCCGGTTAATAGGTTAGTCCCAAAAATAATATAAAAGTGGAAAATAAAGCCCAATATAGTCCAAAACAGTAGATAAAGTAGCATGGAGCAATCAAAAATTATAGATACGTTGGAGACGTATCACGACTTTCCCTTTTGATCCTACGCCCTTCATCCCTCAAGGCCACCAACGTATTGATGTGGCGGGCCGACCGGCCAGGGTTCGCATCTTGGCGGATCCAGTCCCAGCTCTGCATGAGGAATGGGCTATCACGACGATTGTTCCTATGCCCAACCTTCAAGTTCAGTTCAACACCATCCGTGAGGTATTATCTGAATTCCTCACTGACGTCAAGCACATTGATTTCTCTGAGATCTCTCCTTGTCCTTTCGGTCAAGCCTATATTAGGCTCAACAGTGTTTTCGATAGAGATGATTTGGTCAGAAACAGCCCGCATCAGTACACGGATGTTCATGTGATTTTTGAGAAACACAACCAAGGCATGAATTGGAGGAGGTTAGAGCTTAGCAGAGAAGTGTGGCTCTTACTTTGTGGATTCCCCTTGGATAGGAAGAGTATTCATGAGATTAGTAATGATTTCAATAAGTTTGGAAAATTTGTGATGTGGGACAGGAATAAGAGTACCCGTGCAAATCAAATGGTGAAAGTTAAAGTAGAAGAGCCCCGAGACATCCCTGCCAGCATTGTGATTGGGAAGGGAGATGACACTGCTACTCTCTCTGATAGAGGCTAAGGTGTCCCGATGTTTCGATGAGATGGTGGCTATCGTTTTCTGTGGGAGTCGACCTTGACGATCCTACTACGAACGTGCGAGACGTCGCGCCTTAGCAATCGCTAAACCAACTTCCGAGGGTTATTGACCACGCCGGAGCATGATCAACCTGACCACGAGGGTCTGTTTCCTGCGAGCAAACGAAGAACAAGCAAGAAACTGAGATTGCAATCGGGATATTGCGAATATAAGATGAAAGATTTATTGATCAAGGTGGGGTTCTGTGACGTCTTGGTCTGGTCGTTGGACACAAACGAAGTACGCGAAGTTGCAGCTATGGCGAACTTTTAATCTAAACAAAACCCAACGTCTAAACGACGCCCTAAGGGTTGTATATATGGAGGAAGAGGGGGGAATTTCGTGGCCCTTGAGGGTGGGGTCCGAAACCAACCCTAACTCTTGTTTCCCCACACATACGGACTCTAAAAATAGCCTATACTTAAGTATTTCGAAATTACATGGGCCTGGCCCATTAATAAGGTGACGCAACACCTAGAATAGCCTATGGACGAATATTATGAAGTGGCATCTTGTATATTTCGTCCAAGGCTTCATGCACTCCTTATGGCGGCTTCAAAGTCCTGAAATCATCACTTGTAACTCCGTTCTTGATCCCCTTGCGCATGCCATCAACTCCATGCGTGTTCTTGCTCCAATGTTCATCCTTCTCCAAGCTAGGCCCTTCGTTTGTAAGCAAAACAAATGTATCCAATTTAGGCAGCATCATAATCTCATGAACATTAAAATCATTACCAAGAAACGAAAGTACCTAGTAATTTAATTGGCGTGTGCGAGCTCTAGTAATTGGTCCAGTATATGTAACAGTAGGGGCTGTGGGTGTAACAATGGTATTGATGTCCTCATCATCCTCCCCTTCTTGAAATGAAGTCGTCCTCGACGGAAGCGCATCTTCCTCACCCAAATAAGGCTTCAAATCAGCAATGTTAAAAGTGGGACTAACCCCAAAATCTACAGGTAGCTCAAGTTTATATGCATTATCATTTATTTTCTCTAACACCTTAAAAGGACCACCAGCACGTGGCATTAGCTTTGATTTGCGCAGATTAGGAAATCTATCTTTACGCAAATGTAACCAAACAAGATCTCCAGGCACAAACACAACATGTTTTCTACCCTTATCTCCAGCAAGTTTATATTTAGCATTCATACGCTCAATGTTTTCCTTAGTTAACTCATGCATTTTTAAAATCAACTCAGAACGTTCTTTAGCATCAAAATTAACCTTCTCTGAAGATGGAAGAGGCAACAAATCAATAGGTGCACGAGGTAGGAAACCATACACAATTTCAAAAGGGCACATCTTAGTAGTAGAATGCAATGAACGATTATAAGCAAATTCAATATGAGGCAAGCATTCTTCCCACATTTTCTTGTTATTCTTCAAAACAGCCCTAAGCATAATAGACAATGTTCTATTGACTACTTCAGTGTGTCCATCAGTTTGGGGGTGACAAGTAGTACTAAAAAGCAGCTTAGTCCCCAACTTAGCCCATAAACATCTCCAAAAGTGGCTAAAAAATTTAGTATCACGATCTGAAACAATAGTATTTGGCACACCATGTAAGCGAATAATTTCACGAAAGAACAAATCAGCAACATTAACAGCATCATCGCTTTTATGACATGGTATAAAGTGTGTCATTTTCGAGAACCTATCCACGACAAAAAATATGCTATCCCTCCCCTTCTTTGTTCGAGGTAAACCTAAAATAAAGTCCATAGATATATCCTCCCAAGGACCACTAGGTACAGGCAAAGGCATATATAAACCATGAGGATTGAGTCGTGACTTAGCTCTTTGACATGTAGTGCAGCGAGCAACAAAATGCTCAACATCCCATCTCATCTTTGGCCAAAAGAAATGTGTAGCAAGTATATCCTCCGTCTTCTTGACGCCAAAGTGTCCCATTAATCCTCCTCCATGCGCCTCCTGCAACAACAAAAGACGAACGGAGCTATCTGGAATGCATAGCTTGTTAGCACGAAACACAAATCCATCATTAAGAACGAACTTGTTCCAAGTTCTCCCTTCCTTACAATTCTGCAATACATCTTTAAATTCAGCATCATGAACATATTGATCTTTGATGGTCTCCAAACCAAATATTTTAAAGTCAAGTTGTGAAAGCATAGTATAACGACGAGACAAGGCATCAGCAATAACATTTTCTTTACCCTTCTTGTGTTTAATGACATAAGGGAAAGTCTCAATGAATTCAACCCATTTAGCATGTCTACGGTTCAGTTTTGCTTGACTTTTAATGTGTTTCAAAGATTCATGATCAGAATGTATAACAAATTCCTTGGGCCATAAATAATGTTGCCATGTTTCTAAGGTCCGAACAAGAGCATATAATTCTTTATCATAAGTAGAATAGTTCAGACTAGGCCCACTCAATTTTTCAGAAAAGTATGCAACAGGTTTTCCATCTTGTAATAACACACCTCCTAATCCAATTCCACTAGCATCACATTCCAGCTCAAAAGTCTTATTGAAATTAGGAAGTTGGAGTAAAGGAGCATGTGTCAACTTATCTTTCAATACCGTGAAGGCTTCTTCCTGTGCGGTACCCCAAACAAAAGGCACATCCTTCTTTGTAAGCTCGTTGAGAGGTGCAGCAGTGGTGCTGAAATCTCTCACAAAACGCCTATAGAAACCAGTGAGGCCAAGGAAACTCCTCACTTGTGTGACCGTTTTGGGCTGCGGCCAACTCTCAATAGCTTCAATCTTGGCTTTATCAACTTCAATTCCCTGTGGAGTAACAACATAGCCAAGAAAAGATACTCGGTCGGTGCAAAAGGTGCACTTTCCAAGGTTTCCAAACAAACGTGCATCACGTAGAGCAATAAAAATAGCACGTAAATGTTCCAAATGTTCCTCCAAAGATTTGCTATAAATCAATATGTCATCAAAGTAAACTACCACAAATCGTCCAATGAAAGCACGTAAAACTTCATTCATTAACCTCATGAAAGTACTAGGTGCATTAGTTAAGCCAAAAGGCATGACTAACCACTCATATAATCCAAACTTAGTTTTAAATGCTGTTTTCCATTCATCACCCAATTTCATACGAATTTGATGGTATCCACTACGCAAATCAACTTTGGAGAATATTGTAGAGCCACTCAATTCATCAAGCATATCATCTAGCCTAGGAATAGGATGACGATAACGAATAGTAATATTATTAATGCCTCTACAATCAACGCACATACGCAACGTACCATCCTTTTTCGGCACTAAAATGATAGGAACAGCACAAGGACTAAGGGATTCGCGTATATAACCTTTGTCGAGCAGTTCTTGTACTTGACGCATAATCTCCTTCGTCTCCTCTGGATTGGTACGGTATGGTGCACGGTTGGGTAGCGAAGCACCGGGAATTAAGTCAATTTGATGCTCAATCCCTCGAATAGGTGGTAATCCCGGTGGCACGTCTTGTGGAAAGACGTCAGCGAACTCCTGCAAAATGTTAGTGACAGCAGGGGGCAAAGAGGAAGGCACGTCCTCGAATGAAAATAATGCCTCTTTGCACACAAAAGCATAGCAAACAGATTTGCTAAAATCTAGCTCATCAATATCAGATTTGGTGGCAAGTAAACATGCACTTTTCAATTTAATTTCAGAAACAACAGTAGATGGTTTATTATTAGGCTTCATTTGGTGCTCAAATTCTTTTGCCACAATCTGATTTTCACTCTTATTTGTCTCATGTTTTGCTTTATTAGCTCTATTAATATCATCTTTCAAAATGGAATCAGGAGTCATAGGAAGCAAAGTAATATTTTTATCGTTATGAACAAGAGTATACTGATTGTTTCTACCATGGTGTACAGAATTTTTATCAAATTGCCATGGTCTACCAAGTAATAAGGAACATGCTTGCATAGGTACCACATCACAATCAACATAATCAGCATATGTAGAGATACTAAAATGCACACAAACAGTACGTGTTACCTTAACCTTGCCGCTGTTGTTGAACCATTGGATGTAGTAAGGATGTGGATGTGGTCTTGTGGTGAGAGATAGCTTCTCCACCATCTCCATGCTAGCCAAGTTATTGCAGCTCCCTCCATCTATGATCACGCGAACAGAACGTTCCTTCACAACTCCCTTTGTATGGAACAAATTATGCCTCTGATTTTGCTCAGCTTGTGTAACCTGCACACTCAAAACACGTTGAGCAACTAAACATTCATACCTGTCAGCATCTTCAGGAGCCATGTATTGCGTCTCATGATCAGAATCGTCTCCACCGTGTTCTTCACATGTAATAAGAGCCAAAGTCTCCTCATCATAGTCACTAGCGGACTCATACCCACCATCCTCAGTAACAATCATCACACGCTTAGATGGGCATTCTCTCGCATAATGACCTCCACCCTTGCAACGTCGACAAATAATATCATGTGTTTGCCCTGTTGATGCCATGGATGAAGAAGAGCTCTTTGCAGGCCCAGAAGGTGTGCTCTTGGCAGATAGTGGTGATTGTGCCTGCTTTATTGTATCACGGTTGGAGGTGGCAGCCGACGGAGGCGCCGGTGTAGCAGAACGTGTGGAAGTAGATGATGCACGTGGTGTCCATGATGAAGGTCGACCTGCAGAAAAGTTAGTCCGCGCCAATGCCTGTCGATCCTGCACTTCACGTTCAGCTTTACAAGCAAGATGGAATACACGAGTGATATTAGTATACTCCTTATACTCTAGAATCGTCTGAATCTCTCTATTTAATCCACCCATAAAACATGCAAGCATAGCTTCATTCTCCTCAACAATACCATATCTAATCATGCCAGTTTGTAATTCCTGATAATATTCTTCTACAGAATTTTTTCCCTGTCTTAAGCGCTGCAATTTTTGAAGTAATTCACGTTGATAATATGGTGGAACCCAACGAGTACGCATAGCAGTTTTCAAAGCAGCCCAAGTAGCCGGAATAGGATATAATCTACAATGCTCAGACCACCAAACACATGCAAAACTAGTGAATGCACAAACAGCAGCAGGAACACGTCTCTCCTCGGGATATTGTAAACATGTAAATCGTTGTTCAGTTTCTAACTCCCAAGTAAGATATATATCAGGAACATATCTACCCTCAAATGGTGGAATATTCAATTTTAGTTTAGGGAGATGGTCATGATCTCGTACCTGAGGGTGAGCCCTACCATTGCCATTATTTGCATGTGGACCACCTGGTGGTTGCTGTGCTGGTGGTGGAACGTAGTTCTGATTTTGATCAACCTCATCCTCATAATCTCCCACATAATCATCCTCCTCCACATCAGCAGTAAGAGCCACAGAAGTATCAACAGCAGCACCAGCAGTTTGGCCCGACTGAAGAGGGACACGGC
Organism: Triticum dicoccoides; assembly: GCF_002162155.2. Lineage (NCBI taxonomy): Eukaryota > Viridiplantae > Streptophyta > Magnoliopsida > Poales > Poaceae > Triticum > Triticum dicoccoides. Next base: position 80,395,592 of record NC_041380.1, read on the forward strand.
TCGCTCGGCGGAGGGCTGTTTCCCGACATGGAGGTAGTCGATGTTATTGCTGTTGTTGCAGAGGTGCGGCAGGAGAAGCCGGTGGTGGTGGTGGAAAACGCGAAAGCAATTCAGCAAACTTGTTATCGAGCTTTGTTTCAAATGTCTTCTCCATGCCATCTATCTTCTCCATGGCCTCTTCAAATCTGTTTATCACATCTTGCACCTGTCCACTCATCATTTGCTGAAACGTATCATGAAGCTCCTTGTTCGTCAAGTTCTCCCAGTCAGTCTCGTCGGCTTGTGATCCTGGCATGGTTAGCAGCAACAGAAACACACAAGAATATGATCCTACAGACTACTAACAAGTGGTGGTGGTGGCGGGTGTCACAAATCCGTCAAGCAAATCTCAAATTCTTACCAGTTCTTACCCAGCAGCAGGCGGTGATCGGCAACCGTTGTAGTCAAAACTTCTCAAAAGCTTGGATAGAGCGATTGCCAGGGAGAGTCAAACGCACAACGTAGATGTATGTGGAGCTGGGAAGGCTTATAGTATGGTAGCAAAAAGGGTCAGCAATAATCAATTCAGAGATGCAAAGTTGAATAAACGCTCAACGACAGTACTGTGCTGGTCCTAGGCTAGACCGTGCTAGAGACGCGAGCCTAGAACACTAACAAAATCACGGCGCTGCACGTAAATAAGGGAAAAGCACACTCTGGAACTCTTTTTTTTCGCTCCTTTTTTTGCGCTCCTCTTTTTTTTTGCAAAAAATCACTATAATGGCGAGTGTCTCAAAACTCTTCCCTCGTCAAACTGATAGGATGGGCACAAATTTTTTTTTCACTTTTTTTCAGAAATCAGGGCAGCGACGACAAAAAAGTGCGACAAAAAATCACTATGATGGCACGTGGCTCAAAAGACTCATAATTTTTTTTCCGAGACATACGCAGGCAAGGAAACACGAATCATAATTTAGATTGATCTCAAGAACAAACCTAATATGAGAAGAACTCGGATTGGTGGTGGATATATGGTTGTGGTATATGGCAGCGGTGGTGGTATATGGTAGCGGTGGTGGTATATGGATACAGATTGGTGGTGGTATATGGATACGGATTGGTGGTGGTATATGGATATGGATTCAGAGCGGTGGCGGATAAGCAAAAGTGGTAGATGGGCGATGATGATGGTGCGGCGGCGGCGTGACAACTTATGACCAGAACTCGAAACTCTAAAAGACTAGACTCTAAGACCAGCAACTTGACACGACGATGCAACCGCAAATTCAACAAAGCAAAAACCCTAAAAAGATTATGCAAAGGCTCAGATTGGTTCGGATATGATGAACTAATCCTAATTTTTTTTTCTGGTTTTTCGTGGACTGTAGGTATGAAGAACAGACTCGATCTAATCTACGAAAAACTGTAAAATCTCACAGAGCAACCTGGAAATCTGATACCACTTGATAGAGGCTAAGGTGTACCGATGTTTCGATGAGATGGTGGCTATCGTTTTCTGTGGGAGTCGACCTTGACGATCCGACTACGAACGTGCGAGACGTCGCGCCTTAGCAATCGGTAAACCAACTTCCGAGGGTTATTGACCACGCCGGAGCACGATCAACCTGACCACGAGGGTCTGTTTCCTGCGAGCAAACGAAGAACAAGCAAGAAACTGAGATTGCAATCGGGATATTGCGAATATAAGATGAAAGCTTTATTGATCAAGGTGGGGTTCTGTGACGTCTTGGTCTGGTCGTTGGACACAAACGAAGTACGCGAAGTTGCAGCTATGACGAACTTTTAATCTAAACAAAACCCAACGTCTAAACGACGCCCTAAGGGCTGTATATATGGAGGAAGAGGGGGGAATTTCGTGGCCCTTGAGGGTGGGGTCCGAAACCAACCCTAACTCTTGTTTCCCCACACATACGGACTCTAAAAATAGCCTATACTTAAGTATTTCGAAATTACATGGGCCTGGCCCATTAATAAGGTGACGCAGCACCTAGAATAGCCTATGGACGAATATTATGAAGTGGCATCTTGTATATTTCGTCCAAGGCTTCATGCACTCCTTATGGCGGCTTCAAAGTCCTGAAATCATCACTTGTAACTCCGTTCTTGATCCCCTTGCACATGCCATCAACTCCATGCGTGTTCTTGCTCCAATGTTCATCCTTCTCCAAGCTAGGCCCTTCATTTGTAAGCAAAACAAATGTATCCAATTTAGGCAGCATCATAATCTCATGAACATTAGAATCATTACCAAGAAACGAAAGTACCTAGTAATTTAATTGGCGTGCACGAGCTCTAGTAATTGGTCCATTATATGTAACAGTAGGGGCTGTGGGTGTAACAATGGTATTGATGTCCTCATCACTCTCTGTTCCAGTAGTGATCTTACAAGATACCATGTTGGGCATTGTTGCTCCTGATGAGAACCCAATCCCTCCTTTTGGTAACCCGCACCCAGTACCCATGCAAGCTAATTTTCATCAGAACCAGCATAATCATTTTCTGGGGCCTCTTCAGCATCATGAACAAGAAGATAATAATCAGCAGCCTCAGCATGATCTCAATCTACAGCTTGCTCCCAACAATGATGTTGTGGTGGAGGAAGAGGAAGAAGTGGATCACGATTTACCTGGATGGGGACATTGGGCCCTGCCTGCAGAGAATGAACTTGTGTACTAGGAGTTACATGCTGGAGAATTTCTGAATCTCAATGAGATTATTGAGCCTTTGGGAGAGGTTCAGGATCTACAGGGTGGGAATGGTAATAGTAATATCACCTTATCACATGAACCCCCAAATGACAGTGCTGAGACTGCTGCTTCTGCTAATGGTCCTTTGGCGCCAGCCCTCCCTGATTTGAATGTTCTGGTTGGGCCTCCAGAGCATAGTGATCCACTTCCTCTAAGGGCCCAAGAGCATCATGTTAATGGGCCCCTTTATGAAGATCCCAGCCTGGCTGCAATTCTACAACACCATTCTGAACCCATCTTTTCTGCTGAAGATCCAATGCAATTGGAGGTTTCCAATGCGGTTTTGGTTAGCAAGGTGATTCACATTTCTCCTACAACATCTAGCCAGATTTCACCCATTGGTAGGTCTGACAACATAGAAGACAGAGTTGTTCCCCATGGAAAGGAAACTGATATGAGCATTGTTGAGGACAAATGAATTACTTTAGAAGTAAGCAGAATTGTTCCTGCTGTTGAGCATATTAATGAGGACATTCAGATTTCTATAGATCAAAGCAATGACCCGATTCACCCTGAGACTCAAGTCTCGAAAGATCTTCCAATCCCAGAAGCACAAAATCCAGGTGAATCTCTTTCTGACATCTCTACACCCCCTGGTTTTTCTCAACCCATTTACCTTCCTAATTTGCATCCTGCTGAGATCTTCTCTACCCACAACTCCCCATATCTTCCTCTGGATGAACTGCTTGGTAAGGAAGGAGCCATCACATGGGAATCTCACTTTGCTCCTAAAGAACATAGCAAGCTCATCATTCAGGTACCTATGGAGTGGGTTAACTTTCTATCTGTCACTTTTCTTACTCCTGATAAATTTGTGTGGGCACAGAAATTTATTAAGTCCCAAGTTTGGGAGATCATTACAAAGGATAAGGAGACTAAGAACTTCCTGCCTTTTGCCATCCCAGATTCATGTCCAAATTCTAACAGCATGTCCTATTTAATGAATCATCCTCAGGATCAGGAATACACTCCTTCCTCTAAGGGGGGTTCTCAGGAACTATCTGCTTCCTCAACTTCTGCTCTGCATCAGAACAGGAAAAGGAAAGAAAAGGGGCCACTGGTGGAAACTGAGGTAAGAAGGAGCTGCAGACTGCAGCAATTACAAAAAGGATTTAAGAAATCTGTTTGTATGTACAAAGATTGTTTAGCTTGTCACTCCCTGCCTCCTTCCTTACCTACCAAAGTGATTAAGAACTTGAATACCTCTTTTTGCAAGGTGAATTCTCAAAACACCTCAGAGGAGAAACTCTCTAACATCCCCAAAAAGGCAAAAACTATCAGCAAGTCCAAGGAAGGAAATATGGCTCCTAAGGGTGGCAGCAAGCCAACGGAGGGAAGCAGAGTGTCAAAAGGAACCAGCAAGACCATGTCTTAATCCTGTTGGTCCAATGGGACATGTTATAGACCAGTTATTTGTCTTTATTTTGGTCTTTTGGGGCACTAGTATCAGGTCTGCAAGAAGTCCTTTTGAGATGCATGGTTATTTGACTGAAACAGATTTGCTTGAATGTTTTATGCTTAAGTTTAATTCCTCCTTGCCCCCTGTTTATCTGCAATGGTTGTTCTGTTCCAAGTTGCAACATGCCATATGGTTGCCAGTACGACCAGTGTGTTACCTTCTTCCCAGGGGTTCAGTTACCAGATTTAATTTCATCCCAGTTCTAGTTCAACTATTTTTTCTTCATGGCTAGAAGTTGGAATGTTTTAAATTGGAATATTAGGGGCATCAATGATCCAAAAAAATGGGATGCAATTTCCAATAAGATTGAGGAGTCAGGTTGCTCAGTGCTATGTATTCAGGAAACAAAAAGAGAGTTGTTTGATCAATCATATATCAGAAACTTTTGTCCTAAAAGTCTATCAAAGTTTGAATTTCTTCCATCCACTGGTGCTTCTGGAGGAATCCTAACTGTTTGGAATGACAACCTCTTCTCTGGTCACATCTTCCACCAAAATGCTTTCTCTTTATCAATCCATTTCACCTGCAAACTTGATGGTTCTGTTGGATCTTGATCAATGTCTATGGGCCTTGTAATCCTGATGAGAGGACTTCCTTTCTTGACTAGCTTCAGAATTTCCAAATTGATGATGAGATGAATTGGATGATCCTTGGGGACTTTAATTATATCAGGTGCCCTCAAAATAGAAATAGGGAAGGAGGAAATATTAATGACATGCTGCTGTTCAATGAGGCAATAAGCAGGCAAGCACTGGTTGAGATCCCTCTCAAGGGTAGAAACTTCACTTGGAGTAATATGCAGGATGCACCATTGCTAGAGAAACTAGATTGGTGCTTTACATCTGAATCTTGGTCTCTCTCTTTCCCATCGACTCTGGCCATTCCCCTTGCTAAAACAACTTCTGATCATACTCCTGTTCTTATCAAGATTGGAACTTCAATCCCTAAATCACAGATATCCAGGTTTGAAAACTACTAGACTAAACATCCACAATTTAAGGATGTTGTGAAGCAAATTTGGGAGCAAGATGTTCCGGAAGTGGATAGTGCCAAATGTATTGCTGCTAAATTCAAGAGGCTTAGGAAGGGCTTGAAAATTTGGGCCAGGACCATTTCAAATTTGAAAGCCACCATTGAAAACACCAACTTCATGATTCTATGTTATGATGTGATTGAGGAGTACAGAGACCTATCTACTGAGGAAGCAAATGGTAGACTTATCCTAATTGAGCATCTGAGAGAGATTAATGAGCAACAAAGGATTTATTGGGAACAGAGAACTACCATTAGAAAGATTAAAATGGGGGAAGCAAACACCAAGTATTTCCAAGCTAAAGCCACCATCAAGCACAGGAATAACCACATTGTTGTTTTAAGGGATGAGGATGGTTTTGAACATCATGAGCACCAAGCCAAAGCATCTATTCTTTACAGAGCTTTTAAAAACAGGATGGGTTCTGCATCCAAACCAGAAAACCCTCTGTTGCTGCACAATCTGCTGCACCAACCACTGGATCTCTCTGATCTGGAACTCCCATTTTCCAAGGAGGAAGTTGATGATGTGATTAAGCACATGCCAGCAGATAAGTCCCCAGTACCAGATGGTTTTAATGCCAAATTTCTAAAGGTTTGCTGGGATATCATTGCACCAAACTTCTACAGATTAATTGAAGATTTTCACAAGGGGACTGTCAACCTTCAAAGCATCAATTACTCTTTCATCACACTCATTCCCAAGAAAGATGCTGCTCTCCTGCCAAATGATTATAGACCTATCTCTCTCTTGAATTGCACTTTGAAGATCATCACCAAGCTGTTGGCTAATAGACTGCAGAAAGTAATCGTCTCCTTAGTGCATCAAAATCAGTATGGTTTTCTTTTCAATAGATGCATTCAGGACTGTCTAGCCTGGTCTTATGAATATATTCATCAATGCAAGTAGTCCAACAAAGAACTGATTCTCCTAAAGTTGGACTTTGAGAAGGCATTTGATATGCTCAATCATGATACTATCTTGGAAATTCTTGAAGCTAAAGGTTTTGGCAGCAGATGGATTCAGTGGATTAAGATGATATACAGTACTGGCTTTTCTTCTGTGCTACTTAATGGGGTTCCAGGCAAACAATTTTTATGCAAATGTGGTGTTAGATAAGGAGACCCACTGTCTCCCCTCATCTTTGTCATTGCTGCAGATATTCTACAAACAATGTTGAATGAGGCCAAAAGAAATGACCTCATCACAGCACCACTGATTCATCAGTACAGCCAGGAATATCCCATTATTCAATATGCTGATGATACCATTTTGATAGCACATGCAGAAGCTTCACAGCTTCACAAGATCAAGAACCTTTTGCTTCACTTTGCTGCATACACTGGCCTCAAAGTTAATTATTCCAAGTCAACCATGATTTCAATCAATACTCCCGAGGACAAGATGCAATTTCTCTCTGACCTTTTGGGATGTCAAATTGGTACCCTACCACTTCAGTATTTAGGCCTTCCTCTCAGCCTCAGCAAACCAAGGGTGGAAGACTATCTACCTTTACTGAAGAGAGTTGGATCTAGACTTCTGAGCTGCTCAACTTTGCTTTCTACTGGTGATAAGCTCACACTCATTAAATCAGTCTTCTCCAGTCTGCCCATCTATTTCATGTGCTCCCTTCAGATTCCAATTACAGTGGTTAATCAACTTCATAGCTATTTCAGAAACTGCTTTTGGAGGAAATATGGTTCCCAAGACAGAGGGGAAGTTTTGGTTGCATGGAGCACTGTTTGCCAACCCAAGTCTAATGCGGGTCTGGGTATCCTAAATATTGAGGTGCATAACCAGGCGCTGCTCATGAAACAAGTGCACAAATTTCTTAACAGAGAGAATATTCCTTGGGTGAATATCATTTGGGAAACTTACTACCATAACTCATTGCCTGGTGATCGATTGGTGGGATCCTTTTGGTGGTAAACTCTGCTCAAACTGATGCCTCGCTACAAAGCTTCTGTTGTTTCCTCAGGCCATTCTGGTAACTCAACTCTATTCTGGTCAGACTGCTGGTGGGACCAGCCACTCCTCAACAAATTCCCTGAACTCAGCTCCTTCAGAAACAACGACTATGTTTCCTTGCAGCAAATTCTGATCACTGAAGATTTGGCTTCCCATTTTCATACACCTTTATCCCAGCAGGCTTTTAGTCAGTTCAATGATCTGCAAGAATGTCTTCAAGGAAGAAATGACATGCAAGGAAATGATAGATGGACTATTAATGGCTGTCCCAAAGGATATTCTTCTATCCAAATGTATGCACACATGATGGGACCCTCTAAAGTTCACTCTTTGTTCCAGGATATTTGGAAAACAGCATGTCGTTTGAGGCACCAGATTTTCTTTTGGCTACTTCTTCATGATAGAGTTAATTCTAGAAATCTCCTTCATAGAAAATCAATGGCCTTGGATAGCTACAACTGCGCGCTCTGTGCAGACCATACTGAGGAAACAAACTTGCATTTATTCTGGGATTGTCCTTTTGCTTTGCTTTGTTGGGACAGGATCATCCCGAATAGGAACAGAAGCATTTCAGTTATTGATGATATACAGTTGGCTCTGCAGCATCTGCCTGACAGCATTTCCTTAGAAATTATCATCATGGGCTGTTGGGGTATTTGGTCTGTCAGAAATGATAAAATTTTCAGACATGCTGCTTCACATGTGCAAAGTTGGATTTATTATCTACAGGAAGGGCTCACAGCAGTGCAAATAAGAGCTAAACAAGCAAAGGCGCAAAGGATTAGAGACTGGATAGTTTCACATTGTTAATTTCCATGATTCATAAAACTGGTATTGGTTGATGTAAGACTTTTGCTCTTGTATTTTGTATATAAATTATTAATGAAAATACCATAGAACAATTGTTTTACGGTCAGTGCTTCAAAAAAAATTGCATGTCAGCCTCAATCTTGAAAAAAAAAATAGTTAGGATTTAGGGGACGCGGGTTCTCGGGAGATGGTGCCACGCGATGATGGAATCCCATGCATCGATATTGCTTTGTGGTTTGGGTTTATTATAGTGACTATCTCAATACCGCCCAAATATGCACTCGTAATACCTGATACGAAACTGAATACGTGCCATCCGTTTGTCAGATATGACAAAGTGATACATCCCAATTAGGTTGTGGGTAGGTTGCATATGACCACCAGCTGTAGATACAGTGCATATCCCTTGAGCTGTCTGGAGAAAGAGTGCCATGGGGTACAGTTCACTGACAGCAGAAAGGTTAGCAATGCAAATCGTTATTTTCAGTTTATTTCTCTAGCACAGTAGTATCCTTTGAGCCGCTCCCTGTATCTTGCTTTGATCCAGTACCGTAGGAATCACTGGTCGGAAGAGTAGCTCCCTCGAGCTGCTGGTTCAACTGGGCACCAGGTTGTTAACGGATTTTGTTTTCTCCGGTCTAGTTCTAGTGAAAGACTGTGACAGGTGGAGGAGAGGATGCGAGGGGGTGAGTTGCACAGGCACTGGATCACTGAATGGCTGGGGGAGAACTTTCATGAGGACGGGTCTCACGGGATGGGCGGCTTGGGGCTCTTGTGTTGATTTTAATGTGCTGTGCGTGTGTGAGCTGGTGAACCTAATAACCTGCATTTTTTAATGAATGATTTATGAAGCGTGGTTATTAGGGAGCGGACGGGGTGGTGTGTCAGAGCATGCATTGACGTGGTTGATTTCAAGGCGGGGTACGCGTAATTTGTGACATCGTGACGCATCAACAAAATGACAGTTGCCCACCTGCACTTATGTTGCTGTCGGCAAATATACATTTTAAAAATGTAAAATGACTCGATTAAGTGCAATGCAATTGTCCACGGCTAATGGTTAATAAGTACTCCTAGGTAGTTGCATGATTTCATGGTCTAACGCCACCTTCTGGGGATTTATGAACTAGCTCTGCTTGGTCGCAGCCAAGGCAGATGTCACATTGTGGG
>NC_041380.1:80405185-80420130 GCF_002162155.2 Triticum dicoccoides
GGGGGGGGGGGCACATTGCTAATGTAACATAAAGTAGTAAACAATGAGTTACGTATGATGGATTAGGCGCTAATCAACACTGCCGCCAGCTGGTGCGGGATGACAAAGATCCACATCTTTCTTCAGTGCCGATGGATTGAGAGCATGCAAACTGCGAGTAGATTGACGATGCATGGCTGAGGAAACTTACACCCTGGCGCTCGCATTTGTAGAAGTGGGCCTTCCTGGGTTTTTGACCGTGCCAGAGACAAACTATAGCACATACACCATGTTGCATTCTGGGCACTCAGCGGGAGTGGCGACACTTCATCCATATGATGATGCGATCGAGGGGCCGAGGGGCTTGAGTGGGACATGGATGAACACATGGGGATGAACTAGCTGTGGCAAGCAGAGAGGAAAGAGTGAGGTTGCGTGGGCAGAGAAGGCGGAATGAGTGAGGAGAGAAAATAGACAGAGCGATGAGTGGCAACTGGATAGAGCTGTTAAGGAGGAGCGCGTATGGTGAGCTGGATGTGTGGGCTGAACAGTCAAACGTAATTAATGCAACTAGTTGGTTCACCCCAGGTTTAGCAGTTAACTAGTCACAAGCAGGTGTTTTCCTTCTATTGGTCACCCTGGGGGTGGGGTATAGCAAACTCTAGCAACCGGAAAGGATACCTATGTTTACAATGGAATCGTTCTCATTGAAAAGGGGCACCAGAAGTTCAAAAATCAGATCCATATGGCCTTAGGGTAGGAGAAAAGGAATCGATCACTGTTGGCACTCTAGAATTGCGTATATTGGGATGTGGTGCTATAGAGATCTTATACGAATATTTGCATTTGTGTACGCAAATTATATATGAGTTTTGGTATTGGTTCAGCATGAATGTGAGAGTCACGTGCAGTGAGGATACCAGCCTCGCCTAGCGCTAAGTCCCAACAAGCATTTTTGGGATTTAGGGGGAAATATTAATATAGTACGATGCTTGGGCTATTTGTTTTTAAAGGTTGCATCAATAACAATGGTTCCAATTTAAGATGTCATTCAATACAGCTTATCGATAGCACAATACCTTGTTCTGTTCAAAAGAGAAGGCACAATACCTAACTGTCTAAAATTGAAATAATGTTTTTTATTTGACTTTCTATTTGCATACAATAATCATATAGTCTGCAGTAGGTTGGCTTCAAACTAATTTCCAGGTGGTATTCTTTTGTAAATTTGTTAAGGACATATCTTAAATATCCGGGCAATCTTGGAATTTCCAGCTCCACCATTCTTATTTCATGGCATTCAATTATTTCCGCTGATCTTATTGAGCTGGCATGCTCCCATTGCAGACTGGATGCCCATCAGGTTGTGTTTGTGATCAGCCACCAAGCTGGAAAACCGAGGAACTCACGCTGTATTACCTTCGAGAAGTAGAGATCCACAACTTGAGAGGAACTGAACATGAATCTGCTCTTATGAAACGGTTATTCCGTTGGGCAACAGCGCTAGAAAAGATGACAGTAACTTTTCATTGCTCAGTCGCTGAAAGCAAGGCCAAGGAGTTCTGCCAGATGCTTCAAAGCTTCTGTAGGCCAGAAATATCTATGAAGGGGCAAGGCTTCGCCTAATCTAGTCGTAGGACAGGTAACCATGGCCTGAACTTGTTGGGAAACGTTATGTGCACCGCGGGGCCTCGCAGAACGCTTTGCCAACTTGTCACTTGTGTTGGTGCTCGTGCCTGGTGGTCCTCTTGTAGTTGGCATCTTGGTATGAATTGCACTGTTTGTAAACTTCAGAGTTTGTTAGATCCTTTCGACATGTTGCAGGATGTATAAGTTGTACTTTATGCATGTGGATGCTGTCTGAACTTCAGTTCTTGTTGCCAACAGAGCTTTAATCAAGTCTGAGATTTGTGAAAAAAATCTGGTTTTAGGACGAGCTTCATGCAGTTTTTTTGTTGTGGCAAAAATCATAAATCACATTTTTGAAGTTAAATTCTGAAACAAATCATACACGTTCGTATGGATGTATTTTACATGTGTATAGTCTGATAATGTAATACATTATGGTGATCATAATGTATATCATGTTCAAATTTTGCACACATGTGGTACACATCCATATGGACGTGTAATTGTTTTTAGAGTGTTTTGAGACTTAAAAAGGTGATTTCCTCTATTTAGCATTTTCGGTTTCAAGAGCCTTATCAGGATATATTACAAGGCTGGAAGAGTACAACGTCCTTGCGTCGACACACCTGCTTACTTTTAAACCATTTCATATTTGTCTCTCTTCTCATCTTTCTCTTTTTCTTTTTGGCATTTCATCAAGTACTTGGTGTGCAGGTGCTCAACGTGGTGCGTGCCTCATAAAAAAAGGCTCTACCCTCCTTCGTGCGCCATGTATTAGGAAGGACGCCTTTAATTTTGCTCGTAGTTACTCCCTCGGTCCTTTTTACTCTACATATAAAAATTGTCGGAATTCAAACTTCATAAAATTTGACCATACTTATAAAAAAAATATCAACATCTACTATGATAAAGTTATATCATATGAAACTTTAAGTCATGGCGCATCTATTGGTATTGATTTCACATTGTGAATGTTAATATGTTTTTCTATAAAGATAGTCAAACTTTATGAGGCTTAACTTCGAACAAATTTTATATGCAAACTAAAAAGGACCGAAGAAAGTATCTTTAACTTCATCAAGTTCCCTAATTATGAAGCTCTCTTGATCAATCGAGGTCTTCAGTTTTAAACTCAGCGCATAATTCTAACCGGTATGCCGGTGGAGTTCTTTGGTCAGTGCACGTCACTAGGTCGGTTCGTACATGGGGTGAGTGCCACCTTCGGTGTAGGACAATGTATGTGAAAGACAAAACATCGCGCATGATAGGTCGACGTGAGTGGTGTGTTGTCAACGCCTACTGTGGCGCTGTTCAAGGGCTTTGAGGGGCAGTGCCGCTCTTGCTGGCGAGCTGGCCGCGTTCTACCCACCCCATGCCCATCCTTCCACTTTCTCACTCTCAACGTTTCCATCGCCGCATACTCACACCTTCTTATTTATTGGTGTACAATTCTTTCTATTTTTTAACCTTTTTAATTCCGTAATTTTGTTATTAAAATAAAACTGATCGAAATGGGAAATGTTCAGGAATTCAAAAAAATGGTTCATGGATTTGAAAAATACTCATGAATATGAAAAAATGTTCACAAATTTAGATGTTTCATGAATTAGTTTTTTTAATTCTAAAAATGATCATGAATTCTAAAATCATTTGTGAATTCAAAACATATTGACGATTTTTTTTTCAAAAATTCGAAAAAATATTCACAAAATTTTCAAATGGTTCACAATTCAAAAAATGTTCAGGTAATTTAAAAAACCTTCATGAATTTAAAATTGTTCACCAATTTTAAAAAAATAAATAAAGAAGAGAATAAAAAAGAAAAGAAAAAGAACTTAAAAAAACCAGTGGAGAAACAAAGAAAAAATCTGGCTGAAAGCTGCACAAAACCGGGTGGAAACTTCCAGACCAGTGGAAGAAGCTTGTTTTTTTAAGTTGAAGTGGAAGAAGCTTGGTATCTTTTTAGGGGGTAAATCAAGTTTATTCAGCAAACACCACATGGTGTGGGATATAGTTTAGGTCGTGGGGTTGGCCAAACCAAACGTGGTGTCTCGGACCCAATGAAAGTGCGAACTTGGCTAACCTATGTGCTTCATAATTGACAGCATGACCTTCAAACTGAAAATTACAATGAAGTAAAGATGCTCTAGCGATGATCTCGCTAATAATAGCTCCGTAGTTCTCACGACTTTTGCCTTTCTTCAAGAAGCTTAGCCACCCTTTTTCTCATTAATAACAAAACTAATTATTCCGACAGGTAAACTTCCAGTCCAATGGGCCAGTCCACTAATAGCACGCTAAGAGTAACGCGTTTCTTGCCCGGCCCATTTGTATAAACCTAGGCCCACGGATTTGGCGACGTCGCCACTCGCCAGCCTTTTACCCCACCCGCAACCTGTAAGTGAGTAGGAGGCGACCCCACCTCTGGGATCCAGCCATTCCCTCATCCACCGGCAACGGCGATGGCGGCGGCAACTCCACCACACTTCCCGTGTGAGCCTGTGAGCCGGAGCTCCTACGCGCCAAATCCTTCCTCCATGGAGCACTGCGACGGGGAGATCGCCGCGAAGCTTTCCAACGGCGGCGGCAGCGAGGACCGCCTCAGCGCGGTTCCCAACGACCTTCTTATCTGTTGAACTATAAGATGGGCCTAGAGCCCATATGACAATTTCAGATTTGATCCCTAAGGGCCCATGTAGGTGGCATGACAAGGTGGTGGGAAGTTTAGTCCCACCCCGGAAGTGGAAGGAGAGTTGGAGTGGTTTATAAGGGATTCTCTTCCTCATGCCATTGGAGTTTGAGAAGAGATGAGGCCCTCGCGCACTCCTCCTCCTCCGCTCGCCTCGCCACGCCACGCCACGCCTCGCCTCGCCTCGTCACGACGCGCCGCGGGTTGCGGGATTGAGCCGAGCTCAGCTCACTCCTATGCGCTTCTTTTTGCCGGTCAGGAACGGAGAGTCTTTGACAGGTGGGGCCACGATCTGAGACGTCGGATCGTGGGCTACCGCACATATATATGTGGGGCGCTGCCAACCCTAGCCGCCACGAAACAGAACGCATCTCCGCCTCCACGCCCACGTCGTTCCTCTACTGCTGCTGCCGCCGGCGACTCCGTCCCGTTCACCGCGTACACGGTTGACGGGAGAGCAGGCCTCCGAAACCCCGCCTCTCCGGATCCTGTACGAGAAAGGGGCGATTAGGTTTTTGGGTAGCGACTACGCGACTGCTCGTTTCTGTTCATCTACGTCCACATCACCTTCGTCATCACCATGTCGACCGACGCCGACTGTGCCGTCGCTGAGAAGGCCGCCGAGGATGCCGCGGCTACTGCCACCGCCACCGCCGCCGCATGGCCGATTGGAGGGTATACATCGTTTATCCCTCTCATGTTTCTTTCTGTTGTAGCAGTACTAGCGATATGCGTAGATATTTCTACTATATGCGTAGTACATGCTCTGTTAGATCGTAACCAGTGTGTTGTCAATGTTGTCAATGTCATGCTCATGATTTATTCATGGATTAATTTAATCGGAAAACTGCCTATTTGCTTATCAATCCAAAAACCTAATATGTGTAGGAGTTTTTCGAATTCTGGTTTTGCTGCTGCACTGAAACCGTCGCCGTTTACGGGGACGTACTTTAAGCGTTGGCAGACTAAAACCACCTTATGGCTCACTGCCATGAAAGTGTTCTGGGTCGCCGGTGTGACTCCCACAGGAACGATCGCTCCTGATCAAGAGAAGGCGTTCAAGGAGGCCACTGTCGTGTTCCTCGGGGCAGTTCTGAGCGTGATTGGAGATAAGCTGGTTGACGCATATTTGCATGTGCGGTCTGCCAAGGACTTGTGGGAGGCGCTCGAATCTAAGTTCGGGGCTGCCGATGCAGGGAGCGAGATGTATATTATAGAGCAGTTCCATGATTACAAGATGGTTGAAAACCGTCCTGTATTGGAGCAGGCTCATGAGATAATATGCATTGTTAAGGAGCTTGAGCTTCTTAAGTGCGAGTTACCCGGCAAGTTTGTCGCGGGCTACATAATCGCTAAGCTTCCCAATTCCTGGAGGAACTTTGCCACCACTCTGAAACATCAGAGGCGTGAATTCTCTGTGGAGGATGTCATTGGCCATCTGAGTGTTGAGCAGAATTCAAGGGCAAAGGACTCGCACGGAAAAGGGGTTGAAGGAACTTCTGTGGCCAACATGGTGCATCAGAAGAACTCCAATTCTCACAAGCCCAAGGGAAAGAACGGTGTCCAACCGAGTGCCGACTTTAAGAAGAAGGGTAAGAAGACCTTCAAGAAGAACAAGAAGGATGAGGGCTACTTTACTTGTGGTTCGCTTGAACATTGGGCCAACAAGTGCCCAAACAAGTATAAGAAGCAAGGGCAGGACTTCAAGTCTGTCAATATGATTGTGAGCAACAATGAGAGTGGTGCATCTGGGTACGGTAATTTATTTGCTGTATTTTCAGTTTGGCCGTCCACCGATTGGTGGGTGGACACAGGTGCAGGTGTTCATGTGTGTGCTGACATTTCATTGTTTTCTTCTTACCAGTCCACAGGTCACGGGTCCGTACTGATGGGGAATGGCGCGAGTGGTTCTGATCTTGGTGTTGGCACGGTCGATCTGAAGTTTACTTCGGGAAGGATCGTGTAGCTGAGGAACGTGCAGCATGTCCCCGCCATCAAGAAGAACCTCGTTAGTGGCTCCCTTCTATGTAGAGAAGGGTTTAAGTTGGTATTCGAGTCTAATAAATTAGTTGTTACGAAATATGGACTATTTGTTGGAAAGGGTTATGAATGTGGAGGCATGTTCCGCCTTTCTCTTGCAGATCTATGTAATAAAGTCGTAAACAATATTCATTTGAGTGTTAATGAATCTGAAGTATGGCATTCATGCCTTTGTCACATTAGTTTCGGTGTTATGACATGGCTAGCGAAATCGAATTTAATCCTGAGTTTCACTTTAGCCAAAGGTTCTAAGTGCCATTCGTGTGTGCAATCTAAGCAACCTCGCAAGCCTCACAAGGCAGCAGAGGAGAGACACTTGGCGCCACTGGAACTCATGCATTCTGATCTTTGTGAGATGAATGGTGTGTTGACTAAAGGTGGAAAGAAATATTTCATGACTTTGATAGATGATCCCACTAGATATTGCTATGTGTATCTGTTAAATACTAAAGATGAGGCTCTACACTGTTGGAAATATGCCCTAGAGGCAATAATAAATTAGTTATTATTATATTTCCTTGTTCATGATAATCGTTTATTATCCATGCTAGAATTGTATTGATAGGAAACTCAGATACATGTGTGTATACATAGACAGCACCATGTCCCTAGTAAGCCTCTAGTTGACTAGCTCGTTGATCAATAGATGGTTACGGTTTCCTGACCATGGACATTGGATGTCGTTGATAACGGGATCACATCATTGGGAGAATGATGTGATGGACAAGATCCAATCCTAAGCCTAGCACAAAGATCGTGTAGTTCGTATGCTAAAGCTTTTCTAATGTCAAGTATCATTTCCTTAGACCATGAGATTGCGCAACTCCCGGATACCGTAGGAATACTTTGGGTGTGCCAAACGTCACAACGTAACTGGGTGGCTATAAAGGTACACTACAGGTATCTCCGAAAGTGTCTGTTGGGTTGGCACGAATCGAGACTGGGATTTGTCACTCCGTGTAAACGGAGAGGTATCTCTGGGCCCACTCGGTAGGACATCATCATAATGTCCACAATGTGATCAAGGAGTTGATCACGGGATGATGTGTTACGAAACGAGTAAAAGAGACTTGCCGGTAACGAGATTGAACAAGGTATCAGGATACCGACGATCGAATCTCGGGCAAGTACAATACCGATAGACAAAGGGAATTGTATACGGGATTGATCGAATCCTCGACATCGTGGTTCATCCGATGAGATCATCGTGGAACATGTGGGAACCAACATGGGTATCCAGATCCCGCTGTTGGTTATTGACCGGAGAACGTCTCGGTCATGTCTGCATGGTTCCCGAACCCGTAGGGTGTACACACTTAAGGTTCGATGACGCTGGGGTTATAAGGAATAGATATATGTGGTTACCGAATGTTGTTCGGAATCCTGGATGAGATCCCGGACGTCATGAGGAGTTCCGGAATGGTCCGGAGGTAAAGATTTATATATGGGAAGTCCTGTTTTGGTCACCGGAAAAGTTTCTGGTTTTACCGGTAGTGTACCAGGACCACCGGAGGGGTCCGGGGGTCCACCAAGTGGGGCCACCAGCCCCGGAGGGCTGCATGGGCCAAGTGTGGGAGGGGACCAGCCCCAGGTGGGCTGGTGCGCCCCCCCACCAAGGCCCAAGGTGCCTCCAAGAGGGAAAGGGGGCAAACCCTAGGGCAGATGGGCCCTAAGGCCCACCCCAGGTGCGCCTCCCCCTCTCCCCCTTGTGGCCGCCACCCAGATGGGATCTGGGGGGCTGCCGCCACCCCTAGGAAGGGAACCCTAGGTGGGGGCGCAGCCCCTCCCCTCCCCCTATATATACTTGAGGTTTGGGCTGCCCATACACACGAGTTCCTCCTCGTCTCTTGCGGTGCTTGGCGAAGCCCTGCTGGAGTATCACGCTCCTCCACCATCACCATGATGTTGTGCTGCTGCTGGATGGAGTCTTCCTCAACCTCTCCCTCTCTCCTTGCTGGATCAAGGCATGGGAGACGTCATCGGGCTGTACGTGTGTTGAACGCGGAGGTGCCGTCCGTTCGGCACTAGGATCTCCAGTGATTTGGATCACGACGAGTACGACTCCTTCAACCCCGTTCTCTTGAAAGCTTCCGCATAGCGATCTACAAGGGTATGTAGATGCACTCTCCTTCCCCTCATTGCTGGTTTCTCCATAGATAGATCTTGGTGACACATAGGAAAATTTTGAATTTCTGCTACGTTCCCCAACAGTGGCATCATGAGCTAGGTCTATTGCGTAGATTCTATGCACGAGTAGAACACAAAGTAGTTGTGGGCGTTGATTTTGTTCAATATGCTTTCTGTTACTAGTCCAATCTTGATTCGGCGGCATTGTGGGATGAAGCGGCCCAGACCGACCTTACACGTACTCTTACGTGAGATTGGTTCCACCAACTGACATGCACTAGTTGCATAAGGTGGCTAGCGGGTGTCTATCTCTCCCACTTTAGTCGGATCGGATTCGATGAAAAGGGTCCTTATGAAGGGTAAATAGCAATTGGCATATCACGTTGTGGTTTTTGCGTAGGTAAGAAACATTCTTGCTAGAAAACCATAGCAGCCACGTAAAACATGCAAACAACAATTAGAGGACGTCTAACTTGTTTTTGCAGGGTATGCTATGTGATGTGATATGGCCAAAAGGATGTGATGAATGATATATGTGATGTATGAGATTGATCATGTTCTTGTAATAGGAATCACGACTTGCATGTCGATGAGTATGACAACCGGCAGGAGCCATATGAGTTGTCTTTATTTATTGTATGACCTGCGTGTCATTGAACAACGCCATGTAATTACTTTACTTTATTTCTAACCGGTAGCCATAGTATTAGAAGTAATAGTTGGCGAGAAACTTCATGGAGACATGATGATGGAGATCATGATGATGGAGATCATGGTGTCATGCCGGTGACAAGATGATCATGGAGCCCCAAGATGGAGATCAAAGGAGCTATATGATATTGGCCATATCATGTCACTATTATTTGATTGCATGTGATGTTTATCATGTTTTTGCATCTTGTTTACCTAGAACGACGGTAGTAAATAAGATGATCCCTCATAATAATTTCAAGAAGGTGTTCCCCCTAACTGTGCACCTTTGCGACAGTTTGTTGTTTCGAAGCACCACGTGATGATCGGGTGTGATAGATTCTAACGTTCACATACAACGGGTGTAAGACAGATTTACACACGCGAAACACTTAGGTTGACTTGACGAGCCTAGCATGTACAGACATGGCCTCGGAACACAAGAGACTGAAAGGTCGAGCATGAGTCGTATGGTAGATACGATCAACATGAAGATGTTCACCGATGATGACTAGTCCGTCTCACGTGATGATCGGACATGGCCTAGTTGACTCGGATCATGTAATCACTTAGATGACTAGAGGGATGTCTATCTGAGTGGGAGTTCATAAGATGAACTTAATTATCCTGAACATAGTCAAAAGGTCTTCGCAAATTATGTCGTGGCTCGCGCTTTAGTTCTACTGTTTAGATATGTTCCTAGAGAAAATATAGTTGAAAGTTGACAGTAGCAATTATGCGGACAGTAGAAAGCTTATGTCCTTAATGCACCGCTCAGTGTGCTGAACCCCAAACGTCGTTTGTGGATGTTACGAACATCGGACATACACGTTTAGATAACTACATGATAGTTCAGTTAAACGGTTTAGAGTTGAGGCACCAAAGACGTTTTTCAAAATGTCGCGGAACATATGAGATGTTTCGAGGGCTGAAATTGGGATTTCAGGCTCATGCCCACGTCAGGAAGTATGAGACCTCCAAGTATGAGACCTTCGACGATTTTTCTTAGCCTGCAAACTAAGGGAGAAAAGCTCAATCGTTGAGCTTGTGCTCAGATTGTCTGAGTGCCACAATCACTTGAATCGAGTGGGAGTTGATCTTCCAGAGATAGTGATGTTTCTCCAAAGTCATTGCCACCAAGCTGCTAGAGCTTCGTGATGAACTATAACATATCAGGGATAGATATGATGATCCTTGAAATACTCGCGATGTTTGACACCGCGAAAGTAGAAATCAAGAAGGAGCATCAATTGTTGATGGTTAGTGAAACCACTAGTTTCAAGAAGGGAAAGGGCAAGAAAGGGATACTTCATGGAACAACAAATCAGTTGCTGTTCTAGTGAAGAAACCCAAAGTTGAACTCAAGCCCGAGACTAAGTGCTTCTGTAATAAAGGGAACAACCACTGGAGCAGAATTACCCTAGATACTTGGTAGATAAGAAGGCTGGCAAAGTCGATAGAAGTATATTGGATATACATTGTGTTAATGTATACTTTACTAGTACTCCTAGTAGCACCAGGGTATTAGATATCGGTTCGGTTGCTAAGTGTTAGTAACTCGAAATAAAAGCTACGGAATAAACGGAGACTAGCTAAAGGTGAGATGACGATATGTGTTCGAAGTATTTCCAAGGTTGATCAAATATCGTATGCTCCCTCTACCATCAAGATTGGTGTTTGCGTTGAGCATAGACATGATTGGATTATGTCTATCGCAATACGGTTATTCATTTAAGGAGAATAATGGTTACTCTGTTTATTTGAATAATACCTTCAATGGTCTTACACCTAAAATGAATGGTTTGTTGAATCTCGATCGTAGTGATACACATGTTCATGCCAAAAGATATAAGATAGTAATGATAGTACCACCTACTTGTGGCACTGCCACGTAAGTCATATCGGTGTAAAATTCATGAAGAAGCTCCATGTTGATGGATCTTTGGGCTCACTCGTTTTTGAAAAGTTTGAGACATGCGAACCATGTCTATTGGTGTGTATGCATGAAGAAACTCCATGCAAATGGACCGTTTGGACTCACTTGATTTTGAATCACTTGAGACATGCAAATCATACCACATGGGCAAGATGACTGAAAGCCTCATTTTCAGTAAAATGGAACTAGAAAGCAACTTGTTGGAAGTAATACATTTTGATGTGTGCAGTCCAATGAGTGCTGAGGCATGTAGTGGATATCGTTATGTTCTTACTTCACAGATGATTTGAGTAGATGTTGAGTATATTTACTTGATGAATCACGAGTCTGAATTATTGAAAGGTTCAAGTAATTTCAGGGTGAAGTTGAAAGATCGTCGTGACAAGAGGATAAAATATCTATGATATGATCATAGATATGAATATCTGAATTACGAGTTTGGCACAGAATTAAGACATTGTGGAAATTGTTTCACAACTAATACAGCCTGGAACACCATAGTGTGATGGTGTGTCCGAACATCATAACTGCACCTTATTGGATATGATGCATACCATGATGTTTCTTATCGAATTACCACGATAGTTTATGGGTTAGGCATTAGAGACAACCGCATTCACTTTAAATAGGGCACCACGTAATTCCGATGAGATGACACCGTATGAACTATGGTTTAGAGAAACCTAAGCTGTCATTTCTTAAAAGTTTGGGGCTGCAACGCTTATGTGAAAAAGTTTCAGGCTGATAAGCTCGAATCCAAAGCGGATAAATGCATCTTCATAGGACACCCAAAACAGTTGGGTATAACTCCTGTCTCAGATCCGAAAGCAATAAGGGATTGTTTCTAGAATCGGGTCCTTTCTCGAGGAAAAGTTTCTCTCGAAAGAATTGAGTGGGAGGATGGTGGAGACTTGATAAGGTTGTTGAACCGTCTCTTCAACTAGTGTATAGCAAGGCACAAAGAGTTGTTCCTGTGGCACCTACACCAATTGAAGTGGAAGCTTATGATATTGTTCATGAGACTTCAGATCAAGTCACTCCCAGACCTCGTAGTATGACAAGGATGCGTACTACTTCAGAGTGGTACGTAATCCTGTCTTGGAAGTCATGTTGCTAGACAACAATGAACCTACGAGCCATGGAGAAGCGATGGTGGGCCTGGATTCCGATAAATGGCTCGAGGCCATAAAATCCGAGAGAGGATCCATGTATGAAAACAAAGTGTAGACTTTTGCAGAACGGCTCGATGGTCGTAAGGCTGTTGAGTACAGATGGATTTTAAAAGGAAGACAGACAATGATGGTAAGTATCACCATTAAGAAAGCTCGACTTGTCGTTAAGATTTTTTTCGACAAGTTCAAGGAGTTGACTATGATGAGACTTTCTCACTCATAGCGATGCTAAGAGTCTGTTGGAATTATATTAGCGATTACTGCATTATTTATGAAATCTTGCAGATAGGATGTCAAAACATTGTTTCCTCGACGATTTTCTTGAGGAAAGGTTGTATGTGATACAACCGGAAGGTTTTGTCAATCCTGAAAGATGCTAATAAGTATGCAAAGCTCCAGCAATCCTTCTAAGGACTGGAGTAAGCATCTCGGAGTTGGAATGCATGCTTGGATGAGATGATCAAAGATTTTGGGTGTATACAAAGTTTATGAGAAACTTGTATTTCCAAAGAAGTGAGTGGGAGCACTATAGAATTTCTGATGAATATATGTTGTTGACATGTTGTTGATCAGAAATGACGTAGAATTTCTGGAAAGCATATAGGGTTATTTGGAAAGTGTTTTTCAATGGAAAGCCTGGATTAAGATACTTGAACATTGAGCATCAAGATCTATAAGGATAGATCAAAACGCTTAATGATACTTTCAAATGAGCACATACCTTGACATGATCTTGAAGGTGTTCAAGATGGATCAGTCAAAGAAGGAGTACTTGCCTGAGTTGTAAGGTATGAAGTTAAGACTTAAAGCTCGACCACGGCAGAAGAAAGAGAAAGGACGAATGTCGTCCCCTATGCTTTTGTCATAGGCTCTATACGGTATGCCATGCTGAGTACCGCACCTGATGTGTTCCTTGCCACATATCTGGCAAGAGGGTACAAAGGTGATCTAGGAGTAGATCACCAGATAGCGGTCTAAATTATCCTTAGAGGAATAAGGATATGTTTCTCGGTTATGGAGGTGATAAAGAGTTCGACGTAAAGAGTTACGTCGATGCAAGCTTAAACACCTATCCAGATAGCTCTGAGTAGAGATACCGGATACGTATAATGGAGCAACAATTTAGAATAGCTCCAAGTAGAACAGTTATTTGAAATGGCTCCAAATGTAGCGTAGTAGTTGCATCTACAAGATGACATAGAAATTTGCGAAGTACATACGAATCTGAATGTTGCAGACCCGTTGACTGAAACCTCTCTCACAAGCAAAACATGATCAAACCCAGAACTCATTGAGTCTTAATCACATGATGATGTGAACTATTTTAGTGACACTAGTAAACTCTTTGGATGTTGGTCACATGGCGATGTGACCTGTGAGTGCTAATCACATGGCGATGTGAACTAGATTATTGACTCTAGTGCAAGTGGGTGACTGTTGGAAATATGCCCTAGAGGCAATAATAAATTAGTTATTATTATATTTCCTTCTTCATGACAATCGTTTATTATCCATGCTAGAATTGTATTGATAGGAAACTCAGATACATGTGTGGATACATAGACAACACCATGTCCCTAGTAAGCCTCTAGTTGACTAGCTTGTTGATCAATAGATGGTTACGGTTTCCTGACCATGGACATTGGATGTCGTTGATAATGGGATCACATCATTGGGAGAATGATGTGATGGACAAGACCCAATCCTAAGCCTAGCACAAAGTCGTGTAGTTCGTATGCTAAAGCTTTTCTAATCTCAAGTATCATTTCCTTAGACCATGAGATTGTGCAACTCCCGGATACCGTAGGAATACTTTGGGTGTGCCAAACATCACAACGTAACTGGGTGGCTATAAAGGTACACTACATGTATCTCTGAAAGTGTCTGTTTGGTTGGCACGAATCGAGACTGGGATTTGTCACTCCGTGTAAACGGAGAGGTATCTCTGGGCCCACTCGGTAGGACATCATCATAATGTGCACAATGTGATCAAGGAGTTGATCACGGAATGATGTGTTACGGAACGAGTAAAAGAGACTTGTCGGTAACGAGATTGAACAAGGTATCGGGATACCGACGATCGAATCTCGGGCAAGTACAATACCGATAGACAAAGGGAATTGTATACGGGATTGATCGAATCCTCGACATCGTGGTTCATCCGATGAGATCATCGTGGAACATGTGGGAATCAACATGGGTATCCAGATCCCGCTATTGGTTATTGACCGGAGAACATCTCGGTCATGTCTGCATGGTTCCCGAACCCGTAGGGTCTACACACTTAAGGTTCGATGACGCTAGGGTTATAAGGAATAGATATATGTGGTTACCGAATGTTTTTTGGAGTCCCGGATGAGATCCCGGACGTCACGAGGAGTTCCGGAATGGTCCGGAGGTAAAGATTTATATATAGGAAGTCCTGTTTTGGTCACCAGAAAAGTTTCGGGTTTTACCGGTAGTGTACCGGGACCACCGGAGGGGTCCGGGGGTCCACCAAGTGGGGCCACCAGCACCGGAGGGCTGCATGGGCCAAGTGTGAGAGGGGACCAGCCCCAGGTGAGCTGGTAGGACCCCCCCCCCCACCAAGGCCCAAGGCGCCTCCAAGAGGGAAAAGGGGCAAACCCTAGGGCAGATGGGCCCTAAGGCCCACCCCAGGTGCGCCTCCCCCTCTCCCCCTTGT
>NC_041380.1:80420520-80422178 GCF_002162155.2 Triticum dicoccoides
GAGGTAAAGATTTATATATAGGAAGTCCTGTTTTGGTCACCAGAAAAGTTTCGGGTTTTACCGGTAGTGTACCGGGACCACCGGAGGGGTCCGGGGGTCCACCAAGTGGGGCCACCAGCACCGGAGGGCTGCATGGGCCAAGTGTGAGAGGGGACCAGCCCCAGGTGAGCTGGTAGGACCCCCCCCCCCCCCAAGGCCCAAGGCGCCTCCAAGAGGGAAAAGGGGCAAACCCTAGGGCAGATGGGCCCTAAGGCCCACCCCAGGTGCGCCTCCCCCTCTCCCCCTTGTGCCCGCCACCCAGATGGGATCTGTGGGGCTGCCTCCACCCCTAGGGAGGGAACCCTAGGTGGGGGTGCAGCCCCTCCCCTCCCCCTATATATACTTGAGGTTTGGGCTGCCCATACACACGAGTTCCTTTCCTTCTTGGCGCAGCCCGACCCCTCTTCCTCCTCATCTCTTGCGGTGCTTGGCGAAGCCCTGCTGGAGTATCACGCTCCTCCACCATCACCACGCCGTTGTGCTGCTGCTAGATGGAGTCTTCCTCGACCTCTCCCTCTCTCCTTGCTGGATCAAGGCATGGGAGACGTCGTCGGGCTGTACGTGTGTTGAACGCGGAGGTGCCGTCCGTTCGGCACTAGGATCTCCGGTGATTTGGATCACGACGAGTACGACTCCTTCAACCCCGTTCTCTTGAATGCTTCCGCATAGCGATCTACAAGGGTATGTAGATGCACTCTCCTTCCCCTTGTTGCTGGTTTCTCCATAGATAGATCTTGGTGACACGTAGGAAAATTTTGAATTTCTGCTACGTTCCCCAACATACACTACTTCAAAATCTATAAGGCAGAAGTTGAGAATCAACTTGAAAAGAAAATTAAACGAGTCCGGTCAGATCGTGGTGGAGAGTACTTCTCGAAAGAGTTTGATGCCTTTTGTGCGGAACACGGCATTATTCACGAGAGGACGCCTCCCTACTGTAACACCCCGGATGTAACTTTCCCAATTCGTACTCCAACTCTTGCCGTTTCCGGCGTTAAGTTATATTTATTTCTCGGGTTTAGGTTTTTGTCTCCGTGTGTTGTTATCGTTGTCATGCATCTCATATCATGTCATCATGGGCATTGCATTTGCATACATGTTCGTCTCATGCATTCGAGCATTTTCCCCGTTGTCCGTTTTGCATTCCGGCGCTTCGTTCTCCTCCGGTGGTCACTTCTAGCTTTCTTTCGTGTGTGGGGATCAAACATTTCCGGATTGGACCGAGACTTGCCAAGCGGCCTTGGTTTACTACCGGTAGACCGCCTGTCAAGTTTCGTATCATTTGGACTTCGTTTGATACTCCAACGGTTAACCGAGAGACCGAAAAGGCCTCGTGTGTGTTGCAGCCCAACACCCCTCCAATTTGGCCCAAAACTCACCAAACTCTGCTTTATGTCCTAGAGCGTTCGATCACGATCGCGTGGCCGAAAACTGCACCTCATTTGGACTCTCCTAGCTCCACTTATGCCTATAAATACCCCCCCCCCCTCGAAATTCGGATCTCTCCCTCTCCCCGAAACCCTAATTTCGTCTCCGCGAGGCCGGACATTGTCTGCCCCGTGCCGGACATCGCCGCCACCGCCAACTGGGCACTGCCACGTGTCGCCGCCGCCTCCTCC
>NC_041380.1:80422794-80432304 GCF_002162155.2 Triticum dicoccoides
CCGCGGGCGACCCCGCCGCCTCGCCGACTCATCGGGCCGGCGCCGCCCCGCCGCCTCCACGCCGCTCCTCTCCGCCGACCGGTGCCGGATCCGGCCGCCCCCTCACCATCTAAGGCCACCACCCCGTCTCCGGCCGGCCAACCTCGAAATCCGCGCTCGGTGAACAGTGCATCGGGCCGGATCTCAGATCTGAAAAACCCTAGCGGTTGACTTTTGTTCCCTGAACCCTAATTTTTTATGCATACTTTGACCTATGATATCTCCGCATCCGTAGCTCCGATTTGGGCATATAGCATATCAAAATGCTCGCCTCGATGAGTTCATCATTTCATTCCATTGCATCATTTTGATTTGAGCTCATCTTGATGCCCGAAATGCTGTTAGAAGAGGGCTTCGTGAGTTAATTGTCAGATCTGCTAGTTCATCTTAGACATTTGTCATTTTTTCCATGATTAATGTGTGCATGCTATGCCTGTGAGTCCTTCATATGTTTTGTTAAGGGTTTTGTCATCTATCCATAGGTGCAACCCATGTATTTTTAGGATGTATGTGGTGACTTGTGCAAGCTGGCAAAGTGGTGCACTTGCTAATTCTGTTTTCACGGACTTAGTAGTTTTCACTAAGTTTGGGATTATTTAGTTCATGATGCCATATGTTCATGCTATTTCCTAGTGATCCGTGCCTCTTTTGAGGATGATCAGTAAGGGAGTTTTGTTAATCTTGTAGTGCTTTATCCATCCATGTCTTTGTTTGCAATTATGGAGCACCCTAGCTTGAGTCAATCGAGCTCTACTTTTGCTTCGTTGTGAATCTAGGCAGATCGTCAACTTGTTTGCGATTTTACTGATGTTATTGTAGTTGATCCGTGCATGCTATGCCTTTGTTCTTGCCATGTATAGCTAGCTTTTTGTGCTTTCTTAATGGATGTATGCCTGCCTTGCCATGACTTGCACCTTAGTGAGTGCATCGAGCTCGTTTACATGCCTTCGTGAGTTATATTTCAGCATGTCCAGTTTTCACTAAGTCTGAAAACTGATTGTGTTTTTGCTATGTTCACGTGCTTGCAATTGTATTTTCTGTTCCCTTTTGGCCCCAGGTCACTTAGGGACTTTTGTTAAGCTTGTTGAGTAGCTCCATGCCATGTTCTTCTTTGTCATAATCAGCTCCTGTAGCATGTTGTTTTGCTGCTCCGAAGAGGGCTTCATGATCTGAAATTTCAGACAAGTGTTAATTTCACCAAGTCTGAAATCTGTTTTGCATTTGCGTTTTTGCCATGCTTGTTTGAACCTCATAATGGATGAATTGGCCGTGGCTTACTGCTAGTCTTTTGTTAAGCATCTTGAATGCTTCCCTTCCATGTATTTTGTTATCTTGTTTGGTGGCTGTAGCATGTTCATTTCATTGCATTTAGATGCCTACTTGTTGTAAATCGCAGACCGGTGTCATTTGAATCGCTTGCCATTTCCAAACTGTAACTCCGATTCCGGCGTTCTTTATATCGTTTTCAAGCGATTTCATCTCATCTTTCCAGTGGCACCCTTGGAATTCCAAGTTGAGGCCAGGTTCATGCATTTCCTGTCATATCTTGCATTTTGCATCCCGCATCGCATCCCGCATAGCATATCATCTTTGCATCGTGTTGCTTGAGTTTGCACGCGGTTGATTGTATCCTTGTTTCTTGTTTGTCTTGTTTGGGTAGAGCCAGGAGACGAGTTCGCTAACGAGGAGCCCGTTGAGTTTGCTTTTGAGCATCCAGTCAACTCTGACAACTGTGCAGGCAAGATGATCATACCCTCGAAATCACTACTATCTTTGCTATGCTAGTTTGCTCGCTCTTTTGCTATGCCATTGCTACGATGCCTACCACTTGCTTGCAAGCCTCCCAAATTGCCATGACAAACCTCTAACCCACCATTGTCCTAGCAAACCGTTGATTGTCTATGTTACCGCTTTGCTCAGCCCCTCTTATAACGTTGCTAGTTGCAGGTGAAGATTGGAGGCCGTTCCTTGTTGGAACATCTTTTATTTACTTGTTGGGATATCATTATATTGCCTTGTTATCTTAATGCATCTATATACTTGGTAAAGGGTGGAAGGCTCGGCCTCTCGCCTAGTGTTTTGTTCCACTCTTGCCGCCCTAGTTTCCGTCATATCAGTGTTATGTTCCCGGATTTTGCGTTCCTTACGTGGTTGGGTTATAATGGGAACCCCTTGATAGTTCGCCTTGATTAAAACTTTTCCAGCAATGCCCAACCTTGGTTTTACCATTTTCCACCTAGCATCTTTTCCCTCGGGTTTCCGGAGCCCAAGGGTCATCTTATTTTAACCCCCCCGGGCCAGTCCTCCTCTGAGTGTTGGTCCGACCGAGTAGACTGCGGGGCCACCTCGGGGTAACTTGAGGGTTGGTTTTACTCGTAGGATGTCTCATCTGAGTGTGCCCTGAGAAAGAGATATGTGTAGCTCCTATCGGGATTTGTCGGCACATTCGGGCGGTGTTGCTAGTCTTGTTTTAACCTGTCGAAGTGTCTTGAGTTACCGAGATACCGAGTCTGATCGGAACGTCTTGGGAGGAGGTCTATTCCTTCATTGACCGTGGGAGCTTGTCATGGGCTAAGTTGGGACTCCCCTGCAGAGATTGAACTTTCGAAAGCCGTGCCCGCGGTTATGAGCAGATGGGAATTTGTTAATGTCCGGTTGTAGATAACTTGAACCTTAATTAATTAAAATGAATCAATTGAGTGTGTTGCCGTGATGGCCTCTTCTCGGCGGAGTCCAGGAAGTGGACACGGTGTTGGAGTAATGTTTGCGCAGGTTGTTCTCTAGCTTCTCGCTCGTGCTTTGCCTCCTCTTCTCGCTCTCTTTTGCGAATAAGTTAGCCACCATACTTGCTAGTCGCTTGCTGCAGCTCCACTTATACTTACCCTTGCCTTACCTATAAGCTTGAATAGTCTTGATCGCGAGGGTGCGAGATTGCTGAGTCCCCGTGGCTCACAGATTACTATTACACCAGATGCAGGGCCTGATGATTCCGCTCCAGGAGACGCGTATGAGCTCAAGTGGGAGTTCGACGAAGACTCTCAACGATACTATGTTTCCTTTCCCGATGATCAGTAGTGGTGCCCAGTTGGGGTGATTGGGACCGTGTCGCATGTTGGGTTCTCTTTTATTTTGGCGCCGTAGTCGGGCCATGAGTGTTTGGATGATGTAATGTTATTTATGTACTTGATTGACGTGGCGAGTGTAAGCCAACCATGTTATCTCCCTTTTATTATTCATACTACATGGGATGTTTGTGAAGATTGCCTAACTTGCGACATATGCCTTCAATGCGATTATGTCTCTAAGTCGTGCCTCGACACGTGGGAGCTATTGTCGCATCGAGGGTGTGACAAGTTGGTATCAGAGCCTTCCCCGACCTTAGGATCCCCATTGCTTGATCGTTTTTAGTGGCCGAGTTGTGTCTAGAAAAATGTTTTGAGTCTTTAGGAATTATATATCGGAGAGTTTAGGAATTCTTTTTACTTCCCAGTCTCCTCATCGCTCTGGTAAGGCATCCTGATGTAGAGTTTTGACTCTTCTCTTCTCAAATTTCACTAAAATTTTTTTAGGATCACACGGGTATCTTGGAATTGTTCCGATGGTTTTATGATGAGAACATTGTCTTGGTGCCTCCTGTCAGGGGTTTAGTGGAAGTGGCCCGGGGAGTTGAGCTCTGAGGTGTTGTCATCATAATTTTATCGTTACAGTTCTAGAATACCTGAGTTTAGTACGCCGACATTGAAAA
Organism: Triticum dicoccoides; assembly: GCF_002162155.2. Classification (NCBI taxonomy): domain Eukaryota; kingdom Viridiplantae; phylum Streptophyta; class Magnoliopsida; order Poales; family Poaceae; genus Triticum; species Triticum dicoccoides. The sequence continues at coordinate 80,426,579 of NC_041380.1, forward strand.
TCTCTTTTATGCAGTTCGTTGGTGAGATAACCTCGACGCCACCCAGTACTGGGGCGCGAGTTCGGGAGTATCACCATAACTTGTATAATGGATGCTTTTCGAAGGTTGAGGTAGATGGTTTCTGAAGGTTTCTTGGTTATGTGTTGAAGGATGGATACAGCTGGATGTAGGATTTGCTAGTTTGGGTGAGATATTATGCTTCCCCTGTATCCCCAACACCTGATTGCATAACCGGAAAGGTTCGGGAGTTTCATAGGTGGGAATTCTAGTAGCTCTAGTTCTTCTTCCACGGATATTGGTTTGAGATTGGGATTTCTTACCGATTATTCGTTCTTGATCCGTACCTTGTTGATTTATTTCTCTACCTTAATTCTACGTGGCTTTTCAATTTATGGATATGTGACCATTTTAAGAGGAATGCATTCGTTCATTTTGTTCGGATGTGAAGACTATATGTTGCAATTTTCATTCCGTTGGATTCAGCTTCAATAATTTTCTATCAATGTGCTAATGGTGGTCAGCCTCTTCAGGATGGCTCCTCCAATGCGCACGACTCCGAATCCTGATCCGCCACCACCTCCACCTCCTCCGGAGGCATGGCAAGCTGTGATGGCCCCAACCAATGCAAACACACAGCTGATCATGCAAATTCTCCAAGAGCACAATCAAGGTAGTCAAGGGAATCAAGGCAGCAATCAGAGTCACTTTGCTACACTGAACCAGTTCCTTGCTAACGGGCCAAAGACTTTCAGCAATTGTGTTGAGGCAACCGATGCTGACGATTGGCTTGTGGATCTGTGTAAGCATTTCGAGTGCAGTAACGTCAGGCCTGAGGACTTTGTCAAGTTCGCTTCCTTCCAACTCAAAGATCAAGCTGCAGAATGGTTCCAGCAGTACAAGGACTCCAGAGGTGGACGTGTTATCACTTGGGACGATTTCCGTTGAGATTTCCGAGCTCATCATATTCCGCAGAGCGTGGTTGAAAGCAAGCGTGAGGAATTCCGCAATCTGAAGCAAGGCTCTTTGTCTGTCTATGACTACAACAAGTTGTTCCAGAAGCTCGTCCGCTTTGCCAAGCAGGACGTTCCGGATGAAAAGAGCATGATATATCAGTTCAGGGGTGGTCTTAGAGAAGAAATTCAGCTAGCTCTTGTCCTCTTCGAGCCCTTGAGATACGATGAGTTCTACAACATGGCACTAACGCAAGAGGCTGCTCAATTGAGGTGTGATGCTTCCAAGAAGCGAGTCAGAGATGTTACTCCTTCCTCTACTCAAGTGGCCAAGCAGCAGAAGTTTTGGCTTCCTCCTCCTCCGTTCCGTCAGTCGTATCAGCAGAAGAGCAAAGGTGGAAGTGGTTCTTCCCACCCACCCAACCCTGGCTTTCAGAACAAGACTTCGTCTCAAGCTCCAAGATCGAGTGCTTCGTATCACCGTCCGCTTTCAGAGGTCACGTGCAACAAGTGCCAACAGAAGGGTCACTATGCCAACAAGTGTTTCAACCAGAGGCGTCTTCCTCCTCCTCCTCCTGTGAGATCGGCAAGTACAGCTGTGGTCAAGCATAACCCCAAGCATGCCAAGGTCAATTTGATGAATGCAGCTCAGGCAGAGGACTCGTCAGATGTGATAATGGGTAACCTTCCTGTTAACGATGTTCCTGCGAAAGTTCTTTTTGACACTGGTGCATCGCATTCCTTTTTGTCATGCCCTTTTGCATCGAAGCACAATGTTGATACCGAGTTTATGCCCAAAGTCATGCAAGTTGTTTCTCCCGGCAAGCTTTTGACTTCTAGTTTGGTTGCTCCCGATATCTCTATCACATTGGGTGATTACAAGTTTCTCTCTTCTCCGGTGGTTCTTGGTAACTCGGATATTGATCTTATTCTCGGAATGGATTGGCTTTCGAAGCACAAGGCTCAGCTTGATTGTGCAGCCAGGCAGATTCAATTGACTCATTCGTCTGAGGATGTAATTGTCTTTGCTGCTCGTGATGATACTATTCGTCTATTTTCTCTCAATGAGAAGGGTGAATTGGACGCTATCTCACAAATTCCAGTCGTTTGCGAATATCAAGACGTCTTTCTAGAAGAGCTTCCAGGAATGCCTCTGCACCGGCCAGTTGAATTCGTTATTGATCTTGAGCCTGGCACGGAACCTGTGTGTAAACGTCCTTACAAGCTCGGACCTGAAGAGTTGAAAGAGTTGAAGAAGCAACTCGATATGCAAGAGAAAATGGGTCTCATCCGGCCTAGTTCTTCTCCGTGGGGTTGTGGTGTTCTTTTTGTGAAGAAGAAGGATGGAACGGACCGACTTTGTGTTGATTACCGTCCAATGAACAAGAAGACCATCAAGAACAAATACCCACTTCCCAACATCAATGAGCTGTTCGAACAACTCAAAGGTGCCCAAGTATTCTCCAAGCTTGATCTCCGTATGGGTTATCACCAGATTCGCATTCGTGAAGAAGATATTCCCAAGACAGCATTCAGAACAAGCTTTGGTTCATATGAATACATTGTCATGTCTTTTGGCCTCGCCAACGCTCCTCCGACGTTCTCTCGCATGATGAACTTCATCTTCAATGCCTACACCAATGACTTCGTTTTGGTCTATCTCGACGACATTCTGGTTTTCTCGAAGAACAAGGAAGATCATGCCAAACACTTATGTTTGGTGCTTGATAAGCTCAGAGAACATCAGTTCTACGCCAAGTTCTCCAAGTGTGAATTTTGGCTCGATGAGGTTCTTTATCTTGGTCATATCATCTCTGCCAAGGGCATTGCCGTGAATCCTGAGAAGGTGTCTGCAATTGTGAATTGGGAACCTCCTCAGAACATGAAGCAACTCCGCAGTTTTCTCGGTCTCACAAGCTATTGCCGAAGATTCGTTGAAAACTTTTCTAAGATCGCGAAGCCTCTCTCTAATCTTCTCCAAAAGCACGTCAAGTACGTTTGGTCTCCGGAGTGTGATATTGCTTTCAACACTTTGAAAGAGAAATTGATCACTGCTCCAGTTCTGACTCCGCCTGATGAATCCAAGCCGTACGAGGTCTTTTGTGATGCCTCTCTCCAAGGTCTTGGCGCAGTGTTGATGCAAGAGAAGAAAGTTGTTGCTTATACCTCTCGCCAGTTGAAGCCTAATGAGAAGAACTACCCCACTCATGATCTTGAGTTGGCGGTAGTTGTGCATGCTCTTTTGACTTGGAGACATCTTCTATTGGGAAGAAAAGTGGACATTTTCACTGATCACAAGAGTCTCAAGTACATCTTCACTCAGCCTAATCTCAACCTCAGGCAAACTCGATGGGTCGAAATGATTCAAGAGTATAATCCGAGTATCGAGTATACTCCAGGCAAGGCCAATGTGATTGCTGACGCTTTGAGCAGAAAGGCTTACTACAACAGTCTGATTCTCAAGCCTTATCAACCCGAGCTTTGTGAAGCTTTCCGCAAACTTAATCTGCAAGTTGTTCCTCAAGGTTTCCTCGCCAACCTTCAAGTCTCTCCTATCTTAGAAGACCAGATTCGCCAAGCCCAGCTTCTTGATGCTATGGTGAAAAAGGTGAAGATTGGGATTGCCAAGAGTCAGTCCAAGTACAAGTGCTACCGCCTTGATGACAAGGACACTCTCTTCTTCGAGGATCGAATTGTGGTACCCAAAGGTGACCTCCGTAAAGTGATCATGAACGAGGCTCACAATTCTCTCCTCTCCATCCACCCTGGGAGCACGAAGATGTATCAGGACCTCAAGCAAGCTTATTGGTGGACTCGAATGAAGCGCGAGATCGCTCAATTCGTGAATGAATGTGATGTCTGCAGAAGAGTGAAGGCAGAACACCAAAGGCCATCTGGTCTCCTTCAACCTCTTGCCATTCCAGAATGGAAGTTTGACCACATTGAGATGGACTTCATGACTGGGTTTCCTAAGTCCAAGCGTGGCAATGATGCTATATTCGTTGTCATCGACAAACTCACCAAAGTGGCTCATTTTCTGCCTATCAAAGAGTCGATCACTGCAGCTCAATTGGCGGAACTCTATACCTCTCGTATTGTCTCTCTGCACGGTATTCCTCAAGTGATCTCTTCAGACCGTGGCAGCATCTTTACCTCGAAGTTTTGGGATTCTTTTCAGAAGGCCATGGGCACGAACATCCGCTTCAGCACAGCTTTCCATCCTCAAACAAGCGGTCAAGTCGAGCGTGTCAACCAGATTCTTGAAGATATGCTCAGGGCTTGTGTGATCTCCTTCGGCATGAAGTGGGAGGATTGTCTTCCTTATGCTGATTTCTCCTACAACAACAGTTTTCAAGCAAGTTCGGGAAAGGCCCCATTTGAAATTCTGTATGGCAGGAAGTGCCGTACCCCTCTCAACTGGTCTGAAACTGGTGAACGTCAGCTTTTGGGTAATGACTTAATCACAGAAGCAGAAGAAATGTGCAAAGTCATTCGAGATAACCTCAAAGCACCCCAATCCCGTCAGAAGAGCTACTATGATAGTAAGCACCGTGATTTGGCTTTCGAGATCGGAGATCATGTTTACCTCCGTGTCTCTCCTATGAAAGGTACTCGTTGCTTCGGTATCAAAGGGAAGCTTGCCCCTAGATACGTGGGACCTTTCAAGATTGTCAGCAAGAGAGGCGACCTCGCCTATCAACTCGAGCTTCCTTCAAACTTTGCAAATGTTCATGATGTGTTCCATGTCTCTCAGCTTCGAAAGTGCTTCAAGACTCCTGACCGCACCGTCAACATCGAGGACATTGAGCTCCAAGAAGATCTCTCTTATCATGAGCACCCAGTTGATATTCTTGAAGAGACTGAACGCAAGACTCGTAACAAGTCAATCAAATTTCTCAAAGTCAAGTCGTCACACCATTCCGACCGTGAAGCTACCTGGGAACGCGAGGATCACCTCCATTCTGAGTACCCGGCATTCTTTCAGTCCTAGATCTCGGGATGAGATCCTTTCGTAGTGGTGGAGTGTTGTAACACCCCGGATGTAACTTTCCCAATTTGTACTCCAACTCTTGCCGTTTCCGGCGTTAAGTTATATTTATTTCTCGGGTTCGGGTTTTTGTCTCCGTGTGTTGTTATCATTGTCATGCATCTCCTATCATGTCATCATGGGCATTGCATTTGCATACATGTTCGTCTCATGCATTCGAGCATTTTCCCCGTTGTCCGTTTTGCATTCCGGCGCTTCGTTCTCCTCCGGTGGTCATTTCTAGCTTTGTTTCGTGTGTGGGGATCAAACATTTCCGTATTGGAACGAGACTTGCCAAGCGGCCTTGGTTTACTACCGGTAGACCGCCTGTCAAGTTTCGTATCATTTGGACTTCGTTTGATACTCCAACGGTTAACCGAGGGACCGAAAAGGCCTCGTGTGTGTTGCAGCCCAACACCCCTCCAATTTGGCCCAAAACCCACCAAACTCTGCTCCATGTCCTAGAGCGTTCGATCACGATCGCGTGGCCGAAAACCGCACCTCATTTGGACTCTCCTAGCTCCACTTATGCCTATAAATACCCCCTCCCCCAAAATTCGGATCTCTCCCTCTCCCCGAAACCCTAATTTCGTTTCCGCGAGGCCGGACATTGTCCGCCCCGCGCCGGACATCGCCGCCACCGCCAACCGGGCGCTGCCACGTGTCGCCGCCGCCTCCTCCACCGCCGCGGCCCGCCAGGCCCAGGGACAGCACCCGCGAGCCCGCACCGGGCCGCCGCGTCCTCACCC
>NC_041380.1:80433030-80445253 GCF_002162155.2 Triticum dicoccoides
CCCGCCGCCTCCACGCCGCTCCTCTCCGGCGACCGGTGCCAGATCCGGCCGCCCCCTCACCATCTCCGGCCACCACCCCGTCTCCGGCCGGCCAACCTCGAAATCCGCGCTTGGTGAACAGTGCATCGGGCCGGATCTCAGATCTGAAAAACCCTAGCGGTTGACTTTTGTTCCCCGAACCCTAATTTTTTATGCATAGTTTGACCTGTGACATCTTCGCATTCGTAGCTCCGATTTGGGCATATAGCATATCAAAATGTTCGTCTCGATGAGTTCATCATTTCATTCCATTGCATCATTTTCATTTGAGCTCATCTTGATGCCCAAAATACTGTTAGAAGAGGGCTTCGTGAGTTAATTGTCAGATCTGCTAGTTCATCTTAGACATTTGTCATTTTTCCATGATTAATGTGTGCATGCTATGCGTGTGAGTCCTTCATATATTTTGTTAAGGGTTTTTTCATCTATCCAGTGGTGCAACCCATGTATTTTTAGGATGTGTGTGGTGACTTGTGCAAGCTTGCAAAGTGGTGCACTTGCTAATTCTGCTTTCAGGGACTTAGTAGTTTTCACTAAGTCTGGGATTATTTAGTTCATGATGCCATATGTTCATGCTATTTCCTAGTGATCCGTGCCTCTTTTGAGGATAATCAGTAAGGGAGTTTTGTTAATCTTGTAGTGCTTTATCCATCCTTGTCTTTGTTTGCAATTATGGAGCACGCTAGCTTGAGTCAATCGAGCTCTACTTTTGCTTCGTTGTGAATCTGGGCAGATCGTCAACTTGTTTGCAATTTTGCCGATGTTATTGTAGTTGATCCGTGCATGCTATGCCTTTGTTCTTGCCATGTCTAGCTAGCTTTTTGTGCTTTCTTAATGGATGTATGCTTGCCTTGCCATGACTTGCACCGTAGTGAGTGCATCGAGCTCGTTTACATGCCTTCGTGAGTTATATTTCAGCATGTCCCAGTTTTCACTAAGTCTGAAAACTGATTGTGTTTTTGCTATGTTCACGTGCTTGCAATTGTATTTTCTATTCCCTTTTGGCCCCAGGTCACTTAGGGACTTTTGTTAAGCTTGTTGAGTAGCTCCATGCCATGTTCTTCTTTGTCATAATCAGGTCATGTAGCATGTTGTTTTGCTGCTCCGAAGAGGGCTTCATGATCTAAAATTTCAGACAAGTGTTAATTTCACTAAGTCTGAAATTTGTTTTGCATTTGCGTTTTTTCCATGCTTGTTTGAACCTCATAATGGATGAATTGGCCGTGGCTCAGTGTTAGTTTTTTGTTAGGCATCTTGAATGCTTCCCTGCCATATATTTTGTTATCTTGTTTGGTGGCTGTAGCATGTTCATTTCATTGCATTTAGATGCCTACTTGCTGTAAATCGCAGACCGGTGTCATATTTGAATCGCTTGCCATTTCCAAACCGTAACTCCGATTCCGGCGTTCTTTATATCGTTTTCAAGCGATTTCATCTCATCTTTCCAGTGGCACCCTTGGAATTCCAAGTTGAGGCAAGGTTCATGCATTTCCTGTCATATCTTGCATTTTGCATCTCGCATCGCATCCCGCATAGCATATCATCTTTGCATCGTGTTGCTTGAGTTTGCACGCGGTTGATTGTATCCTTGTTGCTTGTTTGTCTTGTTTGGGTAGAGCCAGGAGACGAGTTCGCTAACGAGAAGCCCGTTGAGTTTGCTTTTGAGGATCCAGTCAACTCTGACAACTGTGCAGGCAAGATGATCATACCCTCGAAATCACTACTATCTTTGCTATGCTAGTTTGCTCGCTCTTTTGCTATGCCATTGCTACGATGCCTACCACTTGCTTGCAAGCCTTCCAAATTGCCATGACAAACCTCTAACCCACCATTGTCCTAGCAAACTGTTGATTGGCTATGTTACCGCTTTGCTCAGCCCCTCTTATAGCGTTGCTAGTTGCAGGTGAAGATTGGAGGCCGTTCCTTGTTGGAACATCTTTTATTTACTTGTTGGGATATCATTATATTGCCTTGTTATCTTAATGCATCTATATACTTGGTAAAGGGTGGAAGGCTCGGCCTCTCTCCTAGTGTTTTGTTCCACTCTTGCCGCCCTAGTTTCCGTCATATCGGTGTTACGTTCCCGGATTTTGCGTTCCTTACGCGGTTGGGTTATAATGGGAACCCCTTGATAGTTTGCCTTGATTAAAGCTTTTCCAGCAATGCCCAACCTTGGTTTTACCATTTGCCACCTAGCCTCTTTTCCCTCGGGTTTCCGGAGCCCAAGGGTCATCTTATTTTAACCCCCCCCCTGGGCCAGTGCTCCTCTGAGTGTTGGTCCGACCGAGTAGACTGCGGGGCCACGTCGGGGCAACTTGAGGGTTGGTTTTACTCGTAGGATGTCTCATCTGAGTGTGCCCTGAGAAAGAGATATGTGCAGCTCCTATCGGGATTTGTCGGCACATTCGGGCGGTGTTGCTGGTCTTGTTTTAACCTGTCGAAGTGTCTTGAGTTACCGAGATACCGAGTCTGATCGGAACGTCTTGGGAGGAGGTCTATTCCTTCGTTGACCGTGAGAGCTTGTCATGGGCTAAGTTGGGACTCCCCTGCAGGGATTGAACTTTCGAAAGCCGTGCCCGCGGTTATGGGCAGATGGGAATTTGTTAATGTCCGGTTGTAGATAACTTGAACCTTAATTAATTAAAATGAATCAACTGAGTGTGTTGCCGTGATGGCCTCTTCTCGGCGGAGTCCAGGAAGTGGACACAGTGTTGGAGTAATGTTTGCGCAGGTTGTTCTCTAACTTCTCGCTCGTGCTTTGCCTCCTCTTCTCGCTATCTTTTGCGAATAAGTTAGCCACCATACTTGCTAGTCGCTTGCTGCAGCTCCACTTATATTTACCCTTGCCTTACCTATAAGCTTGAATAGTCTTGATCGCGAGGGTGCGAGATTGCTGAGTCCCCGTGGCTCACAGATTACTATTACACCAGATGCAGGGCCTGATGATTCCGCTCCAGGAGATGCGTATGAGCTCAAGTGGGAGTTCGACGAAGACTCTCAACGATACTATGTTTCCTTTCCCGATGATCAGTAGTGGTGCCCAGTTGGGGGTGATTGGGACCGTGTCGCATGTTGGGTTCTCTTTTATTTTGGCGCCGTAGTCGGGCCATGAGTGTTTGGATGATGTAATGTTATTTATGTACTTGATTGACGTGGCGAGTGTAAGCCAACCATGTTATCTCCCTTTTATTATTCATACTACATGGGATGTTTGTGAAGATTGCCTAACTTGTGACATATGCCTTCAATGCGATTATGTCTCTAAGTCGTGCCTCGACATGTGGGAGCTATAGTCGCAATGAGGGTGTGACACCTACTCACCCCAGTCAAACAGGGTTGCCGAGCAGAAAAACCGTACTCTAACTGATTTGGTTAACGCCATGTTAGATACGTCGGGTTTATCCAAGACATGGTGGGGGAGGCTATAATGACATCCTGTCATGTCCTGAATAAAGTTTCGACAAAGGATAACGAGATCAATCCTTACGAGAAGTGGACCAAGAGAAGGACAACACTCTCGTACTTACGTACCTGGGGCTGCTTGGCGAAAGTTAATGTGCCAATCCCCAAAAAGCGTAAGCTTGGACCAAAGACTGTGGACTGTGTTAATTTGGGCTACACTATGAATAGTGTTGGCTATAGATTTCTAGTAGTGAAATCTGAGGTACCTGGCATGAAAGTCGGTACAATTATGGAGTCTAAAGATGCTACATTCTTTGAGGACATTTTTCCCATGAGAGATGTACAAAGCGCTTCTAGACAGGAATCTGAGGAGACTCCTGAACCTGCCATTCCGATGGAATATTATAATCAAACACATGATGAAAATCCTGAGGAGGATAATGAGGAATCCCTTGGTAGGGGCAAGAGACAAAGGACTGTAAAGACCTTTGGTGATGATTTCTTCATATACCTCGTGGAGGATAATCCCACTTCTATTTCAGAAGCGTATGCATCTCCAGAAGCTGACTACTGGAAGGATGCGGTCCGTAGCGAGATGGATTCCATCATGGCTAACGGGACTTGGGAGCTTACTAAACGTCCTTATGGTTGCAAACCATTGGGGTGCAAGTGGGTGTTCAAGAAGAAGCTTAGGCCAGATGGTACGATAGAAAAGTACAAGGCTAGGCTTGTGGCCAAGGGCTACGCCCAGAAAGAAGAAGAAGATTTCTTCGACACTTATTCACCTGTGACCAGACTGACCACCATTCGAGTATTACTCTCGTTGGCGGCCTCGCATGGTCTTCTCATTCATCAGATGGATGTTAAGACGGCTTTCCTGAACGGAGAGCTAAAGGAGGAAATCTATATGCAACAGCCTGATGGCTTTGTGATGGATGGTCAGGAAGGAAAGGTGTGTAAGTTGGTGAAATCTTTGTATGGCCTGAGACAAGCGCCTAAGCAATGGCATGACAAGTTTAATGAAACGTTGACATCTGTGGGCTTTGTTGCTAATGAGGCTGACAAATGTGTATACTATCGCTATGGTGGGGGCGAAGGAGTTATACTGTGTTTGTATGTTGATGACATACTGATATTTGGGACTAATCTCAAGTTAATCGAGGAGGTTAAGTCTTTCCTATCTTAGAACTTTGAGATGAAGGACCTTGGAGTGGCTGATGTTATCTTGAACATCAAGCTATTGAGAGATGATGAGGGTGGGATTACACTTTTGCAATCCCATTATGTTGAGAAGGTGTTGAGTCGTTTTGGATATTCGGACTGCAAACCATCTCAAACACCATATGATTCTAGTGTGCTGATTCGAAAGTCTAAAGGCACAACTATAGATCAATTCAGATACTCTCAGATTGTTGGTTCACTACAGTATCTAGCGAGCGCAACGAGGCCTGACATCGCATTTGCTATTAGCAAACTGAGCCGATTTGTTTCCAAACCAGGTGATGTACATTGGCGTGCTCTTGAGAGAGTTATGCGCTATCTGAAAGGTACTATGAACTATGGACTTCACTATACCGGATACCCGTCGGTACTTGAAGGGTATAGTGATGCGAATTGGATCTCTGATGCTGATGAGATGAAGGCCACAACTGGGTATATATTTACTCTTGGAGGTGGTGCTGTTTCCTGAAAGTCTTGGAAGCAAACGATCTTAACAAGATCGACAATGGAAGCAGAATTAACAGCATTGGACACATCGGGTGGCGAAGCAGAATGGTTTTGAGATCTGTTGATGGACTTGCCAGTGGTTGAGAAGCCGGTTCCGGCCATCCTTATGAACTGTGACAATCAAATAGTTATTGTCAAGGTGAAGAGTTCAAAGGACAACATGAAGTCCAACAAACACATAAGAATGAGATTGAAAGCTGTCAGAAAATTGAGGAACTCCGGAGTGATAGCGTTGGATTATATTCAAACGGCTAAGAATCTGGCAGATCCCTTTACTAAAGGGCTATCACGTGTTGTGATAGATAACGCATAAGGGAGATGGGTATGAGACCCACATGAGTTGCCATGGTAGTAACCCAACCTATGTGATCGGAGATCCCGTGAAGTAGGACCTGGGAAAACAAGCCAGTGGTGAACTGAGGAGAGTAACTTTACTAACCCACTCCGTTGGAGATGCAGTACTCTCGGAAACTGTATGGAAGGATGACTACTGTCTTAATGTGTTCCAAGGCTTATATGCATAAGCAAGATGCTATCCTATAGAGCGATCTTTGGAGGAACACACCTATATGAGCCCGACTGCTGGTCACAGTCTATGAGATTGGGGTGATCTCTAGCAAGCTCATGAACAGGCCAGGAGTGTGACTAATATGCTCTACCCGAGGGGTCGGCCTTCGGCAGCCTCGTATCAGTGAGACTTGTGGTGAAACTTTTTGACGGCAAACTGACAATTCAAGGCATAGTCCATTGTTCAGTTGTGAAGGAGTGTAACTACTTGGTCTAGGTGGAGCTCAACCTTAATCGGTCTCCACTGAGATGCTGGTATATCAAAACAGCGTTTGGAACAAAAGACAAACTGGGCCCCTGAGATCTGGTGGGAGATTGTTGAGCTATGAGACGGGCCTAGAGCCCATATGACAATTTCAGATTTGATCTCTAAGGGCCCATGTAGATGGCATGACAAAGTGGTGGGAAGTTTAGTCCCACCCCGGAAGTGGAAGGAGAGTTGGAGTGGTTTATAAGGGATTCTCTTCCTCATGCCATTGGAGTTTGAGAAGAGATGAGGCCCTCGCACACTCCTCCTCCTCCGCTCGCCTCTCCATGTCGCGCCGCGCCGCGGGATTGAGCCGAGCCGAGCTCACTCCTATGCGCTTCTTTTTGCCGGTCAGGAACGGAGAGTCTTTGACAGGTGGGGCCACGATCTGAGACGTCGGACCGTGGGCTACCGACTTGGATGTGGGTTCATCCCACATCTCTCCACGCGCAGCCGCACATATATATGTGGGGCGCTGCCAACCCTAGCCGCCACGAAACAGAACGCATCTCCGCCTTCACGCCCACATCGTTCCTCTGCTGCTGCTGCCGCCGGCGACTCCGTCCCGTTCACCGCATACACGGTTGACGGGAGAGCAGGCCTCCGAAACCCCGTCTCTCCGGATCCTGTACGAGAGAGGGGCGATTAGGTTCTTGGGTAGCGACTACGCGACTGCTTGCTTCTGTTCATCTACGTCCACATCACCTTCATCATCACCATGTCGACCGACGCCGACCGTGCCGCCGCTGAGAAGGCCGAAGCCGACAAGAAGGCCGCCGAGGATGCCGCGGCTACTGCCACCGCCACCGCCGCCGCATGGCCGATTGGAGGGTATACATCGTTTATCCCTCTCATGTTTCTTTCTGTTGTAACAGTACTAGCGATATGCGTAGATGTTTCTACTATATGCGTAGTACATGCTCTATTAGATCGTAATAAGCATGTTATCAATGTTGTCAATGTCATACTCATGATTTATTCATGGATTAATTTAGTCGAAAAACTGCCTATTTGCTTATCATTATCGACATCCTTCTCAAGCTTCGCGACGCTGCCGTCGCCGCTCGGACCAGCGTCCTCTCCAGCCGCTGGCGCCGCGTCTGGACGCTACTACCAGAGCTCCACTTCCCCCCCACCGAGAGTGACCCTCAACGCATACGCCTCGCCCTCGTCGCCCATGAAGCGCCGGCCCTCAGCCGCCTCGACGTGCGCGTCATGGAAGCCAGTCACACCACCCCTGAGTCCATGGCGGCCTGGCTTCCCATCGCCGCACGCCGCATCTCGGGCGATTTACTCCTCGTATTGCAGACCAACATACCAGACTACGAGGTCTGGGAAAGAGGCGCCCTTGAGCTGCCATGCTTCGAGAACGCCACCTCGATCACCCTCGAACTAGAGGGTCTTGGCCTCACGATGCCGCCTTCCGGCATATTCGCCCGGCTCACCAATCTCCACCTAGGTTGCATCCGGCTACGTGGTCCGAGCATGCTCGGCGAGGCTGTCTCCTAGCCGCGCTGCCCGGCGTTACAGAAACTGACTCTCAGTGGTACCTCGGGTCTGGGCAACTTGACCATCCACTCGGAATCTCTCTTGGAAATGACACTGACGCGCGTGCACGGCTTGCAGCAGCTCAATGTCACAGCGCCGGCACTCAAACAGTTAGAAGTGCTGTCCTGCTTTACTAAAGGTAGGATGATTTTGATCCTACCGGTTGCAAACATCTCCGCCCCTCAGCTGGAATCCCTCATGTGGTGGGATGATTCTGATCCAAAGTTCACCCAGCTCGGCAAGATGGAAAATCTACAGTGCCTGAGCACCTTCCCTTTTACTATATATGAAGAAACTGACCATGTACGCGAGTTACAGAATAGCTACTGTACAAGGCTTTTGCGGCGCTTTGAGCTCATCCACAGTCTCAGATTCCAACTTGTGAATGATCTGGTGAGTTGATTCTTATGTGAGTTATGCCATCAACGCATAAACTTGCAGTTCAGTTTAAGGAATGTGTCATAAGCATACAAAATTGTCAACTTATTTTTCTTTGCCTCAGTCCGTGAAAAATTGCTTTGTGCATCCAATCGTTTATCCTCCCTAGTAGCATGATATCCTTGGATATGCCAGTACTTTTTACTTCCTTTGAGTAGTTAGCATTGAATTACACACTAGCAGTACTAGTATACGGTTATTCCTTATCATGGGGGCACATGAGCTCGAACTTGATAGCTTAAAAGAATCATTTCTTGTTTGTTATTGACTTTGTAAACGAGATGCTTGTGTCCTTCCCAAGTTTCTAACTATTGCAAATAAATAATCCCTTTTTGTGACTTCCTATGAATCTACAGGAGGACATTATTACTAACCAACAGTACCTGATGGAAGACATTACCAGGCTCCCAGACATTACATTCATGTTCCTGGATATAACGGGAAACGGGCATTCCTTTGGACCCAGTTCATTCCATCTTCTCAGGATGTGTACTGGTTTGAGAAAGTTGTCTCTTACATTTTGTGGCACAACTATACGCCCGGAGGTAATACTATCCCTACTTTTTTTTAAATCTAATACCTGGGTATATTTCTTGACACACCTATGCTTGAGCTGCAAGTTGCTCTACACTAGGCTCTGGACTGATACCGAATGTTGTGCTCGAAATTATATCTGTGGCAGATATATGGGCATATGGCTTATGTATCTCCCATTGGCATTGCATGTTAACTGCGTTGGTGTTTATTTGGTAATAGGTTTCAGATTTAAAGATTGTTATGTCTGTTGAAAATGATAAAAACTATTGGGCATGATTCAGGATTTTGTTTCCAACAAAAGAAACGGTGTACCTCCTTCATTTTCTCTGCATTTCTTCAAGATCGTTCTTGAGTGACCTCTCTCTCCAGAGGGCGGCGTGATCCTGTGATTGTTAGGTTAGGTGGTGTTGGGGGTGCAGGGGAGCAGATGACTGTGTTGCAAGGCTGTGAGGTCACTGGCAGCCACCGGGGAGGCCGGGGCAGCAGTGCAGGTCTGCAGGAGGCTCCAGTGGAGTTGGAGGAGAGTATGGCTTCTCCCATCAGGGCTGTTAAAAAACTTGTTAGCTTCAATCTGGCGAACGCCCTGTACAAAATGTTGTACCGCAGCAGCTTGTGCACAGGTAAGATTGTGAAGAAAATTGAACTGGCAGGTGCAAGCAGTAGCTGGTTCTGGCTGGGTTTGATTCAACCCGTGGTTGATCACCCGTGGCTCCCATTAGAAATATTAGTAATGTGAATTTGACTCAACAACAAAGTCTGTCAGTCCCAAACAAGTTGAGATAAGCTAGAGTTGAAATCCATAAGGTCATGGTTCTTCCACGTGGATAGCTAACTTCCACGCATTTCCACGCACCCCTGTCCATTGCTAAATCTTTGGTAATATTTCAGTCCTTCATATCTCTCTTTACGGACTCCTCCCATGTCAAGTTTGGTGTACCCCGACCTCTCTTGATATTATCAGCATGCCTTAACCCAACCCCTATGCACTGCCGCTTTTGGAGGCATGCGTTGTTTTTTTTAGAAAAGGAGGATTACCCCCGGCCTCTGCATCTGGGCGTTGCATGCAGCCATTTTATTACTTATTCATAATGACCTTACAAAGTAGTACATCAGATAGTCTAAAGCCACCATCTTAGTAACATCTGTTGCTACTCCTATCCACTTGATGAAGGGGTGCCAATAGTCAGGGGCGGACCCAGGAAAAAAATTAAGAGGGGGCAATAATGTATGGCCATATTCATGAATTAACAAGGCAATCGTCCATATAAACTAGAACCTAGGCACACCCACTTCATTCTCCATGAGAAAACCAAATTCATTGCAAAGTGAAAGGAAAAACTATCAATTTGAAACAAAATGGCTTACATCATATGTCAATATCGTGTCCCGGAGTTGCAAAAGAGAACATTGACACTTTGTCTAACAATCTAATCTACAACATGCAAGAAAAAAAAATCATTATCAAACGGAGGGAGAATGAAAATATTGAAGGATGCCTTTAAACAAACGAAAAGAGCTTTTAGCACATTACCTTTTGCTTCGTCCCATGCCGACTTTTCACCTCATGAAAGCGTTTAATCATCACTTCATTTGAAATTTTCCTAGCAATCCTTTTTTTACAAAGCAAATACGACTATGGTTCATACCAATTGACTCTAAAATGTTGATTGATCTTCCAAATTGTCCTTGGCTTAAACTTTTTAGGACTAGGCTGATCTCCTCATGATGATTGGGATTGGAATATGCAATCTTCTTCGTTTTAGATGGATATACAAAGGAGTCTTGTTCAAATCAACTAGTTCTGGCATCTTGGTGAGTTTTTTTTTACTCTCCGTTAGCTTCTCAACAACTTGATGTGCCAAAAAGCAATGCTTTAAATGAACTGTCAAGGCTTCAAACATCATGCATGAAGTTGAATTGTGCTGGAAACTAGGAAGAATAGATGATCCGAATGAAATTATGAGTGTGTCAGTCTAGACTAAAGTTTGGTACAGAAATTTAAATCTTACGAGAAAACGATCTAGTGATCTAAATCGGTAAATTATAGTATATACACAAAATTGATGAAACTAATATGGTTCCTACACAGGAATTGCAAACGGACAAAAAAGTTTGAAAAGAAAGAACCCTAATAATTAATACGGCTTAACGATGTCAATTAGAATGCTGAAATTGCAGAATCCGTGATGAGGCTTTCTTGGGGAGGCGGCGTGTAAGCGCGAGAGATAGAAGACGGCAAGCGCGAGAGACAGGCGACGGCAAGCCGACAACTACAGGATGGCAAAAATGCTACACCTACGTATACTTACGTTTCCATCTTACCTAAACTTCCTAACTAATCTTTCCACCCCCTGATTTCAACTGGGTGGGCCTCCCTCCTCTAACTTCGCCCAACAAAAAGATGCCACCTGGTCTATTACGTTAATTACGTAAGATTAATTACGTAGATGTAGCATTGCTACAGGATGCCTGCGGTGATCACACATGGCGGCTGTTTCGGGACGGCTCCGCTGCTGCCGTATCGTGCTATCACATCCGGATTATTAGGGCCGCACTGATCCATCGAATTTTTCAGTAGTACGTTTTTTGTATCGGACGTGCATAGGCTATTTCTTAGTGGTGGGCTTCTACAGATTTAGAATATTTGGGCTTCTGAAAATAAACAAGAAATTGGGCTGAGTGGGGCCAAAGTAACGGGCCAAGTGGGGGCACACGTAGCTCGACTGGATCTATCGACGCCTATGAGGAAAAATCGAGTGGGGGCAACTGCCCCCACGACCATCAACGTGCGTCCGCCCCTGCCAATAGTCCGAGCCTAATATCAAACAGACATCACACAAATGCCTAACATCTAAAACCGAAGGCCCTAACCAAGCCACATATCGGGTATGGGGCATAAACCGGTCTGACGCACTCTCATGGGGTCATCGCCGCCGTATTCCATCAATCCATCTTCAAAGCAGGTACTGATAAAACGACCTTGCCAGGCCTGACGTCGACGCCGCCACGGTGTCAAACAGCGCCACCGCTCTGCGCTCGTCCATCCAGACACATGTGTCGTTGAGATTCAGCTGCACCATGCCGCCAATACTCATCATCGTCGACGCGGTAGATCCAACGCCGCTCCTCCTGCCAACCTCCACGCCGTCGCCGCTGCTGGAGCTGCCACGCGGAGCCCACCACCCATAGTAACTCCCCGAACACTCAAGCCTCCCAAGACGGTGCCTCCATGAAGGACACCATGTGCATGGCGCGGCCACCACCCAATCCAAGACGGATTTTGGACTTCCGTCTGGGAGTGGGTCAGAGGTGAATAGGAGGGGACCTCGGCTTCTCCTCCAAGGAGGGTAACGACGCCAATGCCGTCGCCGATGCCGGGTCGAGCTAGCCGACCAAAGTTTCCTCCGGTCCCCAACCTGTATCGCCAACCTTTGTCTACTCCGGATATGGCCACGAGCCGAGAAACAAAACCAACGGGAGAAGAAAGTACCATGGGGCTCAACCACCAAATGGAAGATCGAGGAGAGACTCCGATGCAGATCTGTCCAGGCGCCAGGTCCAGAAAATCTGACCTGGGCAACGACGAGTACCACCACCCCGCACTGGCCGCCGGCGTCCTAGCGCCAGATCACGAAGGATCTGACCAAAACGCGACGACTCACGCAGCCACCAGCTCCTAGCGCTCCCTTAGTCGCCAATCTGTGCCGCAAGCGTGGA
>NC_041380.1:80445711-80509752 GCF_002162155.2 Triticum dicoccoides
CCGCCGCCGCCCCTGTCGGCCATGCTTTGCCCAGCAGCGCTACAGGCAGCGGCGAGGGTGAGGAAGCCGGGGAAGAGAAGCCCGACGGCGACTAGGGTTTTCCTTGGCCACCCACAGGGGCGGACGAGGGGGTTACGATATGCCCAAACCATCTCAGACGATGTTGGACAAGTTTCTCTTCAGTCGGTGCCACCCCAACTCTATCACGTATATAATCATTCCGGACCCACTCCTTTCTTGTGTGGCCACATATTCATCTCAACATGCGCATCTCTGTTACACCTAGCTGTTGGACATGTCGCCTTTTAGCTGGCCAACGTTCAGCACCATACAACATCACAGGTCGAATTGATGTCCTATAGAACCTGCCTTTTAGCTTTTGAGGCACTCTCTTATCATAGAGAACGCCAAAAGCTTGGCACCACTTTATCCATCCAACTTTTATTCGATGACTCACATCTTCATCGATATCACTAATGTGAATTTGACTGCGCCATAAAATAGTTAGGGTATAGGAGATAATACTAATATAATAATATACTTGGACGTGTTTTAAAAGATCGCATCAATGCGTAATAATGGCCATAGGTCAATTAAGATCTCGTTGCTGTATAATTATTAAAACTAGATGATACTCTGCACGTTGTTGCGGAAATAGTTTGCAACATATTTCAATGTGATTCGTTATATGAGAATATTTGAAGTAATAATATAAAAAACTAAAACTAAAAATACATATAATTTATTATGTTTGATTACTATATAGTTGTAAAATGTTTATTAAATATATATAGCATAATAGAATGAAAATTCATGTTTGCATGTTGACATGGGTCTTTTTTTCATGCATGTCGTGATGAAGTGGCTAGCTTGCATGTTGAGAGACATATGATAGTGTGATGGCCTTTTCTCATGCATGTTGTGTGATGATGTGGCATACTTGTATGTTGAGAGAAATAGTTAGTGGGGGCTAGCTATTTAGATATAGAAGATAAGTTGCTGTATAATTATGGAACAATCATATTCTCTTCCGTAGGTTGGCTTTATACTAATTTCCTGGATTTCTGTAAATTTGTTCAAGACATATCTTAAATATCCAGGCTGTCCTACAATTTCTAGTTCCATCTTTCTTATTTATGTCATTCAATCATATCTTATTGAGCTGATATGCTCCTTGCTTCAGGCACAGACTCTGTGCCCATCAGGTTGTGTTTGTGATCAGCCACCAAGCTGGAAAAGCAAAGAACTCGCGCTGAATTGCCTCCGAGAAGTAGAAGTCTGTAACTTGATAGGAACTGAACATGAAGCTGCTCTTGTAGAACGGTTATTCGTTTGGGCAACAGTGCTACAAAAGATGACAGTAACTTTCCATTGCTCAGTCGCTGAAAGCAAGGCCAAGGAGTTCTGCCAGATGCTTCAAAGCTTCTCTAGGCCAGAAATATCTATGAAGGGGCAACATTTTGCCTAATCTACTCATACCAAAGTTTACCATGGACCGATCTTGTCGGAAAATCCAGGTGCACAGGGCCTCCTAGAACGCTTTGCAAGCTTGTTTCATGTGCTGGTGCTGGTACCTGGTGGTCATTTTGTACTTCTCATCTCAGTATAAATTGCACTACTTGTGAACTTCAGTGTATAAGTTATACTAGCAAATATGCCCGTGCGTTGCAACGCGAGACAAAAAATTATGGCTAACCAAATAAGTATGACTCAATATCTTAACACATGAGCGTACTCTATTTTAACACTGTGGCTCATCATGTTGCTATTTTTTTCTCACCCTACCTGATGGTGGTTGCGATGTCCACGTGATCACAATGCATTTGACATGGTAAATCCCAAGCCTATGAGTTTGCCAGTGCATGCCACATTTGTCATTATGTTGCGCAAGGGAACGTTTAAAACTTTAAAAACAAATCTCATTAACTACGTACTACTCCCAACGCCAAGACATATAAAGACTTTCAAAAAACTAATCGAATCCTAAACATAAAATACTTTTGAATCAGTGAACAGCTTTTCGAATCGACAAACATGTTTTTTTGAAATTTTTTATTTTCTTAAAAAAGTAATGAACATTACTTTTGTTTACAAACTTTTTAAATGTATGAAACGGTTTCAAATTCATTAACATTTTTTGACTCAACAAACATTTTTCGAATCGATGATTTTCTAAAATGTTATGGCCATTTTTTTTCAGATTTCTGAATATGTTTTGACTACATGATGATTTTTTCAAAATCATGCACTTGATTTTATTTCGTGACCATTTTTCCAAATTGTGATTTTTTTATAATATTGCGAACAATTTTGCAAAACGAGTAACATTTTTTGCCAACCACCCTGCTACTGATCGCTCATTGACTACTGCTCGTCTCACAGCTATAAAACAGCGTGGGAGGCGGCGATTTTTAGTCCGAAAAACGAATCGTTTTCCACTTACAGGTGGCATTAGTGGGTAGAGGGTAATTTTAATGACGGACGACCAGAAGCGATAGCCGCTTTATTAGTAGGTAAAGATAAAGATAAAGACTAGGATATTTCCTTCGGAGATGTTGCAGGATATATAAGTTGCACCCTTTGCATGTGGATGTTGTCCGAACTTCCAGTTCTTGTCATCATCAGAGCTTTAATCATTTATATGTGTGTGAGTGTGGCCGAAGTTCAAATATAAGCGGTATGAGTGTGGGTGAAGTTCAGACATACTAGGCAGTATGAGATCTGTGAAAAAACTGGACTTGTTATTTTTCAGGCGTGTAATCAAGCCTGGAGCGAGGTTTCGATCTCTGCCGCGAACCGCTCCATGGCCGTCCACGGCAGCATGACCGGCACGGCCACGGCGTCCTCCCCGTCACCGTCCTTGACGGCCACGAAGAACGTCCCCCCGAGATGCACCTGAGACGGCCCGCCATACACCGGCTCGCCCCACCCGAAGTCCACGCGGTGGAACCCGACGTGCCGGAGGTCGGAGAGGAGGAACATGTTGGGCGAGTCGAACGGCGGCGGCCCGTGCAGCGCCAGCATGTTGGCCGCGGACCTCACGTGCGCGGCGGCTGCCTTAGCCTTCTGTATCATCTCCACCACGTCGCCCAGCGAGCTCCCGCCCATGTCGTCGGCGGGCGCCGCCGCTCTGAGCGGCACGCACGCGTTGCCGTAGTATCCCGTGGGGAGCCGCAGGGCGGCGTTCCTCCTGAAGCTCGCGATGATGCCGAGCCGCGCGACCTCGCCCGCAGGGAGCGCGAGCGCGCCAGAGGAGCGCCGCGAGGACCTCGAACGTCGACGCGGCCGGTGCACCGTGGAGGCGTTTCTTCAGCGCCGCGATGTCGGCCAGCCGGAAGACGAATGAACGCATGACGGTGTCGTCGCTTCCGTGGGCCGGGAACGGCAGGGGCGGCGTGACGTCGTACTTGTTGTGCGGCGCGTCGAGGAGGCCGCGGGACCATGAAGGCGCGACGGCCGGCGCGGGGAGCCCGCGGGCGAGGTCGGCGATGGCGGACATGAACAGGTAGACTCCCGTGGCGTCGCACATGGCGTGGTTGATGCGCATGCCGAAGACGAAGCCGCCGCAGAGGAGCCGCGTGACCTGGATCACCACCAACGGCCAGGTGAGCACGCCGCCGCTAGAGCAATCCACGTCGAGGAGGAGCTCATCCATGCACGGGAACGGCGGCGTCAGCCCCTGGCCACCACCGGCAGCCTCCTCGAGCTCGGCCAGCCGCACGTCGGCGTCGGCCTCCGCGAACAGCACGCCCTGGCCGGTGCAGTCCACGACCAGCTTGCCACCTTCCACCTCCCTGAAGCGCCCTGCGAGGGGGTAGTAGTGCACCAGCGGTCCAGCGCCTCCGACAGCGCTCGGGCGATGACGTCCACCGGGTCGTCGTCGCCGCGCGCCGGGCCGCCGCGGTGGACGAAGACGCCGGGCATGAGCACCCGCAGAGACTCCTTACTGTCGATGTCGGAGAGGCGCTTTGTTTCCTGGGGTGTCGGTGAGGCCGGGACGACGAGGACTGGCTCTCGCCGGCGCACGGCGAAGGTAAGCGTCATTGCACCCGGCGTGCGTGTGGACCTGAGGGTCAGGTGCTCTGTGTGGTTTTGAGGTGATCGCCTGATGCTGAATCTTATAGAGGATCTCTGGTCGTCGCTACTGTATTTCGACTCGATCAGCATGCAACCACGAGCACAAAAGTTTCTGCAAGTGCACGCCGCACGCAAATGCTTCTGCAAGTGGAAGTAGGTACGCAGTCGCCAGCCCTGATTTCTCTTACTAATGGAAATTGGAGAGAAGGCCTTTTTGCTCAAAAAAGGGTACGCATTACTGGCAGTGCAGGTAGTTCATGTATTAATGGGGAGTATAAAACTCTTTATGGCTCAATGATTGTAAAGAAAAAGCATGTCGATCTGGGAAAATGCCAATGGAGCCTGAGCTCCTTGAGGCCGTTTTCAAAACACCATTTACTATAACACAAGAAAAGATCGTTTTTTTAAACACACATACACATGTATACTATGTATGTGCAAAATTTTATAACATTTTACTTTCATATGTGGTGTACAAAAAAAAGACAATTTTGTATTTTCAAATGGGCTGATTTTGTTGTTGTTGGGCTGGATTTTTTTTCTGTAGAGCTTACCAAGTACAAAAAAATTTGACTCAAAAACTAATTGCAATGTTTTTCAAACAAAGTTTTATGGATCCGTAGTGAACATGTACAAGTTTTCAAGGAATTTATTTAACTTCTAAATATGGTTTTTGGTTTTTTTTGAAAATATCGGCCTCCTTGATGCCCAGACACCATAAGCCCGCACCCATGTTGATCTTGTCTGTTAGTCTAGTTTAATGTAGATAAATATGTCTGACTAATGATTGCCCTCTCATACTCCATCTTACGTTCTTATATGTTTATACACTAAAGAAATATTTTAAAGCACTTCAACCCAACAGAATTAGGCAAAATGGACAAAACTGACCTCAAGACCGCAACTATTTCACAAATTAAACCATAGGCGAAACAAATTCACCCAGCTAATCCTTTTGTGTAGCGCCGACCTGCTACACTGAGTAGTGCTTGATTGGCATGCGCTACATTCCTGACCAGCGTGGCATCCCCGGGTCCGGACCTGGCCCCACCCCTGGTTGTGCAGTGCCTAGGTGAAAGGAGTTGCACTACCTTGTGCAGCGCCTAGTTGAAAGGAGGTGCAATACCTTGCCTGTTTGAAATCTTGCTTCAGAGATGGTGGTCCCGTTTGTTCTCGTGCATAATCGTCGAATTATCGATGATCAAGGAGATCTCTACTGGAGCTGCAGGAAGTAGAGATGGTGCATTGCTGCTTGTGAGTGTCGTGTTGATCAGTATCTAGTGTCCATATGCACGTCTTATTTGTGTAGTAGCGTGTAAGTGTTTCGTCTATCATTGCAACAGATGCAGGCAAAGCTGCAGGTTCTTTCACCTCTTGTCCCTGTTAGGAAGGTGACCTTCCTCAGGTTCTGCAAACAGTTGGGTGAGGGTTTATGGGCTGTAGTGGATGTTTCCATTGATGGGTTGATGATGGAGCAAGGCCTAGCTATGGCATCCACCATTGCAAATATGAAGTGCCGGAGGCTGCCTTCTGGCTGTGTGGTGCAAGATACCCCCAATAGCTTTTGCAAGGTACACCTGTTGGGAAATGTTGCATGGAAAACAAAAAAAATTCTACGCACACGCAAGATCTATCCATGGAGATGCATAGCTACGAGATTGGAGAGTATGTCTACGCACCCTCGTAGACCGTAAGCGGAAGCGTTAAGTAATGCGGTTGATGTAGTCGAACTTCTTCGCGATCCAACCGATCAAGTACCAAACGTATGACACCTCCGCGTTCAGCGCACGTTCAGCTCTGTGACGTCCTCGCCTTCTTGATCCAGCAAGACGGGCGAAGTAGTAGATGAGTTTCGACAGCACGACGGCGTGGTGGCGGTGGTGGTGATGCTATCTTCGCAGGGCTTCGCCTAAGCACTACAAAAATATGACCGTGGGACGAAACTGTGGACAGGGGCGCCGCACACGGCTAAGAGATTGTCGTGGTTATGTGTGGCACCCCGTCTGACATATATATAGGTGGGGGGAGAGGGGAGTCAGACAGGAGGCGCCCCAAGTGGGGCCGAATCCCACTTGGGCTCCTGCCCAAGCCGCGCCCCCTTCCTTGTTTGTGTGCGGGAGGAAGGCAGGGGGAGGTGGCGCCCCCCCCCCCCCATTTCTTTCTCACATGGAGGGGAAAGGCAGGAGGGGCCGACCCTCCCCCTTTCCTTCCCCTAGGGCTGGCGGCCAGGGAGAGGGGCACGCCAGCCCCTATGTGGGCTGGTGTGTCCTCCCCTTTGGCCCATTAGGCCCATAGACCTCTCGGGGGGTGTCCAGAACGCTTTCCGGTGATCAGATGACTACCCAGTGCACTCGAAACTCTTCCGGTGTCCAAATAATATCGTCCTATATATGAATCTTTACCTTCGAACCATTCCGGAGCTCCTCGTCATGTCCGTGATCTCATCCGGGACTCCGAACAACATTCGATCACCAAATCACATAACTCATATAATACTATATCGTCAACAAACGTTAAGCATGCGGAACCTACGGGTTCGAGAACTATGTAGACATGACCGAGATACCTCTCCGGTCAATAACCAATAGCGGAACCTGGATGCCCATATTAGTTCCTACATATTCCACGAAGATCTTTATCGGTCGTACCTTTATGACAACATACGTAATTCCCTTTGTCTGTTGATATGTTACTTGCACGAGATTCGATTCCCAGTATCTACATACCTAGTTTCAATCTCGCTACCGCCAAGTCTATTTACTCATTCCGTAATACATCATCTTGTAACTAACTCCTTATTCACTTTGCTTGCAAGCTTCTTGTGATGTGTGTCGATGTCAAAACCGGCGGATCTCGGGTAGGGGATCCCGAACTGTGCGTCTAAGGCGGATGGTAACAGGAGGCACGGGACACGATGTTTTACCCAGGTTCGGGCCCTCTCGATGGAGGTAATACCCTACTTCCTGCTTGATTGATCTTGATGATATGAGTATTACAAGAGTTGATCTACCACGAGATCGTAGAGGCTAAACCCTAGAAGCTAGCCTATGGTATGATTGTTATTGTCATACGGACTAAACCCTCCGGTTTATATAGACACCGGAGGGGGCTAGGGTTACACAGAGTCGGTTACAAGGGAGGAGATCTACATATTCGTATTGCCAAGCTTGCCTTCCACGCCATGGAGAGTCCCATCCAGACATGAGACGAAGTCTTCAATCTTGTATCTTCATAGTCCAACAGTCCGTCTAAAGTATATAGTCCGGCCGTCCGAGGACCCCCTAATCCAGGACTCCCTCAGTAGCCCCTGAACCATGCTTCAATGACGATGAGTCCGGCGCGCATATTGTCTTCGACGTTGCAAGGCGGGTTCTTCCTCTGAATACTCCATAGAAGATTTTGAACACAAGGATAGTGTCCGGCTCTGTAAAACAAGTTCCACATACCTCCGTAGAGAGAATAATATTTCCACAAATCTAATTTGCTGACACATTCTGCAGCATGACATCATACCGCGGCCTGGTTATTATTTGAACCGTTTTTATCAACCAGCTACTGCGCATATTGCGAGGCGGTTTTATTGGCATGTCTTGTCGAAGCAGAGATCGTGTCCCCTTATCACAGGATTCTCATCAATACGGGCGTGGGTAAGCCAACCGTGCCATCAATTACGACGCTTGGGGAATAAGCAAGTTTACCAGGCAGGTTTGGAGGCGTATAGTTTCTTCCGCCCTTATAAAGGGACAAGGATTCCTCTCTTTACCCACGCCTTCTTCCTCCCTGCTCGTCCATTCTCGCGCACTCGAGCTCCAGCACCCAAGTTCACATTTTCCCCTCGAACCACTCCGAGCATGTCCGGAGCGGGAGGCAAGTGGATGGTCTCCTCCGTTATGGAGGAGAACATCACAAAGCTACAGAGAGCCGGATACCTGGCTGCAGAAATCGCACACTGGCTGCCAGATGCGGGGCAGATCGTCCCTACTCCAAAACCCCATGAGAGGGTGGTTTTTCTTACCCACTTCGTCCGCAGACTGGGATTTCCCCTCCACCCGTTTGTCCGCAGGCTCATGTTCTACTATGGGCTGGACTTTCACGATCTGGCCCCCAATTTTTGTTGGGGAACGTTGCAGAAAATTAAAATTTTTCCTACGGTTTCACCAAGATCCATCTATGGGTTCATCTAAGCAACGAGTCAAGGGAGAGAGTTTGCATCTACATACCACTTGTAGATCACGAGCGGAAGCTAGCCAAGGGGATGGTGATGATGGAGTCGTACTCGAACGTGATTCGGATCACCGATGTCCAAGTGCTGAACGGACAACACCTCCGCGTTCAACACACGTACGGGACGGGAGACGTCTCCTCCTTCTTGATCCAGCAAGGGGGAAGGAGAGGTTGAGGAAGATTGCTCCAACGGCAGCACGACGGCGTGGTGTAGTTGGTGCAGCAGTACTCCGATAGGGCTTCGCCAAGCATATACGGAGGAGGAGAGGTGTTGGGGAGGGGAGGGGCTGCGCCTTGGCTTGCGTTAAGCTCCCATGCGCCTCCCCACTATATATAGGGGTGGAGGGGCTGGTTTCTTGCCCTCCAAGTCCATTGGGGCGTTGGCCAAGGTGGGAGGAAAGAAATCCCATCATTTCCTTCCCCACCGATTGTTATCCCCCCTTTTTAGGGATCTTGATCTTATCCCTTCGGGATATGATCTTATTCCTTCTAAGGGGGGATCTTGGTGTGCCTAGACCAGGGGTGTGGGGCCTTTCCCCCACTACTCACGTGCATGTGGGTCCCCCCATGCAGGTGGGCCCCACTCCAGAACCTTCTAGAACCTTCCCGGTACAATACCGAAAAATCCCGAACATTTTCCGGTGGCCAAAATAGGACTTCCCATATATAAATCTTTACCTCCGGACCATTCCGGAACTCCTCGTGACGTCCGGGATCTCATCCGGGACTCCGAACAACATTCGGTAACCACATACAAACTTCCTTTATAACCCTAGCGTCATCGAACCTTAAGTGTGTAGACCCTACGGGTTCGGGAGACATGTAGACATGACCGAGACGTTCTCCGGTCAATAACCAACAACAGGATCTGGATACCCATGTTGGCTCCCACATGCTTCTCGATGTTGTCATCGGATGAACCACGATGTCGAGGATTCGATCAAACCCTGTATACAATTCCCTTTGTCAATCGGTACGTTACTTGCCCGAGACTCGATCGTCGGTATCCCAATACCTTGTTCAGTCTCGTTACCGGCAAGTCACTTTACTCGTACCGTAATGCATGATCTCGTGGCCAACACTTTGGTCACCTTGAGCTCATTATGATGATGCATTACCGAGTGGGCCCAGAGATACCTCTCCGTCATACGGAGTGACAAATCCCAGTCTCGATCCGTGTCAACCCAACAGCTACTTTCGGAGATACCTGTAATGCACCTTTATAGTCACCCAGTTACGTTGTGACGTTTGATACACCCAAGGCACTCCTACGGTATCCGGGAGTTACACGATCTCATGGTCTAAGGAAGAGATACTTGACATTGGCAAAGCTCTAGCAAACGAACTAAACGACCTTTGTGCTATGCTTATGATTGGGTCTTGTCCATCACATCATTCTCCTAATGATGTGATCCCGTTATCAACGACATCCAATGTCCATAGCCAGGAAATCATGACTATCTGTTGATCACAACGAGCTAGTCAACTAGAGGCTCACTAGGGACATATTGAGGTCTATGTATTCACACGTGTATTACGATTTCCGGATAATACAGTTATAGCATGAATAAAAGACAATTATCATGAACAATGAAATATAATAATACTTTTATTATTGCCTCTAGGGCATATTTCCAACAGTCTCCCACTTGCACTAGAGTCACCAATCTAGTTACATTGTGATGAATCGAACACCCATAGAGTTCTGGTGTTGATCATGTTTAGCTCGCGAGAGAGGTTTAGTCAACGGATCTGCGACATTCAGATCCGTATGTACTTTGCAAATTTCTATGTCTCCATCTTGAACATTTTCACGGATGGAGTTGAAACGACGCTTGATGTGCCTGGTCTTCTTGTGAAACCTGGGCTCCTTGGCAAGGGAAATAGCTCCAGTGTTGTCACAGAAGAGTTTGATTGGCCCCGACGCATTGGGTATGACTCCTAGGTCGGTGATGAACTCCTTCACCCAAATCGCTTCATGCGCTGCCTCTGAGGCTGCCATGTACTCCACTTCACACGTAGATCCCGCCACGACGCTCTGCTTGCAGCTGCACCAGCTTACTGCTCCACCATTCAACATATACACGTATCCGGTTTGTGACTTAGAGTCATCCGGATCTGAGTCGAAGCTAGCGTCGACGTAACCCTTTACGACAAGCTCTTCGTCTCCTCCATAAACGAGAAACATGTCCTTTGTCCTTTTCAGGTACTTCAGGATATTCTTGACTCCTGTCCAGTGTTCCTTGCCGGGATTACTTTGGTATCTAGCTACCAAACTCACGGCAAGGTTTACATCAGGTCTGGTACACAGCATGGCATACATAATAGATCCTATGGCTGAAGCATAGGGGATGACACTCATCTCTTCTTTATCTTTTGCCGTGGTCGGTGACTGAGCCGAGCTCAATCTCACACCTTGTAACATAGGCAAGAACCCCTTCTTGGACTGATCCATTTTGAACCTCTTCAAAATCTTATCAAGGTATGTGCTTTGTGAAAGACCTATGAGGCGTCTCGATCTATCTCTATAGATCTTGATGCCTAATATGTAAGCAGCTTCTCCAAGGTCCTTCATTGAAAAACACTTATTCAAGTAGGCTTTAATGCTGTCCAGAAATTCTATATTATTTCCCATCAAGAGTATGTCATCTACATATAATATGAGAAATGCTACAGAGCTCCCACTCACTTTCTTGTAAACGCAGGCTTCTCCATAAGTCTGCATAAACCCAAACGCTTTGATCATCTCATCAAAGCGAATATTCCAACTCCGAGATGCTTGCACCAGCCCATAAATGGATCGCTGGAGCTTGCATACTTTGTTAGCGTTCTTAGGATCGACAAAACCTTCCGGCTGCATCATATACAGTTCTTCCTTAAGATGCCCGTTAAGGTATGCTGTTTTGACGTCCATCTGCCATATCTCATAATCATAGTATGTGGCAATTGCTAACATGATTCGGACGGACTTTAGCTTCGCTACGGGAGAGAATGTCTCGTCGTAGTCAATCCCTTGAACATGTCGATAACCCTTAGCGACAAGTCGAGCTTTATAGATGGTGACATTACCATCCGCGTCTGTCTTCTTCTTAAAGATCCATTTGTTTTCTATCGCTCGCCGATCATCGGGCAAGTCTGTCAACGTCCATACTTTGTTTTCATACATGGATTCTATCTCGGATTTCATGGCTTCAAGCCATTTGTTGGAATCTGGGCCCGCCATCGCTTCTTCATAGTTCGAAGGTTCACCATTGTCTAACAACATGATTTCCAGGACGGGGTTGCCGTACCACTCTGGTGCGGAACGTGTCCTTGTGGACCTACGAAGTTCAGTAGCAACTTGATCCGAAGTACCTTGATCATCATCATTGGTTTCCTCTTCAGTTGGTGTGGGCATCACAGGAACATTTTCCTGAGCTGCACCACTTTCCCGTTCGAGAGGTAGTACTTCATCGAGTTCTACTTTCCTCCCACTTACTTCTTTCGAGAGAAACTCTTTTTCCAGAAAGCATCCGTTCTTGGCAACAAAGATTTTGCCCTCGGATCTTAAGTAGAAGGTATACCCGACAGTTTCCTTAGGGTATCCTATGAAGACGCATTTTTCCGACTTGGGTTCGAGCTTTTCAGGTTGAAGTTTCTTGACATAAGCATCGCATCCCCAAACTTTTAGAAACGACAGCTTAGGTTTCTTCCCAAACCATAATTCATACGGTGTCGTCTCAACGGATTTAGACGGTGCCCTATTTAAAGTGAATGTAGCTATCTCTAGAGCGTATCCCCAAAATGATAGCGGTAAATCAGTAAGAGACATCATAGACCGCACCATATCCAATAGAGTGCGATTACGACGTTCGGACACACCGTTTCGCTGAGGTGTTCCAGGCGGCGTGAGTTGTGAAACGATTCCACATTTCCTTAAGTGTGTGCCAAATTCGTGACTTAAATATTCTCCTCCACGATCTGATCGTAGGCACTTTATCTTTCGGTCACGTTGATTCTCCACCTCATTCTGAAATTCCTTGAACTTTTCAAAGGTCTCATACTTGTGTTTCATTAAGTAGACATACCCATATCTACTTAAGTCATCAGTGAGAGTGAGAACATAACGATATCCTCCGCGAGCCTCAACGCTCATTGGACCGCACACATCGGTATGTATGATTTCCAATAAGTTGGTTGCTCGCTCCATTGTTCCGGAGAACGGAGTCTTGGTCATCTTGCCCATGAGGCATGGTTCGCACGTGTCAAACGATTCATAATCAAGAGACTCTAAAAGTCCATCGGCATGGAGCTTCTTCATGCGCTTGACACCAATGTGACCAAGGCGGCAGTGCCACAAGTATGTGGGACTATCGTTATCAACTTTACATCTTTTGGCATCTACACTATGAACATGTGTAATATTAATCTCGAGATTCATTAAGAATAAACCATTGACCATCGGAGCATGACCATAAAACATATCTCTCATATAAATCGAACAACCATTATTCTCAGACTTAAATGAGTGGCCATCTCGTATTAAACGAGATCCAGATACAATGTTCATGCTCAAACTTGGCACTAAATAACAATTATTAAGGTTCAAAACTAATCCTGTAGGTAAATGTAGAGGCAGCGTGCCGACGGCGATCACATCGACTCTGGAACCATTCCCGACGCGCATCGTCACCTCGCTTCGCCAGTCTCCGTTTATTCCGCAGCTCCTGCTGTGAGTTACAAATATGAGCAACGGCACCGGTATCAAATACCCAGGAGTTACTACGAGTACTGGTAAGGTACACATCAATTACATGTATATCAAATATACCTTTGGTTTTGCCGGCCTTCTTATCTGCTAAGTATTTGGGGCAGTTCCGCTTCCAGTGACCCTTCCCCTTGCAATAAAAGCACTCAGTCTCAGGCTTAGGTCCATTCTTTGACTTCTTCCCGGTAACTGGCTTACCAGGCGCGGCAACCTCCTTGCCGTCCTTCTTGAAGTTCTTCTTACCCTTGCCCTTCTTGAACTTAGTGGTCTTATTGACCATCAACACTTGATGTTCTTTCTTGATTTCAGCCTCTGCTGACTTCAGCATCGAGAACACTTCAGGAATGGTCTTTTCCATCCCCTGCATGTTGTAGTTCATCACAAAGCTCTTGTAGCTTGGTGGGAGCGATTGGAGGATTCTGTCAATGACCGCCTCATCTGGGAGGTTAATGTTCAGCTGGGTCATACGGTTGTGCAACCCAGACATCTTCAGGATGTGCTCACTGACAGAACTGTTTTCCTCCATCTTACAACTGTAGAACTTGTCGGAGACATCATCTCTCTCGACCCGGGCATGAGCTTGGAAAACTAGTTTCAGCTCTTCGAACATCTCATATGCTCCGTGATGCTCAAAACGCTTTTGGAGCCCCGGTTCTAAGCTGTAAAGCATGCCGCACTGAACGAGGGAGTAATCATCAACGCGAGTTTGCCAAGCATTCATAATGTCTTGGTTCTCTGGGACGGGAGCGTCACCTAGCGGTCCTTCTAGGACATATTGTTTCCTGGCAGCTATGAGGATGATCCTCAGGTTCCGGACCCAGTCCGTATAGTTGCTGCCATCATCTTTCAGCTTGGTTTTCTCTAGGAACGCGTTGAAGTTCATGTTGACATTAGCGTTGGCCATTGATCTACAAGACATATTTGCAAAGGTTTTAGACTAAGTTCATGATAATAAAGTTCTAATCAAATTATGAACTCCCACTTAGATTAGACATCCCTTTAGTCATCTAAGTGTTACACGATCCGAGTCGACTAGGCCGTGTCCGATCATCACGTGAGACGGACTAGTCATTGTCGGTGAACATTCTCATGTTGATCGTATCTTCCATACGACTCGTGTTCGACCTTTCGGTCTCCGTGTTCCGAGGCCATGTCTGCACATGCTAGGCTCGTCAAGTTAACCCTAAGTGTTTTCGCTGTGTAAAACTGTCTTACACCCGTTGTATGTGAACGTAAGAATCCATCACACCCGATCATCACGTGGTGCTTAGAAGCGACGAACTGTAGCAACGGTGCACAGTTAGGGGAGAACACTTCTTGAAATTTTTTAAGGGATCATCTTATTTACTACCGTCGTCCTAAGTAAACAAGATGCATAAACATAATAAACATCACATGCAATTATATAGTTGTGACATGATATGGCCAATATCATATAGCTCCATTGATCTTCATCTTCGGGGCTCCATGATCATCTTGTCACCGGCTTGACACCATGATCTCCATCATCGTGTCTTCATGAAGTTGTCACGCCAACGACTACTTCTACTTCTATGGCTAACGCGTTTAGCAATAAAGTAAAGTGAGTTACATGGCGTTCTTCAATGACACGCAGGTCATACAAAAAATAAAGACAACTCCTATGGCTCCTGCCGGTTGTCATACTCATCGACATGCAAGTCGTGAATCCTATTACAAAGAACATGATCTCATACATCACAATTCATCATTCATCACAACTTCTGGCCATATCACATCACATGATCAATCGCTGCAAAAACAAGTTAGATGTCCTCTAATTGTTGTTGCATCTTTTACGTGGCTGCAATTGGGTTCTAGCAAGAACGTTTTCTTACCTACGAATAACCACAACGTGATTTTGTCAACTTCTATTTACCCTTCATAAGGGCCCTTTTCATCGAATCCGCTCCAACTAAAGTGGGAGAGACAGACACCCGCCAGCCACCTTATGCAACTAGTGCATGTCAGTCGGTGGAACCGGTCTCACGTAAGCGTACGTGTAAGGTTGGTCCGGGCCGCTTCATCCCACAATACCGCCGAAGCAAGAAAATACTAGTAGAGGCAAGTAAGATGACAAAATCCACACCCACAACAAAATTGTGTTCTACTCGTGCAAAGAGAACTACGCATAAACCTGGCTCATGATGCCACTGTTGGGGAACGTTGCAGAAAATTAAATTTTTTCCTACGGTTTCACCAAGATCCATCTATGAGTTCATCTAAGCAACGAGTCAAGGGAGAGAGTTTGCATCTACATACCACTTGTAGATCACGAGCGGAAGCTAGCCAAGGGGATGGTGATGATGGAGTCGTACTCGAACGTGATTCGGATCACCGATGTCCAAGTGCTGAACGGACAGCACCTCCGCGTTCAACACACGTACGGGACGGGAGACGTCTCCTCCTTCTTGATCCAGCAAGGGGGAAGGAGAGTTTGAGGAAGATTGCTCCAATGGCAGCACGACGGCATGGTGTAGTTGGTGCAGCAGTACTCCGACAGGGCTTCGCCAAGCATATACGGAGGAGGAGAGGTGTTGGGGAGAGGAGGGGCTGCGCCTTGGCTTGTGTTAAGCTCCCATGCGCCTCCCCACTATATATAGGGGTGGAGGGGCTGGTTTCTTGCCCTCCAAGTCCATTGGGGCGTTGGCCAAGGTGGGAGGAAAGAAATCCCATCATTTCCTTCCCCACCGATTGTTATCCCCCCTTTTTAGGGATCTTGATCTTATCCCTTCGGGATATGATCTTATTCCTTCTAAGGGGGGATCTTGGTGCGCCTTGACCAGGGGTGTGGGGCCTTTCCCCCACTACTCACGTTCATGTGGTCTCCCCATGTAGGTGGGCCCCACTCCGGAACCTTCTAGAACCTTCCCGGTACAATACCGAAAAATCCCGAACATTTTCCGGTGGCCAAAATAGGACTTCCCATATATAAATCTTTACCTCCGGACCATTCCGGAACTCCTCGTGACGTCCGGGATCTCATCCGGGACTCCGAACAACATTCGGTAACCACATACAAACTTCCTTTATAACCCTAGCGTCATCGAACCTTAAGTGTGTAGACCCTACGGGTTCGGGAGACATGTAGACATGACCGAGACGTTCTCCGGTCAATAACCAACAACAGGATCTGGATACCCATGTTGGCTCCCACATGCTTCTCGATGTTGTCATCGGATGAACCACGATGTCGAGGATTCGATCAAACCCTGTATACAATTCCCTTTGTCAATCGGTACGTTACTTGCCCGAGACTCGATCGTCGGTATCCCAATACCTTGTTCAGTCTCGTTACCGGCAAGTCACTTTACTCGTACCGTAATGCATGATCTCATGGCCAACACTTTGGTCACCTTGAGCTCATTATGATGATGCATTACCGAGTGGGCCCAGAGATACCTCTCCGTCATACGGAGTGACAAATCCCAGTCTCGATCCGTGTCAACCCAACAGCTACTTTCGGAGATACCTGTAATGCACCTTTATAGTCACCCAGTTACGTTGTGACGTTTGATACACCCAAGGCACTCCTACGGTATCCGGGAGTTACACGATCTCATGGTCTAAGGAAGAGATACTTGACATTGGCAAAGCTCTAGCAAACGAACTAAACGACCTTTGTGCTATGCTTAGGATTGGGTCTTGTCCATCACATCATTCTCCTAATGATGTGATCCCGTTATCAACGACATCCAATGTCCATAGCCAGGAAATCATGACTATCTGTTGATCACAACGAGCTAGTCAACTAGAGGCTCACTAGGGACATATTGAGGTCTATGTATTCACATGTGTATTACGATTTCCCGATAATACAGTTATAGCATGAATAAAAGACAATTATCATGAACAATGAAATATAATAATACTTTTATTATTGCCTCTAGGGCATATTTCCAACAATTTTATCCTCAACATCTCGGCGTTTATCGTCGTGTGCGAGGCCTTCCTTCGCATTAAGCCCCACTTCAGCCTGTGGCTGAAGATCTTCAATGTTAAACCGAAGGTGGTGGTCGGCCAGCAAGCGGAGTGCGGAGGCGCCATGGTGGGCAAAATGCCCAACGTCACCTGGCTCGAAGGCTCCTATGTGGAGACCATAAAGGGGTGGCAATCGGGGTGGTTCTACATTACCGAGCCGCGCGACACCAACTGGGTGGCGGCCCTCGAGTTCCGATCTGGAATCCCCACGTGGCTCACCTCCTGGAAAGAGAAGGGCCTATCCTGGGGTTCATCGGTGGAGCTTACCGGACTCCATAAATGTATCTGAAACATGATGAGCAAGAAAATAAAGCTCGTCAATGTGGTCCAGGTCATGCTCTTCCGCCGGATCCTCCCGTGTCAACGATGGGCATTCAATTTGTGGGAGTTCGACCTGTTGGAAATATGCCCTAGAGGCAATAATAAAAGGATTATTATTATATTTCCTTGTTCATGATAATTGTCTTTTATTCATGCTATAATTGTGTTATCCGGAAATCGTAATACATGTGTGAATACACAGACACCAACATGTCCCTAGTAAGCCTCTAGTCGACTAGCTCGTTGATCAACAGATAGTCATGGTTTCCTGACTATGGACATGGGGATGTCATTGATAACGGGATCACATCATTAGGAGAATGATGTGATGGACAAGACCCAATCCTAAACATAGCACAAGATCGTATAGTTCGTTTGCTAGAGTTTTTCCAATGTCAAGTATCTTTTCCTTAGACCATGAGATCGTGTAACTCCCGGATACCGTAGGAGTGCTCTGGGTATACCAAAT
Source organism: Triticum dicoccoides (assembly GCF_002162155.2). Lineage (NCBI taxonomy): Eukaryota > Viridiplantae > Streptophyta > Magnoliopsida > Poales > Poaceae > Triticum > Triticum dicoccoides. The sequence continues at coordinate 80,463,549 of NC_041380.1, forward strand.
GTCACAAGTAATTGGGTGACTATAAAGGTATACTACGCGTATCTCCGAAAGTGTCTGTTGGGTTGACATGGATCAAGACTGGGATTTGTCACTCCGTATGACGGAGAGGTATCTCTGGGCCCACTCGGTAATGCATCATCATAATGAGCTCAAAGTGACCAAGTGTCTGGTCACGGGATCATGCATTACGGTATGAGTAAAGTCACTTGCCGGTAATGAGATTGAACGAGGTATTGGGATACCGACGATCGAATCTCGGGCAAGTAACGTACCGATTGACAAAGGGAATTGTATACGGGGTTGCTTGAATCCTCGACATCGTGGTTCATCCGATGAGATCATCGAGGAGCATGTGGGAGCCAACATGGGTATCCAGATCCCGCAGTTGGTTATTGACCGGAGAGCCATCTCGGTCATGTCTACATGTCTCCCGAACCCGTAGGGTCTACACACTTAAGGTTTGGTGACGCTAGGGTTGTAGTGATATGAATATGCAGTAACCCGAAAGTTGTTCGGAGTCCCGGATGAGATCCTGGACATCATGAGGAGTTCCGGAATGGTCCGGAGGTGAAGAATTATATATAGGAAGTGCAGTTTCAGCCATCGGGAGAGTTTCGGGGTCACCGGTATTGTACCGGGACCACCGGAAGGGTCCCGGGAGTCCACCGGGTGGGGCCACCCATCCTGGAGGGCCCCATGGGCCAAAGTGGGGAGGGGAACCAGCCCATAGTGGGCTGGTGCGCCCCCCTAGGCCCACCCCATGCGCCTAGGGTTGGAACCCTAGGGGTGGGGGGCGCCCCACCTTGCCTTGGGGGCTACTCCACCCTTGGCCGCCGCCCCCTAGGAGATCCCATCTCCTAGGGGCGGCGCCCCCCTAGGGGAGCCTATATAAAGGGGGAGGGAGGGAGGGGGCAGCCAGACCTTGAGTCTTGGCACCTCCCTCTCCCCTGCTACACCTCTCTCTCTCGCAGTATACGGCGAAGCCCTGCTGCTATGACGCCGTGCATCCACCACCACGCCGTCGTGCTGCTGGATCTTCACCAACCTCTCCTCCCCCCATGCTGGATCAAGAAGGAGGAGACGTCACGCTGACCGTACGTGTGTTGAACACGGAGGTGCCGTCCGTTCGTTGCTAGGATCTCTGGTGATTTGGATCACGTCGAGTACGTCTTCCTCATCCCTGTTCTTTGAACGCTTCCGCGCGTGATCTACAAAGGTATGTAGATGCAATCCAATCACTCGTTGCTAGATGAACTCATAGATGGATCTTAGTGAAACCGTAGGAAATTTTTCGTTTTCTGCAACGTTCCCCAACAGTGGCATCATGAGCTAGGTCTATGCGTAGTTCTCCTTGCACGAGTAGAACACAATTTGTTGTGGGCGTAGATGTTGTCAACTTTCTTGCCGCTACTAATCTTATCTTGCTTTAGCAGTATTGTGGGATGAAGCGGCCCGGACCGACCTTACACGTACGCTTACGTGAGACTGGTTCCACCGACTGACATGCACTAGTTGCATAAGGTGGCTAGCGGGTGTCTGTCTCTCCCACTTTAGTTGGAGCGGATTCAATGAAAAGGGTCCTTATGAAGGGTAAATAGAAGTTGAAAAATCACATTGTGGCTATTACGCAGGTAAGAAAATGTTCTTGCTAGAACCCTTTTGCAGCCACGTAAAACTTGCAACAACAATTAGAGGACGTCTAACTTGTTTTTGCAGCAAGTGATTTGTGATGTGATATGGCCAAAGTTGTGATGAATGATGAATGATATATATGTGATGTATGAGATCATGTTCTTGTAATAGGAATCACGACTTGCATGTCGATGAGTATGACAACCGGCAGGAGCCATAGGAGTTGTCTTTATTTTTTGTATGACCTGCGTGTCATTGAGAAACGCCATGTAAATTACTTTACTTTATTGCTAAACGCGTTAGCCATAGTAGTAGAAGTAATAGTTGGCGAGCAACTTCATGGAGACACGATGATGGAGATCATGATGATGGAGATCATGGTGTCATGCCGGTGACAAGATGATCATGGACCCCCAAGATGGAGATCAAAGGAGCTATGTGATATTGGCCATATCATGTCACTATTATTATTTGATTGCATGTGATGTTTATCATGTTTTTGCATCTTGTTTACTTAGAACGGCGGTAGTAAATAAGATGATCCCTCATAATAATTTTAAGAAAGTGTTCCCCCTAATTGTGCACCGTTGCGACAGTTCGTTGTTTCGAAGCAACACGTGATGATCGGGTGTGATAGATTCCAACGTTCACATACAACGGGTGTAAGACAGATTTACACATGCAATACACTTAGGTTGACTTGACGAGCCTAGCATATACAGACATGGCCTCAGAACACAGAAGACCGAAAGGTCGAGCATGAGTCGTATAGAAGAAACGATCAACATGAAGATGTTCACCGATGTTGACTAGTCCGTCTCACGTGATGATCGGACACGGCCTAGTCAACTCGGATCATGTTATACTTAGATGACTGAAGGGATGTCTATCTAAGTGGGAGTTCATTATATAATTTGATTAGATGAACTTAATTATCATGAACTTAGTCTAAAATCTTTACAATATGTCTTGTAGATCAAATGGCCAACGTTGTCCTCAACTTCAACGCGTTCCTAGAGAAAACCAAGCTGAAAGACGATGGCAGCAACTATACGGACTGGGTCCGGAACCTGAGGATCATCCTCATAGCTGCCAAGAAAGATTATGTCCTACTAGCACCGCTAGGTGACGCACCTATCCCACAGAACCAAGACGTTATGAACGCTTGGCAGGCACATGCTGATGATTACTCCCTCGTTCAGTGCGGCATGCTTTACAGCTTAGAACCGGGGCTCCGAAAGCGTTTTGAGCGACACGGAGCATTTGAGATGTTCGAAGAGCTGAAAATGGTTTTACAAGCGCATGCCCGGGTTGAGAGATATGAGGTCTCCGACAAGTTCTTCAGCTGTAAGATGGAGGAAAATAGTTCTGTCAGTGAGCACATACTCATAATGTCTGGGTTACATAACCGCTTGACTCAGCTGGGAGTTAATCTCCCGGATGACGCGGTCATTGACAGAATCCTCCAGTCGCTTCCACCAAGCTACAAGAGCTTTGTGATGAACTTCAATATGCAGGGGATGGAAAAGACCATTCCTGAAGTATTTGCAATGCTGAAATCAGCAGAGGTAGAAGTCAAAAAGGACCATCAAGTGTTGATGGTGAATAAAACCACTAAGTTCAAGAAAGGCAAGGGTAAGAAGAACTTCAAGAAGGACGGCAAGGGAGTTGCCGCGCCCGGTAAGCAAGCTGCCGGGAAGAAGCCAAAGAATGGACCCAAGCCCGAGACTGAGTGTTTTTATTGCAAGGGAAGTGGTCACTGGAAGCGGAACAAAACCAAATACTTAGCGGACAAGAAGGCTGGCAAAACGAAAGGTATATGTGATATACATGTAATTGATGTGTACCTTACCAATACTCGTAGTAGCTCCTGGGTATTTGATACCGGTGCAGTTGCTCACATTTGTAACTCAAAGAAGGAGCTGTGGAATAAGCGGAGATTGGCGAAGGACGAGGTGACGATGTGCGTCGGGAATGGTTCCAAGGTCGATGTGATCACCGTCGGCACGCTACCTCTACATTTACCTACGGGATTAGTTTTGAACCTCAATAATTGTTATTTAGTGCCAAGTTTGAGCATGAACATTGTATCAGGATCTCGTTTAATACGAGATGGCTACTCATTTAAATCCGAGAATAATGGTTGTTCTATTTATATGAGAGATTTGTTTTATGGTCATGCTCCTATGGTGAATGGTTTATTCTTAATGAATCTCGAGCGTAATGCTAGACATATTCATAGTGTGAATGCCAAAAGATGTAAGGTTGATAATGATAGTCCCACATACTTGTGGCACTGCCGCCTTGGTCACATAGGTGTCAAATGCATGAAGAAGCTCCATACAAATGGACTTTTAGAGTCTCTTGATTACGAATCATTTGACACGTGCGAACCATGCCTCATGGGTAAGATGACCAAGACTCCGTTCTCAGGAACAATGGAGCGAGCAACCAACCTATTGGAAATCATACATACTGATGTGTGCGGTCCAATGAGTGTTGAGGCTCGTGGTGGCTATCATTATGTTCTCACCCTCATTGATGACTTGAGTAGATATGGGTATATCTACTTAATGAAACACAAGTCTGAAACCTTTGAAAAGTTCAAGGAATTTCAGAGTGAGGTTGAGAATCAACGTGACAGAAAAATCAAGTTTTTGCGATCAGATCGTGGAGGAGAATACTTGAGTCACGAATTTGGTACACACTTAAGAAAATGTGGAATAGTTTCACAACTCACGCCGCCTGGAACACCTCAGCCTAATGGTGTGTCCAAACGTCGTAATCGCACTCTATTAGATATGGTGCGATCTATGATGTCTCTTACCGATTTACTACTATCATTTTGGGGCTATGCTTTAGAGACTGCCGCATTCACTTTAAATAGGGCTCCGTCGAAATCCGTTGAGACGACACCGTATGAATTATGGTTTGGGAAGAAGCCTAAGCTGTCGTTTCTAAAAGTTTGGGGATGCGATGCTTATGTCAAGAAACTTCAACCTGAAAAGCTCGAACCCAAGTCGGAAAAATGCGTCTTCATAGGATACCCTAAAGAAACTATTGGGTATACCTTCTACCTCAGATCCTTAGGCAAGATCTTTGTTGCCAAGAATGGATCCTTTCTAGAGAAAGAGTTTCTCTCGAAAGAAGTAAGTGGGAGGAAAGTAGAACTTGATGAAGTATTGCCTCTTGAACCGGAAAGTGGCGCAACTCAGGAAAATGTTCCTGTGGTGCCTGCACCAATTAGAGAGGAAGTTAATGATGATGATCAAGATACTTCTGATCAAGCTCCTACTGAACTTCGAAGGTCCACAAGGACATGTTCCGCACCAGAGTGGTACGGCAACCCTGTCTTGGAAATCGTGTTGTTAGACAACGGTGAACCTTCAAACTATGAAGAAGCGATGGCGGGCCCGGATTCCGACAAATGGCTGGAAGCCATGAAATCCGAGATAGGATCCATGTATGAAAACGAAGTATGGACTTTGACTGACTTGCCCGATGATCGGCGAGCCATAGAAAATAAATGGATCTTTAAGAAGAAGACAAACGCGGATGGTAATGTGACCATCTATAAAGCTAGGTTTTTCGCTAAGGGTTATCGACAAGTTCAAGGGGTTGACTACGATGAGACATTCTCTCCCGTAGCAAAGCTGAAGTCCGTTCGAATCATGTTAGCAATTGCCGCATACTATGATTATGAGATATGGCAAATGGACGTCAAAACGACATTCCTTAATGGTTATCTTAAGGAAGAACTGTATATGATGCAGCCGGAAGGTTTTGTCGATCCTAAGAATGCTGACAAGGTGTGCAAGCTCCAACGCTCAATTTATGGGCTGGTGCAAGCATCTCGGAGTTGGAACATTCGCTTTGATGAGATGATCAAAGCGTTTGGGTTTATGCAGACTTATGGAGAAGCCTGCATTTACAAGAAAGTGAGTGGGAGCTCTGTAGCATTTCTCATATTATATGTAGATGACATACTTTTGATGGGAAATGATATAGAGCTTTTGGACAGCATTAAGGCCTACTTGAATAAGAGTTTTTCAATGAAGGACCTTGGAGAAGCTGCTTATATATTAGGCATCAAGATCTATAGAGATAGATCAAGACGCCTCATAGGTCTTTCACAAAGCACATACCTTGATAAGATATTGAAGAAGTTCAATATGGATCAGTCTAAGAAGGGGTTCTTGCTTGTGTTGCAAGGTGTGAAATTGAGCTCAGCTCAATGTCCGACCACGGCAGAAGATATAGAAGAGATGAGTGTCATCCCCTATGTCTCAGCCATAGGTTCTATTATGTATGCCATGCTGTGTACCAGACCTGATGTAAACCTTGCCGTAAGTTTGGTAGGAAGGTACCAAAGTAATCCCGGCAAGGAACACTGGACAACGGTCAAGAATATCCTGAAGTACCTGAAAAGGACTAAGGAAATGTTTCTCGTTTATGGAGGTGACGAAGAGCTCGTCGTAAAGGGTTACGTCGACGCTAGCTTCGACACAGATCTGGATGACTCTAAGTCACAAACCGGATACGTGTATATTTTGAATGGTGGGGCAGTAAGCTGGTGCAGTTGCAAGCAGAGCTTCGTGGCGGTATCTACATGTGAAGCGGAGTACATGGCAGCCTCTGAGGCAGCACATGAATCAATTTGGGTGAAGGAGTTCATCACCGACCTAGGAGTCATACCCAATGCGTCGGGGCTGATCAAACTCTTCTGTGACAACACTGGAGCTATTGCACTTGCCAAGGAGCCCAGGTTTCACAAGAAGACCAGGCACATCAAGCGTCACTTCAACTCCATTCGTGAAAATGTTCAAGATGGAGACATAGATATTTGTAAAGTGCATACGGACCTGAATGTAGCAGATCCATTGACTAAACCTCTCCCTAGAGCAAAACATGATCAACACCAGCATTCCATGGGTGTTCGATTCATCACAATGTAACTAGATTATTGACTCTAGTGCAAGTGGGAGACTGTTGGAAATATGCCCTAGAGGCAATAATAAAAGGATTATTATTATATTTCCTTGTTCATGATAATTGTCTTTTATTCATGCTATAATTGTGTTATCCGGAAATCGTAATACATGTGTGAATACACAGACACCAACATGTCCCTAGTAAGCCTCTAGTCGACTAGCTCATTGATCAATAGATAGTCATGGTTTCCTGACTATGGACATGGGGATGTCATTGATAACGGGATCACATCATTAGGAGAATGATGTGATGGACAAGACCCAATCCTAAACATAGCACAAGATCGTATAGTTCGTTTGCTAGAGTTTTTCCAATGTCAAGTATCTTTTCCTTAGACCATGAGATCGTGTAACTCCCGGATACCGTAGGAGTGCTCTGGGTATACCAAACGTCACAACATAACTGGGTGACTATAAAGGTATAATACGGGTATCTCCGAAAGTGTCTGTTGGGTTGACACGGATCAAGACTGGGATTTGTCACTCCGTATGACGGAGAGGTATCTTTGGGCCCACTCGGTAATGCATCATCATAATGAGCTCAAAGTGACCAAGTGTCTGGTCACGGGATCATGCATTACGGTACGAGTAAAGTGACTTGCCGGTAACGAGATTGAACGAGGTATTGGGATACCGACGATCGAATCTCGGGCAAGTAACGTACCGATTGACAAACGGAATTGTATACGGGGTTGCTTGAATCCTCGACATCGTGGTTCATCCGATGAGATCATCGAGGAGCATGTGGGAGCCAACATGGGTATCCAGATCCCGCTGTTGGTTATTGACCGGAGAGCCGTCTCGGTCATGTCTACATGTCTCCCGAACCCGTAGGGTCTACACACTTAAGGTTTGGTGACGCTAGGGTTGTAGAGATATGAATATGCAGTAACCCGAAAGTTGTTCGGAGTCCCGGATGAGATCCTGGACGTCATGAGGAGTTCCGGAATGGTCCGGAGGTGAAGAATTATATATAGGAAGTGCACTTTCGGCCATCGGGAGAGTTTCGGGGTCACCGGTATTGTACCGGGACCACAGGAAGTGTCCCGGGGGTCCACCGGGTGGGGCCACCTATCCCGGAGGGCCCCATGGGCCAAAGTGGGGAGGGGAACCAGCCCATAGTGGGCTGGTGCGCCCCCCTAGGCCCATCCCATGCGCCTAGGGTTGGAACCCTAGGGGTGGGGGGCGCCCCACCTTGCCTTGGGGGCTACTCCACCTTTGGCCGCCGCCCCCCTAGGAGATCCCATCTCCTAGGGCCGGCGCCCTCCCTAGGGGAGCCTATATAAAGGGGGGAGAGGGAGGGGGCAGCCAGACCTTGAGTCTTGGCGCCTCCCTCTCCCCTGCTACACCTCTCTCTCTCGTAGTATACGGCGAAGCCCTGCTGCTGTGACGCCCTGCATCCACCACCACGCCGTCGTGCTGCTGGATCTTCATCAACCTCTCCTCCCCCCTTTGCTGGATCAAGAAGGAGGAGACGTCACACTGACCGTACATGTGTTGAACACGGAGGTGCCGTCCGTTCGGCGCTAGGATCTCCGGTGATTTGGATCACGTCGAGTACGTCTTCCTCATCCCCGTTCTTTGAACGCTTCCGCGCGTGATCTACAAAGGTATTCAGATGCAATCCAATCACTCGTTGCTAGATGAACTCATAGATGGATCTTGGTGAAACCGTAGGAATTTTTTTGTTTTCTGCATCGTTCCCCAACACGACCCGGCCGAGCTCCAGACGCTGCGAGAGCTCTTCGACACGACGCACAAGGACGTCTGGAAGGTGCTGTTCAAAGGCGCCGAGGTACCTCCTCCCCTTACCGAGGACCGCGGACTCAGCGCAAAGCGCCCTTCCAATCCGGTAAGTCTTTCATATCTCATAAGATGTTCATTTTCCCCAGTCTAACCATGCGCGGGATCTAAGCCTCTACGCCATAACAGGACTGGGTGAAGACAGTGGAGCAGATCGATTGTCCAGCCCCCTTGCCCGAAGATCCAGCACATACTATCCTAATGGAGATGCTGGCTCCGGCGCCCTATGAGGTGCCGGGGAAGAAGGCCAAGAAGAAGGCTACGGGGACCCGGAAGGGTCTCCGGCGCAAGGTCATATCGGACTCATCGTCCGAAAACACTGAGGCGCCCTCCTCCCATGAAAACAAGGAGGAAGAGGAGAAAATTTCCCCTCCCCCAGCCAGGGGGACAAGAAAAGTAAGGTCGCCCCATCCGGGGAGGCCGAAGGGTCCAAAAAGGGAAGGACCCTCCTCCCGGAGTGCTCCACGACGGCCGCCTATAGTGACGACGAGTGGTTGCCCAGGGACAAGCCCCTGGCGAAGTCGTAAGTATTCGGATACCATAATAATCCTTGATATGTTTTATTGCACTGCTTCTCATTACGCCGAACATGATTATGTAGTCCGTCCCGAGCCCGTATCGACGTATCTTTGTCGGATGGTTCTTTGGACTCGTCGGATCTGAACATCGATTCACTTCCGACCGCCTCCTCCCCTCGCCCTATGGAAAATGTCGAGGTGTTGTCTCGAAGGGCACTAAGCCGAGGGGAGGTAGTCCTGGAGGTGCCTTGAGGCGACATTCCAGGAACTAGGCGCGAGGGGAGCAAGACTCCAATTGGTTCTGATGACGGGGGCAGCAAATTCGGCTCCCAGCCGAATACTGCGCCGGAACCTCCAGTGGTTCCGGACTCTGTCAGGCAACCCCTCCCTAAGGGGGCAAACCGCCTGTGCCGACGGCCTCTGTCCATCCAGAGGCATTGGACAGCTTGCTGGAAGCGCTTCGCGGTGCTTCCATCGGTGAAGAGCACCGCACTAGCATGAGTGCGGTGATCGAGAAGGTTCAGTATGCCAAAAGTGGACTGACTGAAGCCTGTGCCAGCCTCCTAACAGGCTTTGAGGTAAGCAACCGGATTATAAGAAAATGTTACCGTATAGACAGTAGCCCCTGATGCTCTGTTTGGCGTTCGCGAAGAAAGGCCGAATAGAGGATCAAATAATGACCGCAGGAGTCTAAGCGGAATATGTCTATGTGCGTATGCAGACTTCACTGCTAGCTGCTGCCGCACATACTGCGGAGGTCGCTGCGCTGATGCAAGACCTTGAGCGGTCCCAGGAAGAGCTCGGCCTTACCAAGAGGCAGCTCGAAGAGAACAAAGGTAAGTCATACCCCGTCTGAACATTATAAAGAAAAGTTTGGTTTTAGACTAATAGGATCATCATGAATTTTCTAGGGGCCACGACCGAAGTGGCAGCCCTAAAGAAATCGCTATCTGAGGCCAAAGACAAAGCGGCCAAGGAGCGCACCGAGCGTGAGAAACAAGAGGCCCAGGTTGGCGAGGTGCAGCAAGAGCTCCAGGACTTTGCCGAGAAGTATAAGTCCTTGGAGCGTGACTCAAAGACGCAGGAGTCCGAGCTTGCAAAGGCACTCGAGAGCGTACGAAGCGCCAAGGCCGAAGCCCAAAAGGCCCTCCAGGAAATTGAGGCGGTTAAGAAGATAGCAGCGGGTAAGGCATTCATTATGCAAATCAAGCATGTGAAGGAAACTTTCCTTTTACTTACCCGAGTTCGAAGCTCTCCAGGAGCGTTCGCAGATCTGCCTCGCAGTGTGTCGGATGCCGCGGAGTTCTACCGGGTTGAGGAGGGGAGCTCAACGGAGAAGTTGTTCTGGTCTCAGTATACTGGGACCGAACACCCAATGCCTTTAAGCGACCAGCTGAAGCAACTGGCCAAGCTTCACAAGGCGGCCGAACAGGCCATGAAGGGTCTTATAGTCCGGATGTGGCCTGGCGAACCCCTACCTCATAGCTACTTCGGTCTGGTGAGGCGGCTTGTGAATGCCTGCCCACGGCTTGAAGACATAAAGCGGTCCTTCTGCATCGAGGGTGTGCGCAGGGCTTTTGCCTGGGCGAAGGTGCACTGGGCGAAGCTGGACGCCGTAAAGCTGGTGAAGGAGGGGCCGCCGGAACGCAAGGAGCATCGCCACCCCGGAATGTATTATAACAGTGTCCTGAAGGGTTCTCGCCTTGTGGCGGAGGAATGTGCCAAGGATGTAATTTTCGAATGAATGTACTCATGTGATCCTGTAATATGAAACGAGTTCATTTGTGCTATGCAACGCTTGTGAATTTAAAATATTACCTTATGTGCGACTATTTACAAAATCTGAGAGTAGGCCAGTCGTCGGATTTTACTCCCATGTAACTAGTACTGAGGTGTTCAGGATAAATCTGAGCACTCTTTATCCCAATTTTGGATCCTTCGAGGGAGGTGTTCAGCACAACGAACCAGACAATCAGACTATAAGGCTTTATCACTCTCACTTAGCCATAGAAGTCTACAATTTTAAATTTTGGCAAAGCCCCTAGCATTCGGAAGGACGAATTTGGGGCGCTATATATGCCTAAGTCGGGCAAGGCCGACTCCTCGCCCAAAGCGGAAAAAGTCTTTAAGGACTTGAGACCTCTCGAACAACGACCAACTCTCGCCTTATCATGACAGTCAGTTTTCGGCTTTCTCTACTGAGGTGCTCGTCCGGAAGAACCGGGACACAATCGCAGTAGTTCTCCCAGCGCTACCTTAGCCGATATTGCGGAACATAAGGTACCAAAACATGGTAGCTGGGCAAACCCAACTATTGACCCAAGACATGATTCGGAGCTGATGCATATAGTGCTATAAGTTCGGGGTGCCGCACTGTCGAAAGTGTTCGGACTTCACACGCCGTATTATGGGGTATACTAAAGCCCCTGGCGTATTGGCCGTACCAGAGTGTACGGGTGTAATTTGTCGTAAATAAGCAGACAAGGAGAAAAAAAAAGTGTAATGCAATAATAAACTAACGCTATGCATTGTTATTAAATAACACATCGAAGCGTATGGATACAAGTAGTGAAATAAGAAAAGAATAGGACTATTTGACATTTCCTATCCAAGGGCAAGCTGCGTATGGGTATTTAAAATAGGTATTTCGATCATTATCAGAGACCACTGATACGTCTCCGTCGTATCTACTTTTCCAAACACTTTTTCCCTTGTTTTGGACTCTAACTTGTATGATTTGAATGGAACTAACCCGGACTGACGTTGTTTTCAGCAGAATTGCCATGGTGTTGTTTTATGTGCAGAAAACAAATATTCTCGGAATGACCTAAAACTCCACGGAACATCTTAGAAAAATAATAAAAAATCCTTGCCAAAGATGAAGACCAGGGGGCCCACACCCTTCTCACGAGGGTGGGGGGCGCGCCCCCTACCTCGTGGGCCCCCTGGATGCCCTCCGACGCCAACTCCAACTCTATATATTTGCTTTTGGAGAGAAAAAATCAGGCAGAATAAATCATCGCGTTTTACGATATGGAGCCGCCGCCAAGCCCTAAAACCTCTCGGGAGGGCTGATCTGGAGTCCGTTCGGGGCTCCGGAGAGGGGGATTCGTCGCCGTCGTCATCATCAACCATCCTACATCACCAATTTCATGATGCTCACCGCCGTGCGTGAGTAATTCCATCATAGGCTTGCTGGACGGTGATGGGTTGGATGAGATTTATCATGTAATCAAGTTAGTTTTGTTAGGGTTTGATCCCTACTATCCATTATGTTCTGAGATTGATGTTGCTATGACTTTGCTATGCTTAATGCTTGTCACTAGGGCCCGAGTGCCATGATTTCAGATCTGAACCTATTATGTTTTCATGAATATATGTGAGTTCTTGATCCTATCTTGCAAGTCTATAGTCACCTACTATGTGTTATGATCCTGCAACCCCGAAGTGACAATAATCGGGACCACTCCCGGTGATGACCATAGTTTGAGGAGTTCATGTATTCACTATGTGCTATTGCTTTGTTCCAGTTCTCTATTAAAAGGAGGCCTTAATATCTCTTAGTATCCAATAGGACCCCGCTGCCACGGGAGGGTAGGACAAAAGATGTCATGCAAGTTATTTTCCATAAGCACGTATGACTATATACGGAATACATGCCTACATTACATTGATGAATTGGAGCTAGTTCTGTGTCACCCTATGTTATGACTGTTACATGATGAACCGCATCCGACATAATTATCCATCGCTGATCCGGTGCCTACGAGTTTTCCATATACTGGTTTACGCTTATTTACTTTCCCGCTGCTAATGTTACAATCACTACAAAATACCAAAAACATTACTTTTACTGTCTTTACTTTTTTTGCTGCTACCACCACTATCATATTACTGTGCTACTAAACACTTTGCTGCAGATACTAAGTTTCCAGGTGTGGTTGAATTGACAACTCAGCTGCTAATACTTGAGAATTTTCTTTGGCTCCCCGTGTCGAATCAATAAATTTGGGTTGAATACTCTACCCTCGAAAGCTGTTGCGATCCCCTATACTTGTGGGTTATCAGACTAATTTCTGGCGCCGTTGCCGGGGAGCATAGCTCTATTCATTGAGTCACTTGGGATTTATATCTGCTGGACACTATGGAGAACTTGAGAGATCCAAAAACCAAGATCTTTCCCTCAACTACAAGGGGAGGTAAGGAACTGCCATCTAGCTCTGCACTTGATTCATCTTCTGTTATGAGTAAGTTTGCGACACCTACACCTGCTTCTGCTATTCGTTCTGATATGTCGCATGTTATTGATGATGCCACTTCTGCTATGCATGATACTTATGATGAAACTGCCTCTATGCCTGATACTACTGTGCCCCTTGGTGAATTTCTTGATGAAAAAATTGCTAGGGCTAGAGAAAAAGAAATTATTGAATCTGAATACGATGATGATAGTGATGATGAAAATATGCCTGTTATTCCCGAGGGTTATCTTTTTGATATGGAATCTTCTGCCGCTATTTTAGCTTGCAAAGATAGATATGAGCTTAAGAGGTTATTAATTAAATGGAACAAAGAATCACTTAGAGATAAAATGAAACCCGACCCTGCTTTTGCTACTTCACCTATATGTGTTCCTGATAAGGATTATAAAGTCTCTGCTGATCCTGATATAATTACTTTGGTTGAATCTGATCCGTTTTATGGCTATGAATCTGAAACTGTTGTGGCACATCTTACTAAGTTAAATGATATAGCTTCCCTGTTCACTAATGATGAGAGATCGCGTTACTTCTATATACTCAAAATATTTCCGTTCTCATTAAAGGGTGATGCTAAGATATGGTTTAATTCTCTTGATCCTGGTTGTGTGCGTAGTCCACAGGATATGATTTATTACTTCTCTGCTAAATATTTCCCTGCTCATAAGAAACAAGCTGCTTTGAGGGAAATATATAACTTTGTGCAAATTAAAGAAGAGAGTCTCCCACAAGCTTGGGGGAGGCTTCTCAAGTTACTTAATGCTTTGCCTGATCATCCTCTTAAGAAACCTGAAATACTTGATATCTTTTATAATGGACTAACCGATGCTTCCATAGATTACCTGGATAGTTGTGCTGGTTCTCTTTTCAGGGAAAGAACACCGGATGAAGCTGAAATTCTATTGAATAATATGTTGACAAATGAAAACAATTGGGCACCTCTTGAGCTAGCTCTTGAGCCAACTCCTGCTCCAATTACTGAGCCTATTCCTAAACCAACTCCGAAGAAGAGAGGTGTTTTATTTCTCAGTCCCAAAGATATGCAAGAGGCAAAGAAATCTATGAAAGAAAAAGGTATTAAAGCTGAAGACGTTAAGAATTTACCTCCTATTGAAGAAATACATGGTCTTAATATACCGCCTATTGAAGAAACATATGATCTTAATTCTTTATTTATTGAAGAACCTCCTGATCCCGATATCCCGACACAGGTAGTAAAGGTAAATTCTCTCTATAGGTATGATAAAGCTGAAGTCCCTCCTACTAAAATTGCTAGTCAGTGCTTGGATGAGTTTGATAACTTTATGTTTAAGCAAGACGACTTCAATGCTTATTTTGGTAGACAGTTAAAAGAAAATGCTTATATGATTAGACGCTTGGGTGATTATATGGCTAATATTAAAGGTGAACTTAAACTTGTTAGCAAACATGCTTCTATGGTTACCACTCAAGTAGAACAAGTACTTAAGGCTCAAAAATAAGTGCTTAATGAAATGAATAGTAAGAACAATGATTATGCTGTTAGAGTGGCTACTAGAACTGGTAGAATGACTCAGAAACCTTTGTATCCTGAAGGCCACCCTAAGAGAATCGAGCAAGATTCTCAAAGAAATAATATTGATGTTCCTAGTTCTTCTAAAAAGAAGAAGACAAAAAATGATAGAAATGTGCAAACTTCTAGTGAACCTATTGCTGAACCACCTGATAATCCAAATGATATTTCTATGTCTGATGCTGAAACACAATCTGGTAATGAACATGAACCAAGTAAAAATATTAATGATGATGTTCATGATGATGCTCAACCTAGTAATGATAATGATGTAGAAATTGAACCTGTTGTTGATCTTGATAACCCACAATCAAAGAATCAATGTTATGATAAAAGAGACTTTGTTGCTAGGAAACATGGTAAAGAAAGGGAACCTTGGGTTCAGAAACCCATGCATTTTCCTCCTAAACCATCCAAGAAAAAGGATGATGAGGATTTTGAGCGCTTTGCTGAAATGATTAGGCCTATCTTTTTGCGTATGAGATCAACTGATGTGCTCAAAACAAATCCTTATGCTAAATATATGAAGGATATCATTACTAATAAAAGAAAGATACCGGAAGCTGAGATTTCCACCATGCTTGCTAATTATACTTTTAAGGGGGGAATACCAAAGAAACTTGGAGACCCCGGAGTACCTACTATACCTTGCTCCATTAAAAGAAATTATATTAAAACTGCTTTATGTGATCTTGGAGCCGGTGTTAGTGTTATGCCTCTCTCTTTATATCGTAGACTTGACTTGAATAAGTTGACACCTACTGAAATATCTTTGCAAATGGCTGATAAATCAACTGCTATACCTATCAGTATTTGGGAGGATGTGCCTGTTGTGGTTGCAAACTTTACTATTTTAACGAACTTTGTTATTCTTGATATTCCCGAGGATGATAGTATGTCTATTATTCTTGGAAGACCTTTTCTTAATACTGCAGGGGCTATTATTGATTGCAACAAAGGCAATGTAACTTTTCATGTTAATGGTAATGAGCATATGGTACACTTTCCGAGGAAACAACCTCAAGTTCATAGTATCAACTCCATTGGAAAAATTCCATCGATTATAATTGGAGGTTTTGAATTTCCTCTTCCTACTGTCAAAAAGAAATATGATATACTTATTATAGGGGATGTGCATATCCCCATTGAGGTAACTTAGTGTTATTCGAAATTTCTCCGGTTTCATGATTATCGGAATGAGTTTGTTAGCAAGACTTGATCAACCTTGTTAGTGGATTCTTTTTGATGAGCATGAGATGGATGAAACTAGAAGCACAAACTTCTGTACCCTCTCTATACTTTCTGTTATTTAGATTAAATAAATTAAAAATAGTATTTTTTCTCTCTGTTTCCTGACTTATCCGTGCAACATAAAAATATCCCGAAAATAAAAGTCCTCAGAGTGACATGCCAATTTAATATATTTTTTTCGGGATTATTTAAGGATTTACTGTGCAAAAATTACCGCAGGAGGAGCTGCCACCTGGCCACGAGGGTGGTGGGCGTGCCCCCCTGCCTTGTGGGCCCATGGTGGCCCTCCTCCACTTATCCCAACACCCATCTTCTTCCTCTATCTGACACAAACCCGAAAAACCAACTCTAGCACGAGTTCCAGCCAGTTTTTCTATGATTTTCGATCTCCTTGCTCAAAGCACCTCTCACAAAACTGCTTGGGGAGATTGTTCCTTGGTATGTGACTCCTCCATTGGTCCAATTAGTTTTTGTTCTAGTGCTTTATTCTTTGCAAATTTGTGCTGCATAGGTGACCATGTTCTTGAGCTTGCATGTCAAATTCATATGGTTCCAAGTAGTTCTAATGCTTGATATAGGCTCGAGGCACTTGTAGGAGTAGTTGCTATCAATATTATTTAAGTTGGTTCACTTTTGTTTGAAGTTACTAAAAATTTCAGATTTTTTTAGAGAAAAACAATATGCTTAGGAAGATGGTCCAAGGTGGTTCCTCTAAGAAGCAAGGACCCAGGATTGCTATGCGCGATGCTGACGAGGATCCACCAAGAGACGCTCCAGTACGGCCTTGCGAATGGCCGTCGGAAAATTTTATGAACCATGCAGGAATTAAAGAAGAATTCAAAGCATATTTGTGCAATGCCGGTCTTGAGGATTTTGAGGCTAACAAATGCCCCCAGTATAATGATCTCACAAGTTCATTTGTGAGGAGGTTTGAGTATTCATCTTCGCGTAATTCTCCTTCAGTCATGTTTGATCTTTATGACAAATCTTATACCATGGACCTAGAGGATTTCACTCTTGCATACAAACTTCCATCATGGGGCAGTATTAGGGATCCCCCTAAATCTGAATTTAGAAACTTTCTTGCTAGTATAACTGTAGAGGAATCTAGAGACATAACGCAGGCTACCATAGGGAGCATTCACTTTCCTGCTATACATTATTTTGCTCTCTTCATCGGTAGATGCATAAATTCTAAGGATGAAGCATGTCACATGTGTGTCCCTGATCTTAGCATTCTTAGGAGTGTTGTGTCAGGAGACCAATCTTATCATATGGGAGCCATTGTAGCTCGTAGGTTGCATCATAATAGACATAATGGAGATTTCTTTGGAGGAATTTATGCAACCCACTTAGCTCATTTTCTTGAGATATACATTCGTGAGGGTGATACGGATTTGCCTCCTGCATATTTATATTATGACTCTATGGCTTCGCACCAGTTTGTCGAGAGGCCTGAATCACCTCTCTTATATCGTTTAATTTTTGATAAACGACGTGTTTTCCGTATTACTCTCCCTGCTCCTGCCTTCTTTGATTCACAGACAAAAAGAAGATATGTTATTACCAGAGAGGAGGCAGAAGAGTACGAGAGGAGAGCGGAGGCAGCTCAACTCCACGCTGCAGCATAGCAGGCGATAACCGCTGCACATCAGTATGATCCCAACTATTCTTCGTCGCAGTACGACCCCGGCTACACTTACGGGTATCCGCCAGGCTATCCCTGGCAATAGACCAACTTAGGCCAAAAGCCTAAGCTTGGGGGAGTACGTATTTCTCACCGACATTACATTTATGTTCACACACACTCATTGCTAGATGTCGGTGCTCATACTCATTCACTGTAATATCCTTGCTAGTTTATTTTCTTTTTCCTGCTTTCTTCTTGTGTGTTTGTTAAGCCTTAAGAAAAACCAAAAAAAATAGTAGTAGTTTATTTTTCTGCTTTAGTAGTAATAATTAAAAAGAAAACCCAAAAAAATATTTCCCGTTCTTCTTTTGCTTGTTGGGAGCTTTCCCGTGTAAATAGTTTTATTTCTTTTCTTTTATTTGGGGGTCAGTAGGAGAAGACCATAATGAAATTGTTGAAGTGGCTCTTATATGGATTATCGTTGATTTAACCAAGAGCCCATATTGCTTTGTCTTCTCCTGTCTATTGAATGCTCGCAGATTCCGGCTTAGTCCAATGCACGTACACTCTTATTATTATTCACACCATTCGGTCGTGCAAGTGAAAGGCAATTATGATGATATATGATGGACTGACTGAGATGAGAAAAGCTGATATGAACTCGACCTCTTTTGTTTTTGTAAATATGATGAGTCCCTCGTTCTTGATTCAGCTTATTATGAATAAACATGTTTGCAATGACAATTAGAGATCATAGTTGCTTGTGACATGCTTGATTAGCTATGAGTTACAATGATTTACCTTGTATGCCAACATGCTATTGAGATGATTATGATGTGGTATGATGGGGTGGTATCCTCTTTTGAATGATTTAAGTGACTTGACTTGGCACATGTTCACGCATGTAGTTGAAACAAAATGAACATAGCCTTCACGATATTTATGTTCATGGTGGATTATATCCTACTCATGCTTGCATCCAATGTTTATTAATTTTAATGCATGTACATGGTTGTTGTCGCTCTCTAGTTGGTCGCTTCCGAGTCTTTTGCTAGCCTTCACTTGTACTAAGCGGGAATACTGCTTGTGCATCCAATCCCTTAAACCCCAAAGTTATTCCAGATGAGTCCACTATACCTTCTTATATGCAGTATCTACCTGTCGTTCCGAGTAAATTTGTATGTGCCAAACTCTAAACCTTCAAATAAACATTCTATTTTGTATGCTCGAATAGCTCATGTATCAACCAAGGCTGTCCTTATCTTCCGTGTTAGGCGGGTTATTCTCAAGAGGAGTGGACTCCGCTCCTCACTCACGAGAAAATGGCTGGTCACCGGGATGCCCAGTCCCATGCTTTATGCAAACTAAATCAAAATTAATTGCAAACAAAACTCCCCCTGGGACCTGATGTATGTTGGAGGCACTCATTGTTTCGAGCAAGCCATGGATTGATGCTTGTTGGTGGAGGGGGAGTATAAACTTTACCATTCTGTTTGGAAACCGCCTATAATGTGCTTAGCATGGAAGATATCGCCATCTCTTAGTTGTTACGTTGACAATGAAAGTATACCGCTCAAAATATAATTTATCTCTATTTCAAAACTGAGCTCTAGCACCTCTACAAATCCCTGCTTCCCTCTGCGAAGGGCCTATCCATTTACTTTTATGTTGAGTCATCACCCTCTTATTAAAAAGCACTAGCTGGAGAGCACAGCCATCATTTGCATTCATCACTGTTAATTTATATTAGGTATGACTATGATTGGATCTCTTTTACCATGAATTACAATGTCTAGTCAGTCCTTGATCTTTAAAGGTGCTCTGCATTTATGTTTTGCGGTCTCAGAAAGGGCTAGCGAGATACCATCTTGTTATATCATATTATGATTGTTTCGAGAAAGTGTTGTCATTCAAGATTTATTATTATGGCTTGCTAGTTGATTATGCTATTGATATGAGTAATTGTGAGACCTGAGAATCATTGCAAATGTGGTTAGTTATGATCTATGCTAAAAACTTGAATGCTGGCGTGACATAGTTACAACAACAAGAGCAAACAGAGTTTGTAAAAGTTTTACTTTCTTTCTTTCTTTCTTTCTTTCTTTCAGTTTGTCAACTGAATTGCTTGAGGACAAGCAAGGGTTTAAGCTTGGGGGAGTTGATACGTCTCCGTCATATCTACTTTTCCAAACACTTTTGCCCTTGTTTTGGACTCTAACTTGTATGATTTGAATGGAACTAACCCGGACTGACGCTGTTTTCAGCAGAATTGCCATGGTGTTGTTTTATGTGCAGAAAACAAATATTCTCGGAATGACCTGAAACTCCACGGAACATCTTAGAAAAAATAATAAAAAAGTCCTCGCCAAAGATGAAGACCAGGGGGCCCACACCCTTCTCACGAGGGTGGGGGCGCGCCCCCTACCTCATGGGCCCCCTGGATGCCCTCCGACGCCAACTCCAACTCTATATATTTGCTTTCGGAGAGAAAAAAAACAGGGAGAAGAAATCATCACGTTTTACGATACGGAGCCGCCGCCAAGCCCTAAAACCTCTCGGGAGGGCTGATCTGGAGTCCGTTCGGGGCTCCGGAGAGGGGGATTCATCGCCGTCGTCATCATCAACCATCCTCCATCACCAATTTCATGATGCTCACCGCCGTGCGTGAGTAATTCCATCGTAGGCTTGCTGGACGGTGATGGGTTGGATGAGATTTATCATGTAATCGAGTTAGTTTTGTTAGGGTTTGATCCCTAGTATCCATTATGTTCTGAGATTGATGTTGCTATGACTTTGCTATGCTTAATGCTTGTCACTAGGGACCGATTGCCATGATTTCAGATCTGAACCTATTATGTTTTCATGAATATATATGAGTTCTTGATCCTATCTTGCAAGTCTACAGTCACCTACTATGTGTTATGATCCGGCAACCCCGAAGTGACAATAATCGGGACCACTCCCGGTGATGAACATAGTTTGAGGAGTTCATGTATTCACTATGTGCTAATGCTTTGTTCTCGTTCTCTATTAAAAGGAGGCCTTAATATCCCTTAGTTTCCAATAGGACCCCGCTGCCACGGGAGGGTAGGACAAAAGATGTCATGCAAGTTATTTTCCATAAGCACGTATGATTATATACGGAATACATGCCTACATTACATTGATGAATTGGAGCTAGTTCTGTGTCACCCTATGTTATGACTGTTACATGATGAACCGCATCCGGCATAATTATCCATCACTGATCCGGTGCCTACGAGTTTTCCATATACTGGTTTACGCTTATTTACTTTCCCGCTGCTACTGTTACAATCACTACAAAATACCAAAAACATTACTTTTGCTGTCTTTACTTTTGTTGCTGCTACCACCACTATCATATTACTGTGCTACGAAACACTTTGCTGCAGATACTAAGTTTCCAGGTGTGGTTGAATTGACAACTCAGCTGCTAATACTTGAGAATATTCTTTGGCTCCCCTTGTGTCGAATCAATAAATTTGGGTTGAATACTCTACCCTCGAAAGCTGTTGCGATCCCCTATACTTGTGGGTTATCAACCACCTGGGGATTCCCTTGTACGTCTTGGTTTTTTGCCTCCTTGGTATTTCCTTCCCGTAATGCGTCCAGCAATCAGACTGCCGAAAAGGGTTTCTAGAGAGTAAGGTCCTGAAAGAGAGAAAATTATAAAAGTATACAGCCCCTGGGGCGGTTGAGCCGCATTGTGGGACGAGTCCTTGCCGTGCCTCCGCCTATGCCCAAGGTATTGTTAATGCGTAATTATGTACGCATGGCACAAATTTTGTCGCTTGACTGGGACTAGGACGGAGGCTGAATTGCTAGGCGAGCTCTGATCGTGCCAGGCGATCCTGTTGCAGGTTACTCCGGACTCGTTTGAAGGTGTCCGGGGGCTTTATCACCGAATTGGCAGTTTGCCTTGAAAGGCTGCTTTGTGCTTCTGTTGTGAGGGTCGCAGTGTGCTCCTCCGTGCGGAGCGAGCGTTCTGTGTTTCCATTGACTGTTATAACCCCGCGTGGTCCTGGCATTTTGAGTTTGAGGTATGCATAATGCGGTACGACATTGAATCTGGCAAATGCGGTTCGTCCGAGTAGTGCGTGATAGCCGCTACGAAAGGGGACGATATCGAAGATTAACTCCTCGTTTGGAAAGTTGTTCAGAGACCCGAAAACCACTTACAGTGTGATTGAGCCTGTGCAACAGGCCTCTACACCTGGGATTACACCTTTAAAGGTGGTTTTGGTGGGTTTGATCCTCGAGAGGTCTATGCCCATTTTGCGCACTGTATCCTGATAGAGCAGGTTCAGGCTGCTGCCGCCGTCCATAAGGACTCGAGTGAGGTGAAATCCGTCAATGATGGGGTCCAGGACCAATGTGGCAGATCCGCCATGACATATACTAGTGGGGTGGTCCCTTCGATCGAAGGTGATCGGACAAGAGGACCATGGGTTGAACTTTGGGGCGACCGGCTCTATCGCATAGACGTCCCTTAGTGCACGCTTCCGTTCCCTCTTGGGAATGTGTGTTGCATATATCATGCTCACCGTTTTCACTTGTGGAGGGAACCTCTTCTGTCCTCCTGTGTACGACGGCCCGGGATCCTCCTCGTTGTCGCTATGCAGCCCCTTGTCCTTGTTTTCGGCATTCAACTTGCCGGCTTGCTTGAACACCCAGCATTCTCTGTTGGTGTGGTTGGCTGGCTTATTGGGGGTGCCGTGAATTTGACACGAGCGATCGAGTATGCGGTCCAGACTGGACAGGCCCAGATTACTTTTTTTGAACGCCTTTTTCTGCTGACCGGATTTAGAGCCACTGAATCTGGCATTGACTGCCGTGTCTTCAGCGTTATCGCCGTTGTTGCGGCACTTGTGCTTGTTGCGATGTAGTCTTCCATTAGTATCTTTGGCATCTGAAGTGCCAGGATTCCTTGATGTATTGTTGCTGCGAGCTAGCCAACTATCTTCTCCCACGCAAAAGCGGGTCATGAGTGTCGTGAGGGTTGCCATAGACTTTGGCTTCTCTTGGCCAAGGTGTCGGGCGAGCCACTCGTCCCGGATGTTATGTTTAAATGCCGCTAAGGCCTCGGCATCCGGATAGTCGATGATTTGGTTTTTTTAGTTAAGAACCGAGTCCAGAATTTCCTGGCCGATTCCCCAGGCTGTTGGGTTATGTGGCTCAAGTCATCAGCATCTGGTGGTCGCACATAAGTGCCCTGGAAGTTGTCAAGGAATGCATCTTCCAAATCCTCCCAACTGCCAATGGAGTCTGCTGGCAAGCTATTCAGCCAATGCTGAGCTGGTCCTTTGAGTTTTAGTGGGAGGTACTTGATGGCATGTAGATCGTTGCCACGGGCCATGTGGATGTGGAGGAGGAAATCCTCGATCCATACCGCGGGGTCTGTTGTACCATCATATGATTCAATGTTTACGGGTTTAAAACCCTCTGGGAATTCATGATCCATTACTTCATCAGTGAAGCATAGGGGGTGTGCGACGCCTCTGTGCCGGGCTATATCATGACGCAGTTCATATGAGTCTTGTCTGCTGTATTCGGCCTGACCAGATTTGCTTTTGGTATATCCGGCGCGACGATCATCGTCCCACGTTGGGGCGCGCCCCTGTGATCCGTAGATCGATCTTGTATGTTTTGCTTTGTTTTCCAATACATCTTGCAGGTCCCGCGTGTTGCCTCGGGCCTTGGTGTTTTTGTTTGTCTGGCGACGGGGTGCGGGCTGGACGCGGTGGCTGATCAGCCGCATCATACGCTGGTGATGTGGGTTTCAATGCTTCCCCTTCGAGTTGGGGTAGGAACCTGTGCTTTGGGTAACTCTTGGTTGGGCGTTCGAGTTCGTCTTCCTCGGCCGCCAGGACTTCGGTCCATCTATCCGCTAGCAGATCTTGATCAGCTTGAAGCTGTTGTTGCTTTTTCTTCATGCTATTTGATGTGGCTATAAGCCGGCGCTTGAAGCGCTCCTGCTCGACGGGATCCTTCGGCATGATAAATTCTTCGTCGCCGAGGCTCACTCGTCTTCGAAGAGAGGCTTGTAATTGTCATCCTCCGTTTCTCCGTCTGCTGCTTGTTTTGGAGGGCTAGCCCGTTCATCCTCCCACTTTGAGTCTGGCTGGAGGGTTTTGTCTTCGTCTTTGGCACTACCCGGAGTGTTATTATCTCTTGTGCTGGTATCGTTGCTATGGCGGGACTTAGAGCGGCGCCACTGACGTCGGTGCTTGGATTGCTTCTTGGAGGGATTATCCTCCGCTGTCTCATCGCCATCGCCTTCTTTGGGGGTATCCACCATGTATATATCGTATGATGAGGTGGCGGTCCAGCGCCCTGTGGACGGTGGTTCCTGTTTGTCTCCTACATCGTCGTCCATAACGCCGATGTCTTCGGAGCCGAAGTCGAGCATGTCGTTTAAATCGTCGACAGTGGCTACAAAGTGGGTGGTGGGTGGGGAGCGAATTTCTTCGTCGAGTTCGGCCAAGGGTCTCCTGATAGGGAGAGAGACCTCAAGGAGTTTAGCATGTCGCCAAAGGGCGAGTGCTGAAAGATATCCACGGTAGTAAACTCCATGATCAGTGCCCAATCAGATTTGATAGGAACGGACGCAAGCGGCTCGGAGCCCATGGCCGGGGACGAATCCAACTATTCGGCAACACGGGTCTCGTGGGAGGTGAAGGCAGTATTCGGCTCTATCGCCGCTGAGAGTGCAGCCTCCGCGGCGAGGTCCATCCACCCGTCCTCAGATGATGCAATTTGTTCCGGATTGAGGCCCGGAGTAGTTGTAGGTGCAATCTCCCAAACACTATCCGACGGCAGAGCTAAGTCGTGCTCGTCGTGATTGCGCGGCGCACTTGTCATGGGCTCAAATCCGTCGAATATCAAGTCTCCGCGGATGTCGGCGGTATAATTCAAGTTTCCAAACCTGACCTGATGGCCAGGGGCGTAGCTCTCGATCTGCTCCAGATGGCCAAACGAGTTGGCCCATAGTGCGAAGCCGGTGAATACGAAGATCTGTCCGGGGAGGAAAACCTCACCCTGGTCGTATCGTTGCCGATGATCGAAGGAGACATCAAGCCTTACGGTGATGACACAATGGAACTCTCAATGAAAGCACCAATGTCGGTGTCAAAATCGGCGGATCTCAGGTAGGGGGTCCCGAACTGTGCGTCTAAGGCGGATGGTAACAGGAGGCAGGGGACACGATGTTTTACCCAGGTTCGGGCCCTCTCGATGGAGGTAATACCCTACTTCCTGCTTGATTGATCTTGATGATATGCGTATTACAAGAGTTGATCTACCACGAGATCGTAGAGGCTAAACCCTAGAAGCTAGCCTATGGTATGATTATTGTTGTCCTACGGACTAAACCCTCTGGTTTATATATACACCGGAGGGGGCTAGGAGTTGGTTACAAGGGAGGAGATCTACATATCCGTATTGCCAAGCTTGCCTTCCACGCCAAGGAGAGTCCCATCCGGACACGAGACGAAGTCTTCAATCTTGTATCTTCATAGTCCAACAGTCCGGCTAAAGTATATAGTCCGGCCGTCCGAGGACCCCCTAATCCAGGACTCCCTCAATGTGTATTCCCGAGAGGGCCCAGAGATACCTCTCCGATACTCGGAGTGACAAATCCTAATCTCGATCCATGCCAACTCAACAGACACCTTCGGAGATACCTGTAGAGCATCTTTATGATCACCCGGTTATGTTGTGTTGTTTGATAGCACACAAGGTATTCCTCCGGTATCCGGGAGTTGCACGATCTCATAGTCGAAGGAATATGTATTTGCCATTAAGAAAGCAATAGCAATAAATTGAACGATCATATGCTAAGCTAATGGATGTGTCTTGTCCATCACATCATTCGCCTAATGATGTGATCTCGTTATCATGTTACAACACATGTCTATGGTTAGGAAACCTTAACCATCTTTGATCAACAAGCTAGTCTAGTAGAGGCTCACTAGGCACATGGTATTTGTTTATGTATCCACACATGTATCTAAGTTTTCGATCAATACAATTCTAGCATGAATAATAAACCTTTATCATGAATAAGAAAATATAATAATAACAACTTTATTATTGCCTCTAGGGCATATTTCCATCAGTCTCTCACTTGCGCTAGAGTCAATAATCTAGATTACATTGTAATGGATCTAACACCCATGGAGTCTTGGTGTTGATCTTGTTTTGCTCGCGGAAGAGGCTTAGTAAATGGGTCTGCTGAAGGAAATATGCCTAGAGGTAATATTAAAGTTCTTATTTTACATTTCCTTATTCATAATAAAGGTTTATTATTCATGCTAGAATTGTATTGATCGGAAACCTCGATACATGTGTGAATACATAAACAAATACCGTGTCCCTAGTAAGACTCTACTAGACTAGCTCGTTGATCAAAGATGGTTAAGGTTTCCTAACCATAGACATGTGTTGTCATTTGATAATGGGATCACATCATTAGGAGAATGATGTGATGGACAGGACCCACCCGTTAGATTAGCATAATGATCGTTTAGTTTTATTGCTATTGCTTTGTTCATGTCAAATACATATTCCTTCGACTATGAGATTATGCAACTCCCGGATACCGGAGGAATGCCTTGTGTGCTATCAAACATCACAATGTAACTGGGTGATTATAAAGATGCTCTACAGGTATCTTCGAAGGTGTTTGTTAAGTTGGCATAGATCGAGATTAGGATTTGTCACTCCGAGTATCGGAGAGGTATCTCTGGGCCCTCTCAGTAATACACATCATAAGCTTGCAAGCAAATGACTAAGGAGTTTGTCACGAGGTGATGTATCACGAACGAGTAAAGAGTCTTGCCGGTAACGAGATTGAACTAGGTATGAAGATACCGACAATCTAATCTCGGGCAAGTAACATACCGATAGACAAAGGGAATAACGTATGTTGTCATAATGGTTCGACCGATAAAGATCTTCATAGAATATGTAGGAGCCAATATGAGCATCCAGGTTCCGCTATTGGTTATTGACCGGAGAGGTGCCTCCGTCATGTCTACATAGTTCTCGAATCCGTAGGGTCCGCACGCTTAACGTTCAATGTTAATTTGGTATTATATAAGTTATTTGGTTTGGTGACTGAATGTTGTTCGGAGTCCCGTATGAGATCACAGACATGACAAGGAGCTCCGAAATGGCCAGGAGGTAAAGATTGATATATAGGACGAAGCTATTTGGTCTCCGGAATGGTTTCGGGATGCACCGGAAAGTTATCGGAATACCGGAAGGGGTTATGGAGGCACTGGGAGAGTATTGGGCCTTAGTGGGCCAAGTGGAAGGGAACATACCAACCCACATGGCTGGTCCCTTTAGGGCAGCCACACCTAATACATGGTAAAGGGGAGGGGGCGCCATCCCCTCTTACCATATCCCGAAGAAGGGAGGAAGGAAAGAAGGGGGCGCCTCTCCCCTTTCCTTCCCCCTCGTGCCATTATTTGGCAGGGGGTGCACCAAAGGGAGGAGTCCTAGGGCTGCCGCTAGACCTGTTGGGGTGCCCTAGGGGCTGCCTCCTCCCCTCCAAACTAATATGTCTGCAACGTATCTATATTTTTTGATTGTTCCATGCTATTATATTATCTGTTTTGGATGTTTAATGGGCTTTAATATACCTTTTCATATTATTTTTGCGACTAACCTACTAACCAAAGGCCCAGTGCAAATTGCTGTTTTTTTGCCTATTTCAGTGTTTCGCAGAAAAGGAATATCAAACGGAATCCAAACAGAATGAAACCTTCGGGAGAGTTATTTTTGGAACAAACGTGATCCCGGAGACTTGGAGTGGACGTCAAGAAAGAAGCGAGGAGGCCACGAGGCAGGAGGGCGCGCCCAGGGGGGTAGGCGCGCCCCCACCTTCACGGGCCCCTCGTAGCTCCACCAACGTACTTCTTCCTCCTATATATACCCACATACCCCGAAAACATCCAGGAGCACCACGAAACCCTATTTGCACCGCCGCAACCTTCTGTACCCATGAGATCCCATCTTGGGGCCTTTTCCGGTGCTCCGCCGGAGGGGGAATCGATCACGGAGGGCTTCTACATCAACACCATAGCCTCTCCGATGATGTGTGAGTAGTTTACCACAGACCTTCGGGTCCATAGTTATTAGCTAGATGGCTTCTTCTCTCTCTTTGGATCTCAATACAAAGTTCTCCTCGATTCTCTTGGAGATCTATTCGATGTAATTCTTTTTGTGGTGTGTTTGTCGAGATACGATGAATTGTGGGTTTATGATCAAGATTATCTACGACCAATATTTGATTCTTCTCTGAATTCTTTTATGCATGATTGAATATCTTTGCAAGTCTCTTCAAATTATCAGTTTGGTTTGGCCTACTAGATTGATCTTTCTTGCAATGGGAGAAGTGCTTAGCTTTGGGTTCAATCTTGCGGTGTCCTATTCCAGTGACAGCAGGGGCAGCAAGGAACGTATTGTATTGGTCCCATCGAGGATAAAAAGATGGGTTTTATATCATATTGCTTGAGTTTATCCCTCTACATCATGTCGTCTTGCCTAATGCGTTACTCTGTTCTTATGAACTTAATACTCTAGATGCATGCTGGATAGCAGTCGATGTGTGGAGTAATAGTAGTAGATGCAGAATCATTTCGGTCTACTTGTCGTGGACATGATGCCTATATACATGATCATGCCTAGATAATCTCATAACTATGTGCTTTTCTATCAATTGCTCGACAGTAATTTGTTCACCCACCGTAGAATTTGCTATCTTGAGAGAAGCCACTAGTGAAACCTATGGCCCCCGGGTCTATCTTCCATCATATTATTTTCCTATCTACTTGCTATTTCCATAGTTGTTTATTTTGCAATCTTTATTTTCCAATCTATATAATAAAAATACCAAAATTATTTATTTTATTATCTCTATCAGATCTCACTTTCGTAAGTGACCATGAAGGGATTGACAACCCCTTTATCGCGTTGGTTGCGAGGTTCTTGTTTGTTTGTGCAGGTACTAGGGACTTGCGTGTTACCTCCTACTGGATTGATACCTTGGTTCTCAAAACCGAGGGAAATACTTACGCTACTTTGCTGCGTCACCCTTTCCTCTTCAAGGGAAAACCAACGCAAGCTCAAGAGGTAGCAAAAAGGATTTCTGGCGCCATTGCCGGGGAGGTTTACACCAAGTCAAGTCAAGATTTGATCTCCCGCAAACGTGCGGATTTCTCGTGCCGTTGCCGGGGAGATCTACGCACAAGTCAAGACATACCAAGTACCTATCACAAACTCTTATCCCTCGCATTATATTATTTTCCATTTTCCTCTCGTTTTCCTCTCCCCCACTGTACCCTTGCCATTTTATTCGCCCTCTTTTTTGTTCGCCTTTTTTTGCTTTCTTCTTCTGTGTCCGTGTGTTGGATTGGTTGTTACGATGTCTCTGCCAAAAAGTATTGATCTTCATCATAGAAGGTTGGAAGAAATTGAAAACAATGTTAGAAGTTTTATGTCCTTGCAATTTGAGCATAATAATTTCTTCAGAAATGAGCTTAAAGAGCAAAAAGGTTTTATGGAGTACATGAATAAAGAGCTCGATGATATGTATAAGAAATCTCAGTTTGCTCATCTTGAAAAATTAATAGCCCAAATTTCGGATAAGCAGGCCACCTTAGTTAATAAGATGGCTGCCAAATCGGAAGAGTTAGTCGATAATAAGGATGAAGATCTAAGAGTGATTGATGTGTCTCCTATTAAATCTTTGTTTTGCAATATGAATCTTGATAATGATGGGACTGGAGATGAGTTAACTTTAGTTAAAAGGCATCCCAATGATTCGGAGTTTTTAGATCTTGATGCAAAAATTAATAAAAGTGGGATTGAAGAGGTCGAAACTTTACATAGCAATGAACCCACTAATTTGGATTTCACGGGATTTAATTATGATGCTCTTTGATAGATTGTATTTCCATGTTGCAATCCGTGCTAAATTCTCCTCATGCTTATGATCAAAATAAAGCTTTTACCAAACATGTCGTTGATGCTTTAATGCAATCTTATGAAGAAAAGCTTGAATTAGAAGTTTCTATCCCTAGAAAACTTCATGATGAGTGGGAACCTACTATTAAAATTAAAATTAGAGACCATGAATGCTATGCTTTATGTGATTTGGGTGCTAGTGTTTCCACGATTCCCAAAACTTTGTGTGATGTGTTAGGTTTCCATGAATTTGATGATTGTTCTTTAAATTTGCATCCTGCGGATTCCACTATTAAGAAACCTATGGGAAGGATTAATGTTGTTCTTATTGTTTCAAATAGGAATTATGTGCCCGTAGATTTCATTGTTCTTGATATAGATTGCAATCCTACATGTCCTATTATTCTTGGTAGACCTTTCCTTAGAACGATTGGTGCAATTACTGATCTGAAAGAAGGAAATATTAGATTCCAATTTCCGTTAAGGAAAGTCATGTAACAATTTCCTAGGAAGAAAATTAAATTACCTTATGAATCTATTATGAGAGCCACTTATGGATTGCACACCAAAGATGACAATACCTAGATCTATTCTTGCTTTTATGCCTAGCTAGGGGCGTTAAACGATAGCGCTTGTTGGGAGGCAATCCAATTTTATTTTTATTTCTTTTTTTGTTCATGTTTAGTAATAAATAATTCATCTAGCTTATGTTATGATTGTGTTTTCATGTTTTAATTAGTGTTTGTGCCAAGTAAAACCTTTGCGAAGACTTGGGGGAAGTCTTTGCGATCTTGCTGTAAAAAACAGAAACTTTAGCGCTCACGAGATTTGCTGCCATTTTTTTACCAGAGAGTGAGATTAGGTTTATTCTTTTTGCAGATGATTAATAGAAAAATTCCTCACGTACACAAATTTATTTCAGAATTTTTGGGGTTACAGAAGTATTCTAAACCTACAGATTACTACAGACTGTTCTGTTTTTGACAGATTCTGTTTTTCGTGTGTTGTTTGCTTATTTTGATGAATCTATGGCTAGTGCCGGGGGGTAAGAACCATAGAGAAGTAGGAATACAGTAGGTTTAACATCAATATAAATAAAGAATGAGTTCATTACAGTACCTTGAAGTGGTGGTTTGTTTTCTTGTACTAACGGAGCTCATGAGATTTTCCGTTGAGTTTTGTGTTGTGAAGTTTTCAAGTTTTGGGTAAAGATTTGATGGATTTTGGAACAAGGAGTGGTAGAAGCCTAAGCTTCAGGATGCCCAAGGTACCTCAAGGTAAAATTCAAGGACAACCAAAAGTCTAAGCTTGGGGATACCCCGGAAGGTATCCCCTCTTTTGTCTTTGTCCATCGGTAACTTTACTTGATGCTATATTTTTATTCACCACATGATATGTGTTTTGCTTGGAGCGTCTTGTATGATTTGAGTCTTTACTTTTTATTTTACCACAATCATACTTGCTGTACACACTTTTTTGGAGAGACACACATGAATCGGAATTTATTAGAATAATCTATGTGCTTCACTTATATCTTTTAGAGCACGGTGGTGGTTTTATTGTATAGAAATTATTGATCTCTCATGCTTCACTTATATTATTTTGAGAGTCTTTTAGAACAGCATGGTAATTTGCTTTGGCTATAAAATTAGTCCTAATATGATAGGCATCCAAGATGGGTATAATAAAAACTTTCATAAAAAGTGCATTGAATACTATGAGAAGTTTGATACTTGATGATTGTTTTGAGATATGAAGATGGTGATATTAGAGTCATGCTAGTTGAGTAGTTGTGAATTTGAGAAATACTTGTGTAGACAGATAATTTAAAATACGATGTATTGATTGGGGTGCTGGTGCACGCATATATAATACAAGGGAAGGCCTCTACCTCAACTATACAAGACTAGGAGGTGGGCCACAACTCCAATACACGTGCAGTACAAAATACATACTCAACACCCCCCGCAGTCGAAGCATCACCGGAGAGACAGAGACTGGACCGAAACTCCTCGAAGACGGGATTAGGCAATCCCTTAGTCATCACATCAGCAAACTGTTGCGTCGTCGGCACGTGGAGAACCCGAACACAGCCAAGGGCAACCTGCTCGCGCACGAAGTGAATATCGAGCTCAATATGCTTCGTCCGTCGATGGTGCACCGGGTTGGCAGAGAGGTAGACGCTAACGTTATCACAGTAGACAAGAGTGGCCTTGTGAACATCACAAAGCAACTCCTGGAGCAGCTGACGTATCCAAGAGCACTCGGCCACGGCGTTGGCCACGACGTGATACTCTGCCTCGGCGCTGGAGCGGGAGACCGTGGGCTGCCGCTTCGATGACCAAGAGATCAACGAGGGCCCAAGGTAGACGCAGTAGGCTGACGTAGAGCGTCGCGTGTCGGGGCAGCCAGCCCAGTCAGCATCCGATTAGGCCATGAGGTCGGTGGAGGCCGTCAGGGTGAGTCCCAAGGACATGGTGCCGCGTATGTAACGGAGAATACGCTTCACCAGAGTCCAGTGAGAGTCACGCGGGGCATGCATATGGAGGCACACCTGCTGAACAGCGTACTACAGGTCAGGGCGAGTCAGCGTCAAGTACTGTAAAGCACCGACAATAGAGTGATAAAACGCTCCATCGGACGCAAGAGACCCCTCCAGAGCAGAGATCTTTGCCTTCGTGTCGATGGGGGTGGGCGCCTGCTTGCAGTTAAGCATACCGGCACGCTCAAGGAGCTCGTGGGTGTACTTCTACTGATGCAGAAAGAAACCGTCAGCCTGGCGAATCACCTCGATGCTGAGAAAGTAGTGCAGGGGCCCCAACTCCTTGAGGGTGATCTCATCATGAAGACAAGCAGTCAGCCGCTGAAGGAGATCGGGGGTGGACGCCGTGAGGATGATGTCGTCGATGTAGAGTAGCAGATATGCAGTGTCAGCTCCCTGATGATACACAAAGAGTGAGGCATCAGACCGAGTGGACTGAAAGCCCAGAGACTACAGGAAGGCTGCGATACGCTGGTACCAAGCCCGAGGCGCCTGCTTCAACCTGTACAAAGAGCGGGAGAGAAAGCACATGAAGTCGGGGTGCTCGGCATCGACAAAACCAGTAGGCTGCTCACAGAACACCTGCTCAGCGAGATGACCATGCAAGAAGGCGTTGGAAATGTCCAACTGATGCACATGTCAGGCGCGTGAGACGGCCAACTGAGGGACAGCGCGGATCGTGCCCTGTTTCATAGCCGGGGCGAAGGTGTCGGTGAAGTCCACGCCCGTGCGCTGCCGAAAACCACGAACCACCCATCGAGCCTTCTAGCGCTCGAGAGACTGTCCGAGCGAGTCTTGTGGCGAAACACCCACTTGCCAGAGATGATGTTGGCACAGAGGGGTCGCGGAACAAGTTGCCACGTGCGGTTGCGCTGTAAGGCGTCGAACTCCTCCTGCATCACAGCTAGCCAGTGGGGATCCCGAAGGGCAGCGCGAGCGGAGGTGGGGACGGGTGATGGCGTTGATGTCCAGGCGGCGCACACATACTCGTCGGTAGAGTAGCGCATGCTGGGCCGAAGCACTCCTGCTCGGGCACGGGTAGTCACGCCAAGTGGCGGGGCAGCAGGGCCAGCGGGTGCTGCGGCTGCGGCGGGGCTGAGCCGGCGGCGGAAGAGGTGACGAGCGAGGGTGACGTCGAGCCCGTCACAGGGTGGGCGGGCGAGGTGCCGGGCTCAACCTCGTATGAGGGAGACGGGGACCCGGGGGCCCGCTCGGACTCGACCTCGAGGGAGGGAGTCACGAAGCCAGGTGGTGGCGGCAGAGGGCGCCATGCCGGGGGGAGGGGGGCGCCGGGGGCTGCCACCGCGCATCGCTCCACGAAGGGGGCGCGAGGACGGCGCCGAAGGGGCCGAAGCCAGAGGAACCTGAAAAAAGGAAACACCGTCTCGACAAAGTACACATGCTTCGAGGTGTACACACGATGAGTGACGGGATCATAGCACCGGTAACCTTTGGTGTTAGGAGGGTACCCAAGGAAGATGCATGGGACAGATCATGATGCGAGCTTGTGTGGCATGGTGGATGCGGTGCTAGGATAACAGAGAAACCCAAAGATGCGGAGACCATCATAAGACGGTGGTGTGCCAAAGAGAAGGTGGTGAGGGGCGTAGTTCCACCGAGGGCGACACAAACGAATGTTAACTAAGAGAGTGGCGGTAGCGAGGGTATCGGGCCAAAACCAAGCGGGCACGTCAGATTGAAAGAGTAACATGCGAGCGCAATCATTAAGAGTGCAGAGAATGCGCTCGGCGCGGCCGTTCTACTGGGAAGTGTAGGGTCAAGTCAGATGGAAGGTGGTGCCGTGAGAGGCGAGGAGTGTGCGAAAAGCGACGTTGTCAAACTCTTTTCCGTTATCAGTTTGGAGTGCGAGTATGGGGCGACTGAATTGGGTGGGGACATAGGAATAAAAGGCGGTGAGTGTGGCTAAAGCATCGGATTTATGACGAAGGGGAAAAGTCCACACATAATGAGAATAATCATCTAAAATCACCAAGTAGTATAGATAGCCTGTGTTACTCAACGGGAGATGTCCAAACATCACTATGAAGTAATTGAAACGGAAAAGTGGAAACTAAAGAAGACACACTAAAGGGAAGACGAACATGCTTGACTAAGCGACAAGCCTCACAAGAGTGCTCGTCGAGCTTATCACATGAGAAAGAGAAACTCCTAAGAATTTGACGTAAGATAGTGTGGTTGGGGTGACCCAAGCGAGCGTGCCAAAGGTCAACGCCGGCGGCAAGGGCGACGGGTGTGGATGTGGAGGCGCCAGCGTGCATAGGGTAGAGCTCATCGGGACTGTCACATCGGTGAAGGACCATCCGGGTACGGGCGTCTTTCACAGAAAAGCCAACACCGTCAAATTGAACAGTAAGTGGGTTCTCACGAGTAAGACGACAAAAGGAAACGAGGTTCGTGACTAAATCAGGTGAACATAAACATTAGACATAGTGATGGTAGTGGAAGTGGAGGGAAAGCTAGTGCTACTGATATGAGTAATAGGTAAGGAGGAGCCGTTGCCGACAGTGATACGAGTGGGTGTGTGAACGAGATTGGAGGAGGTTAGGTTACCGAGATGAGCTGCCATGTGCGCAGTAGCACCTGAGTCCATTTACCAGTCGCCTCCACCGATAGAGCTACTCGGCGACGACGCGGAGTGCTGGGCGGCGAGGAGGGTGGGGTCCCATGGCACAGGTACCGGCGGCGGCGGAAGGCCCCCGTAGGGCGGCACCGGGACGGTCGGGCCATGACCATCGAGGGGCGGCAGCGCAAGGAGGGCGCCATAGTCGGCACTAGTCGGCTGGAAGGGCGCGCTGATGAACGCCTGGTGGCCAGCAGGGAGAGCCTGCCGATAGTGCGGCACCCCCCGTGTCCTGGGCCCGCTGCTCCTGCAGGTGGCGGCGACCGCCGCCACGCCGGTTGCGTCGGCCACCTCCCCCTTGCGGGTGCTTCAGGGGAGGCGCTGGTGGCGACAACGGGAAACACCCGGCGGGTGTGGGAGGACGCAACTCGATCGACGCGACCGGTGGAGCGGTTCCACCGCAGATGGTGAAGTAGCCCGAAGAGTCCATGGACGGCGGCGGCGGCGTGCGCGGGGAGGCGCGGCGTGGCGGCGGGGGCGGCGCGCGCGGGAAGGCACTACATGGCGGCGGCGCGCGCGAGGAAGCATTGCGGGGTGGCGGCAGCGTTGGGGAGCGGCGGTGGCGACGCGTGCGAGAAGGCGCTGTGCGGTGGTGGGTAAGCTGTGACGCGTGATGGAAAAAGGTGTGGAGCGGCTGCAACGGCACGGGACGCACTGGCAGCAGCGCTTCGGGACGCGCGTGTAGAAGCGTAGCAAGGCAGCGGCGGCACGGGCCTGGGAAACGAAAGCGGTGACTAAAGGAAGCAGGCTCGCGTGGGGGAAGACAGGGCGGCTGGCGCAGTGCGCGGGTGCAAGGGTTGCAGCGGCTACGGCGCGAAGTGGCACAAGCGGGCGGGACGTAGCATCGCCACGCGAAGCAGGCGCGCGGGAGCGGTGCAGCGCAAAGCAGCAGGCACGGGACGCTGCGGGACAGGGCACACATGTGGCAGCAACGCGGGACGCAGGGGCGGAAGGTGGCACAAGCAGGCGGCGGCACGGGTTAGTGGGAGAAGAGGCGGGGCAGCGGCGTGTGTGGTGGTGGGTTGTGGCAGCGGCGGCACCGGCTGACCCTAGGGTTAGACCGGAGAGGATGCTACCATGTAGACAGATAATTTGCAATACGATGTATTGATTGGGGTGCTGGTGCACGCATATATAATACAAGGAAAGGCCTCTACCTCAACTATACAAGACTAGGAGGTGAGCCACAACTCCAATACACGTGCAGTACAAAATACATACTCAACAACTTGTTCTAAAGTTTGTGATTCCCGTAGCATGCACGTATGATGAACTGTTATTTGATGAAGTCGGAGCATGATTTATTTATTGATTGTCTTTCTTATGAGTGGCAGTCGGGGACGAGCGATGGTCTTTTCCTACCAATCTATCTCCCTAAGAGCAATGCCCGTAGTACTTTGTTTCAATAACTAACAGATTTTTGCAATAAGTATGTGAGTTCTCTATGACTAATGTTGAGTCCATGGATTATACACACTCCCACCCTTCCACCATTGCTAGCCTCTCTAGTACCGCGCAACTTTCGCCGGTACCATAAACCCACCATATACCTTCCTCAAAACAGCCACCATACCTACCTATTATGGAATTTTCATAGCCATTCCGAGATATATTGCCATGCAACTTTCCACCATTTCATTTATTATGACACGCTCCATCATTGTCATATTGCTTTGCATGATCATGTAGTTGACATCGTATTTGTGGCAAAGCCACCATTCTTAATTCTTTCATACATGTCACTCATGAGTCATTGCACATCCCGGTACACCGCCAGAGGCATTCACATAGAGTCATATTTTGTTCTAAGTATCAAGTTGTAATTTTTGAGTTGTAAGTAAATAAAAGTGTGATGATCATCATTATTAGAGCATTGTCCGATGTGAGGAAAGGATGATGGAGACTATGATTCCCCCACAAGTCGGGATGAGACTCCAGACGAAAATAAAAGAAAAAGAAAAAAAGAGGCCATAAAAATAGAAATGAAAAAGGCCCAAATAAAAAATGAGAGAAAAAGAGAGAAGGGACAATGTTACTATCCTTTTACCACACTTGTGCTTCAAAGTAGCACCATGATCTTCATGATAGAGAGTCTCCTATGTTGTCACTTTCATATACTAGTGGGAATTTTACAGTATAGAACTTGGCTTGTATATTACAATGATGGGCTTCCTCAAAATACCCTAGGTCTTCGTGAGCAAGCTAGTTGGATGCACACCCACTTAGTTTCTTTTGTTGAGATTTTATATACTTATAGCTCTAGTGCATTCGTTGCATGGAAATCCCTACTCACTCACATTGATATCTATTCATGGGCATCTCCATAGCCCGTTGATACGCCTAGTTGATGTGAGACTATCTTCTCCTTTTTGTCTTCTCCACAACCACCATTCTATTCCACCTATAGTGCTATATCCATGGCTTACGCTCATGTATTGCGTGAAGATTGAAAACGTTTGAGAACATCAAAAGTATGAAACAATTGCTTGGCTTGTCATCGGGGTTGTGCATGATTAATATTTTGTGTTATGGAGATAGAGCATAGCCAGACTATATGATTTTGTAGGGATAACTTTCTTTGGCCATGTTATTTTGAGAAGACACGATTGCTTTGTTAGTATGCTTGAAGTATTATTATTTTTATGTCAATATTAAAATTTTGTCTTGAATCTTTCGGATCTGAACATTCATGCCACAATAAAGAATATTACATTGAGAAGTATGCTAGGTAGCATTCCACATCAAAAATTCTGTTTTATCATTTACCTACTCGAGGACGAGAATGAATTAAGCTTGGGGATGCTTGATACGTCTCCAACGTATCTATAATTTTTGTTTGTTTCATGCTATTATATTATCTATTTTGGATGTTTAATGGGCTTTAATATACCTTTTTATATTATTTTTGGGACTAACCTACTAATCAAAGGCCCAGTGCAAATTGCTGTTTGTTTGCCTATTTCAGTGTTTCCCAGAAAAGGAATAGCAAACGGAATCCAAACGGAATGAAACCTTCGGGAGAGTTACTTTTGGAACA
Source organism: Triticum dicoccoides (assembly GCF_002162155.2). Taxonomy (NCBI): domain Eukaryota; kingdom Viridiplantae; phylum Streptophyta; class Magnoliopsida; order Poales; family Poaceae; genus Triticum; species Triticum dicoccoides. The sequence goes on from NC_041380.1 coordinate 80,501,399, forward strand.
AACATGATCCAAGAGACTTGGAGTGGACGTCAAAAAAGAAGCGAGGAGGCCACGAGGAAGGAGGGCACGCCTAGGGGGGTAGGCGCGCCCCACCCTCATGGGCCCCTCGCAGCTCCACCGACGTACTTCTTCCTCCTATATATACCCATATACCCCGAAAACATCCAGGAGCACCACAAAACCCTATTTCCACCGCCGCAACCTTCTGTACCCGTGAGATCCCATCTTGGGGCCTTTTTGGCGCTCCATCGGAGGGGGAATCGATCACGGAGGGCTTCTACATCAACACCATAGCCTCTCCGACGATGTGTGAGTAGTTCACCATAGACCTTCGGGTCCATAGTTATTAGCTAGATGGCTTCTTCTCTCTCTTTGGATCTCAATACAAAGTTCTCTTCGATTCTCTTGGAGATCTATTCGATGTAATTCTTTTTGCGGTGTGTTTGTCGAGATCCGATAAATTGTTGGTTTATGATCAAGATTATGTATGAACAATATTTGATTCATCTCTGAATTCTTTTATGCATGATTTAATATCTTTGCAAGTCTCTTCGAATTATCAGTTTGGTTTGGCCTACTAGATTGATCTTTCTTGCAATGGGAGAAGTGCTTAGCTTTGGGTTCAATCTTGCGGTGTCCTTTCCCAGTGATAGCAGGGGCAACAAGGTACGTATTGTATTGTTGCCATCGAGGATAAAAAGATGGGGTTTATATCATATTGCTTGAGTTTATCCCTCTACATCATGTCATCTTGCCTAATGTGTTATGCTGTTCTTATGAACTTAATACTCTAGATGCATGCTGGATAGCGGTCGATGTGTGGAGTAATAGTAGTAGACGCAGAATCGTTTTGGTCTACTTGTCGCGGACGTGATGCCTATATACATGATCGTGCCTAGATATTCTCCTAACTATGTGCTTTTCTACCAATTGTTCGACAGTAATTTGTTCACCCACCATAGAATTTGCTATATTGAGAGAAGCCACTAGTGAAACCTATGGCCCCCGGGTCTATCTTCCATCATATTATTTTCCTATATACTTGCTATTTCCATAGTTGTTTATTTTGTAATCTTTATTTTCCAATCTATATAATAAAAATACCAAAAATATTTATCTTATTATCTCTACCAGATCTCACTTTCTTAAAGTGACCGTGAAGGGCTTGACAACCCCTTTATCACGTTGGTTGCGAGGTTCTTGTTTGTTTGTGTAGGTACTAGGAACTTGCGTGTTACCTCCTACTGGATTGATACCTTGGTTCTCAAAACTGAGGGAAATACTTACGCTACTTTGTTGTATCACCCTTTCCTCTTCAAGGGAAAACCAACGCAAGCTCAAGAGGTAGCACCAACCTATATATATGTGGGGAGAGGTGCCACAGAATACAAAACTTATTCCACGTCGTGTGTCAGCACTCCTCCGCCTCTAGTTTACTCCTCTGTTCTAGATCATCACAATGCTTAGGCGAAGTCCTGCAGGATTGCTTCACCACCACCGTCACCATGCCGTTATGCTGACGGAACTCATCTACTACCTTGCCCCGCTTGCTGGATCAAGACGGCGAGGATGACACCGAGCTGAACGTGTGCAGAATGCGGAGGTGCCGTGCGTTCGGTACTTGATCGGTTGTAGCACGAAGTAGTTCGACTACATTAACCACATTGTTAAACGCTTCCTCTTACGGTCTATGAGGGTACGTATACACACTCTCCCCCTCGTTTATATGCATCACCATGGTTAGATCATTGCGTGTGCGTAGATTTTTTTTGTTTTCCATGCAACGTTTCCCAAGAGTGGCATCATGAGCCAAGTCTATGCATAGACGATATGCACGAGTAGGACACAAAGAGTTGTGGGCGGTGATAGTCATACTGCTTACCACCAACGTCTTATTTTGGTTTGGCGGTATTGTGGGATGAAGCAGCCTAGACCAACCTTACATGTCCACGCACATGAGACCGGATCCACCGATAGACATGCAACTAGTTTTGCATAAAGGTGGATGGCGGGTGTTTGTTTCTCCTACTTTAGTTGAATCGAGTTTGACTGCGGCTGGTCCTTGAAGAAGGTTAGAATAGCAAACTTGACGAAACACCATTGTGGTTTGATGCTTAGGTAAGAACGGTTCTTGCTAGAAGCCCATAGCAGCCACGTAAAACTTGCAACAACAAAGTAGAGGACGTCTAACTTGTTTATGTAGGGCATGTTGTGATGTGATATGGGAAATACATGATGTGATAAACGTTATTGTATGAGATGATCATGTTTTGTAAGATATGTGACAACCGGCAAGAGCCTTATGGTTGTCTCTTTATTGTATGAAATGCAAATGCCATGTAATTTCTTTACTTTATCACTATGCGTTAGCGATAATTGTAGAAGCAATAGTTGGCGAGACGACCACGACGCTACGATGGAGATCAAGGTGTCGAGCTGGTGACGATGGTGATCATGATGATGCTTTGGAGATGGAGATCAAAAGCACAAGATGATGATGGCCATATCATGTCACATATTTTGATTGCATGCGAAGTTTATCTTTTTATGCATCCTATTTTGCTTAGTACGGCGGTAGCATTATAATATGATCCCTTATCTAAATTTCAAGGTAAAGGTGTTCTCCCTAAGTATGCACCGTTGCTATAGTTCATCGTGTTGAGACACCACGTGATGATCGGGTGTGATAGACTCTATGTTCACATACAACGGGTGCAAGACATTTTTGCACATGCGGAATACTTGGGTTAAAGTTGACGAGCCTAGCATGTACAGACATGGCCTCAGAACACTGGATACCAAAAGGTCGAACATGAATCATATAGTAGATATGATCAACATAGAGATGTTCACCATTGATGAATACTTCATCTCACGTGATGATCGGACAAGGGTTAGTTGATTTGGATCACGTATCATTTAGATGACTTGAGGGTTGTCTATCTAAGTGGGAGTTCTTAAGTAATTTGATTAATTGAACATAATTTATCATGAACTTAGTCCTGATAGTATTTGCATATCTATGTTGTAGATCAATAGCTCGTGAAATAGCTCCCCTGTATTTTTGATATGTTCCTAGAGAAAACTAAGTTGAAAGATGATAGTAGAAATGATACAGACTAGGTCCGTGATATGAGGATTATCCTCATTGCCGCACAAAAGAATTATGTCCATGATGCACCACTAGGTGATAAACCTGTTGCAGGAGCAGATGCAGACGTTATGATCGTTTTGCAAGCTCGATATGATGACTACTTGATAGTTTAGTGCGCCATGCTTTACGGCTTAGAACCGGGACTTCAAAAACGTTTTGAATGCCACGGGTCATATGAGATGTTCCAAGAGCTGAAATTGGTATTTCAGACTCATGCTCGTGTCGAGAGGTATGAGACCTCTGACAAGTACTTTGCCTACAAGATGGAGGAGACTATCTCAGCCAGTGAGCATGTGCTCAGAATGTATGGGTACTACAATCGCTTGAATCAAGTTGGAGTTAATCTTCCAGATAAGATAGTGATTGACAGAGTTCTCTAGTCACTATCACCAAGCTACTAGAACTTTGTGATGAACTATAATATGCAAGGGATGGAGAAAATAATCCCGAGCTCTTCACAATGCTAAAACCGGCAAAGGTAGAAATCAAGAAAGAGCATCAAGTGTTGATGGTTAACAAGACCACTAGTTTCAAGAAAAAAGGCAAAAGGGAAAGAAATGGAACTTCAAGAAGAATGGCAAGCAAGTTGCCACTCCCGGGAAGAAGCCCAAAGCTGGATCCAAGCCTGAAACTGAGTGCTTCTACTGCAAAGGAAATGGTCACTAGAAGCAGAATTGCCCAAAACATTTGGCGGATAAGAAGGATGGCAAAGTGAACAAAGGTATATTTGATATACAGGTTATTGATGTGTACCTTAATAGTGTTATTAGTAGCCCCTGTTTATTTGATACCGGTTCAGTTGCTAAGATTAGTAACTCGAAACATGAGTTGCAGAATAAACATAGACTAGTTAAGGGTGAGGTGACAATGAGTGTTGGAATTGATTCCAAGGTTGATATGATCAACATCGCACACTCACTCTACCTTCGAGATTAGTGTTGAGCCTAAATAAATGTTATTTGGTGTTTGAGTTAAGCATGAATATGATTAGATCATGTTTATTGCAATACAGTTATTCATTTAAGTCAGAGAATAATTGTTTTGTTTACATGCATAAAACCTTCTATGGTCATACACCCAATGTCAATGGTTTATTGAATCTCGATTGTAGTGATACACATATTTATAATATTGATGTCAAAAGATGCAAAGTTGGTATGATAGTGCAACATATTTGTGGCATTGCCATTTAGGTCATATTGGTGTAAAGCGGATGAAGAAACTCCATGCGGATGGACTTTTGGAATCACTTGATGATGAATCATTTGATACTTGCGAACCATGCCTCATGGGCAAGATGACTAAAACTCCATTCTCCGGAACAATGGAGCGAGCCAATGACTTATTCGAAATAATACACACCGATGTATGCGGTCCGATGAGTGTTGAAGCACGTGGCGGGTATCGTTATTTTCTGACCTTCACAGATGCTTTGAGTAGGTATGGGCATATCTACTTGATGAAACACATGTCTGAAACATTTGAAAAGTTCAAAGAGTTTTAGAGTGAAGTAGAGAATCATCGTAACAAGAAAATAAAGTTTGTACGATCTGATCGCGGAGGCGAATATTTGAGTTACGAGTTTGGCCTTCATTTAAAACAATGTGGAATTAATTCACAGCTCACACCACCTAGAACACCACAACGTAATGGTGTATCCTAACGTCGTAACCGTACTTTGTTGGATATGGTGTGTTCTATGATGTCTCTTACCAATTTACCACTATCGTTTTGGGGTTATGCATTAGAGACAGCCGCATTCACGTTAAATAGGGCACCATCTAAATCTGTTGAGACAACACCATATGAACTTTGGTTTGGCAAGAAACCTAAGTTGTCGTTTCTTAAAGTTTGGGGTTGCGACACTCATGTCAAAAGGCTTCAGCCTGAGAAGCTCGAATCTAAATCAGAGAAGTGCATCTTCATAGGATACCCTAAGGAAACAATTGTGTACGCCTTCTACCACAGATCAGATGGCAAGATCTTTGTTGCCAAGAATGGAACATTTCTAGAGAAGGATTTTCTGTCGAAAGAAGTGAGTAGGAGGAAAGTAGAACTTGATGAGGTAATTGTACCTTCTCTCAATTTGGAAAGTAGCACATCAGAGAAATCCATTCGCGTATGCCTATACCAACTAGAGAGGAAGCTAATGATGATGATCATGAAACTTCAGATCAAGTTGCTATTGGATCTCATCAGGAAAGTCCACCAAAGCCCATACTTTGTTCTCATACATGGATCCTATCTCAGATTTCATGGTCTGAAGCCATTTATCAGAATCTGGGCTCATCATAGCTTTTTCATAGTTCATAGGTTCGCCATGGTCTAGTAACATGACTTCTAGAATAGGATTACCATACCACTCTGGTGCGGAACATGCTCTGTTCGACCTATGATCGGCAAGCCATTGAGAATAAATGGATCTTTAAGAAGAAGACAGACACCGATAGTAATGTCACCATCTACAAATCTAGACTTGGCGCGAAAGGTTTTCGACAAGTTCAAGGGGTTGACCACGATGGGACCGTCTCACCCATAGTGATGCTTAAGCCAGTCCGAATCATGTTAGCAATTGCCGCATTTTATAATTATGAAATTTGGCAAATGGACGTCAAAACTTCATTCCTTAATGGATTTCTTAAAGAAGAGTTGCATATGATGCAACCAGAAGGTTTTGTCAATCCTAAAGGTGCTAACAAAGTGTACAAGCTCCAATGATCCATCTATGGACTAATGCAAGCATCTCAGAGTTGGAATATATGCTTTGATGAGGTGAACAAAGAATATGGTTTTATACAGACTTATGATGAAGCCTGTATTTACAAGAAAGTGAGTGGGAGCTCTGTAGCATTTCTGATATTATATGTGGATGGCATATTATCGATTGGAAATGATACATAAGTTTTGAATAGCATAAAAGGATACTTAAATAAGGATTTTTCAATGAAATACCTCGGTGAAGCTACTTATATATTGGGCATCAAGATCTATAGGGATAGATCGAGACACTTAATAGGACTTTCACAAAGCACATACCTGGACAAGATTTTGAAGAAGTTCAAAATGGATTAGTCAAAGAAAGGGTTCTTGCCTGTGTTGCAAGGTGTGAAGTTGAGTAAGACTCAAAGCCCGACCACTGCAGAAGATAGAGAGAGAATGAAAGTCATTCCCTATGCCTCAGCCATAGGTTCTATAAAGTATGTCTTACTGTGTACCAGACTTACTGTGTGCCTTGCCATAAGTTTGGCAAGGGGGTACAATGGTGATCCAGGAGTAGATCACTGGACAGCGGTCAAAATTATCCTTAGGTACCTTAAAGAGGACTAAGGAAATGTTTCTTGGTTATGGAGGTAACAAAGAGTTCGTCGTAAAGGGCTACGTCGATGCAAGCTTTTACACTGATCCAGATGAATCTAAGTCTCAGTCTGGATACATATTGAAAGTGGGAGCAATTAGCTAGAGTAGCTCCATATAGAGCTTCATAGACATAGAAATTTGCAAAAATAAATACGGATCTGAATGTGACAGACCCGTTGACTAAAACTCTCTCACAAGCAAAACATGATCACACCATTGTACTCTTTGGGTGTTAATCACATAGCGATGTGAACTAGATTATTGACTCTAGTAAACTCTTTGGGTGTTGGTCACATGGCGATGTTAGGTGTTAATCACATGGCGATGTGAACTAGATTATTGAGTCTAGTGCAAGTGGGAGACTGAAGAAAATATGCCCTAGAGGCAATAATAAAGTTGTTATTTTATATTTACTTATTCATGATAAAGGTTTATTATTCATGCTAGAATTGTATTGATCAGAAACCTTGATACATGTGTGAATACATAAACAAATACCGTGTCCCTAGCAAGCCTCTACTAGACTAGCTCGTTGATCAAAGATGGTTAAGGTTTCCTAACTGTAGACATGTGTTGTCATTTGATAATGGGATCACATCATTAGGAGAATGATGTGATGGACAAGAACCACCCGTTAGCTTAGCATAATGATCGTTCAGTTTTATTGCTATTGCTTTCTTCATGTCAAATACATATTCCCTCGACTATGAGATTATGCAACTCCCGAATACCAGAGAATGCCTTCTGTGCTATCAAATGTCACAACGTAACTGGGTGATTATAAAGATACTCTACAGGTATCTCTGAAGGTGTTTGTTGAGTTGGCATAGATCGAGATTAGGATTTGTCACTTCGAGTATCGGAGAGGTATCTCTAGGCCCTCTCGGTAATACACATCATAAGCTTGCAAGAAAATTACTAAGGAGTTAGTCACGAGGTGATGTATTCCGGAACGAGTAAATGGACTTGCCGGTAACAAGATTGAACTAGGTATGAAGATACCGACGATTGAATCTCGGGCAAGTAACATACCGATAGACAAAGGGAATAACGTATGTTTGTCATAATAGTTCGACCGATAAAGATCTTCATAGAATATGTAGGAGCCAATATGAGCATCCAAGTTCCGCTATTGGTTATTGTCCGGAGAGGTGTCTCGGTTATGTCTACATAGTTCCCGAACCCTTAGGTCTGCACGCTTAACGTTCGATGTCATTTTGGTATTAGATGAGTTATGTGGTTTGGTGACCGAATATTGGTCCGAGTCCCGGATGAGATCACAGACATGATGAGGAGCTCCAGAATGGTCCGTAGGTAAAGATTGATATATAGGATGAAGCTATTTGGTCTCCGGAATGGTTTCAGGATGCACCGAAAAGTTATCGGAATACCGAAAGGGGTTTCAGAGGCACCGGGAGAGTATTGGGCCTTAGTGGGCCAAGTGGAAAGGGAACACACCAGCCCACATGGGATGGTGTGCCCCCTTTAGGGAAGCCACTCCTTTTTTAGGGTGAAAAGCTGTCGCTTTAATGAAAACTTAAACAGAACTAGGAATCTCGTCCGACACAATCCCCAGGATATAATTTGGGAGAGCAGCAAGCCATGTTTTACACAGTTCGTCAGTTAAACCTACTTTAGCTAATTTATCCGCAGGAGAATTTTCACTGTGCCTTACCCATGACACTTTCACTTCTTGGAACATCTTCATCCTCTCTTTGATCTCCTCCACAAAGGGTCCAGCCGCTGAGAGATTTTTCTCTTGCATACTTAGCATTTTGGCAAGGTTAGCACAATCTGTTTCCAGCAGAAGCTTGGACGTATGGAGTTTAGTCGCCACTTGAAT